>NW_026262666.1:10499222-10942053 GCF_021869535.1 Mytilus californianus | reverse complement strand
AGTTTTCAACATTATCTTTTGTTTTATAGTTGCATAAGACAGGTCACATAACATTTCATAGCCAATTATAAAACTTATAATTATGAAATTTCAGATTACCAAGCATTTGTAAGTGTCCCTCTTTTAGAGGATGGTTATATTATGCTGATTTAATAGTAAGTGCAGGTGATACTTATATTTCTTTTTTTTTAAATTTTGTGTAGCTTTATAGTTTGTTAAAAAGCTTTCTTTTAAAAATTTAATGAAATTGCAAAGTTTACTTCTTTTGAAAAAAGATTGAACAGTCTAATTTTAAAAAGTCACAATCATGCAATCAGTTAAAATAACTTATAAAATCCTATTAGAAAGGAACCAAAATAGCAAGACCAACTTTTTTCAAGGAACTGGTTAACTAATAAAAGGTTACCTTTTTTATAAATGGCCCTGATTTCTCTTTAAAATAATTTACCTAATTTAAATAATTGGTGCTGTGGGTTAAGTTTAAGAATTAAATACTGTCAGGTTGAATGTTAGTATGTTTACATTGTTTATATTAAAGTTGTTTTGTTTATAAATAGTTTGCAAATACCCCTCTCTGGCTTTGCTGGTTGTTATATTGTAAATGTTAAAGCCAGGAGTATAACTCTGTGTACTGCTGCTTAACCACAGGCACTTGTCTCAGAAAACAAAAATTCCTTTATACCTTAATATGTTATATTTAATGATTGAAGAAGGGTTTTTGAACTATTAATGAAGGGGTAATGAACAAGAGTTCTGCTCATGATTTAGTTCAAAAGAACTGATTATTTTTTATTGAAAAATTTAACATAAAATTTATTACATGTAAATACACTTTGCAGAATATTCTGTATGCCAGATATAATCTAGTAACTGTAATTTATTTCATCTGGATTTTTTTTAAAGGAAGATGATGATTATCCCCCATTTCCATTCTCAATTTTATCATTAATATATTTGTTTTAAATTATTTTTTGCTAGTTAAATTATCCGAATAAAATATCCTCTGGATATTGTTAGAACAGTATGGACAAAAAATGTATTTTTGTGGTTTCAATTTTAGTTCAAATAAATAGATATTAAAACAATGTTTTTTTCATTGACATTTATTCAGAAACAATTATTTAACCTGAGATATGTTGTTTAATATGTCTCTGATTAATTCAATTAAGAATCACAACTATGAACTTTTCTTGAGAAAATATGGATGACATTTTTTATGGGAAGAGTAACTGAAATAAAAACCATGATTCCATGAAATATTTATTCAGTCCATTCTTACAAATGTCAGGAGTGTATCCACCATTAAAACTGGTGGACGTGTTAAATTCAAATAGTCAGCTTCTTGAGAACACCATTTACTTCAATTAAGTACATAAATTTGTAACAGATGAGGGGCATGATGATCACTGTTTATATCCTGACGGACTAACCTCCTTCCAATTACAATTTACAGTTATCAGATACACTAACAGGAAGACACGATATTTAACAAATGACCGCTTTTCAATGATATTTTTATAAACTGAAACTCACATTTTTATTAAACTTTCTATTTTGTACCCAGTAACACTGCTTACAAATCAATAATAAGGGGAAAACATTTGTTCAATCAGTCATTTATGATCACCGTCGTATTGTTGTTGTTTTGGGATCGAGTTATTCCCCTTTAAACGTCCTATTTTTCGACTTGTTGAATCGTCACTGGGCCGGTTTACCTGTCGAGTTTTTCTATCAGTGGGCTTTTCTTCAACAAAATATCAATAGTTATCATCTCATCTATAGGAATAGACGTTACTATTTCGTGTGTCATTTCAATTTACATTTATTTATTTTCAGAGGTGTCACTTCCGCGGCCCGTATTTCATCTTTCACCACCAAATTTGCAATGAAATATTGTATTTTCAGCCTTTTAATAATAACGTAGTGAAAGTTTGGAATCTGCCGCATCAAAGGGTATAATTGGTTTAGAATGGGAAACAGGTTAAATGTCTTTACGCAGCCTTTTCGTGACGTCAATGCCGTTTCTAAAAAAATGCCATTTTTGAATGGAAAAGCACGTGAGTTTTGTCGCATTTTCGACGCCATTATGAGAATTGCTTCCCGGCTGCACAGGAAAAAGTAAATATACAACCGACGCCGAATCTTTAGACGACACAGGGTTTTCAGGGAAGGATTGAAATCATGGACAATTTAAATGACACATATATCATATCTCGCTACCGTCTTGGTAGATAGGGCATATTTGAGTTTTCAGATACACTTTTACCACGCCTTGAAAGGACGACTTTGATAAATTTATCAAAACCTCCTTTCACACAGACTTTCGGGTAAAGTAAAAGAGAATTTGCGTGCTATGTACTTACAATTTATATGTATAACAAGTTATTTCAACAAAACAACCAGAAATATCTGGACCAAACCATTTGTTGGTGATATATATGAACAAAAACACAGCCGGGAAGCAATTCTCATAATGGCGTCGAAAATGCGACAAAACTCACGTGCTTTTCCATTCAAAAATGGCATTTTTTAGAAACGGCATTGACGTCACGAAAAAGGCTGCGTAAAGACATTTAACCTGTTTCCCATTCTAAACCAATTATACCCTTTGATGCGGCAGATTCCAAACTTTCACTACGTTATTATTAAAAGGCTGAAAATACAATATTTCATTGCAAATTTGGTGGTGAAAGATGAAAATACGGGCCGCGGAAGTGACACTTGAAAATAAATAAATGTAAATTGAAATGACACACGAAATAGTAACGTCTATTCCTATAGATGAGATGATAACTATTGATATTTTGTTGAAGAAAAGCCCACTGATAGAAAAACTCGACAGGTAAACCGGCCCAGTGACGATTCAACAAGTCGAAAAATAGGACGTTTAAAGGGGAATAACTCGATCCCAAAACAACAACAATACGACGGTGATCATAAATGACTGATTGAACAAATGTTTTCCCCTTATTATTGATTTGTAAGCAGTGTTACTGGGTACAAAATAGAAAGTTTAATAAAAATGTGAGTTTCAGTTTATAAAAATATCATTGAAAAGCGGTCATTTGTTAAATATCGTGTCTTCCTGTTAGTGTATCTGATAACTGTAAATTGTAATTGGAAGGAGGTTAGTCCCGTCAGGATATAAACAGTGATCATCATGCCCCTCATCTGTTACAAATTTATGTACTTAATTGAAGTAAATGGTGTTCTCAAGAAGCTGACTATTTGAATTTAACACGTCCACCAGTTTTAATGGTGGATACACTCCTGACATTTGTAAGAATGGACTGAATAAATATTTCATGGAATCATGGTTTTTATTTCAGTTACTCTTCCCATAAAAAATGTCATCCATATTTTCTCAAGAAAAGTTCATAGTTGTGATTCTTAATTGAATTAATCAGAGACATATTAAACAACATATCTCAGGTTAAATAATTGTTTCTGAATAAATGTCAATGAAAAAAACATTGTTTTAATATCTATTTATTTGAACTAAAATTGAAACCACAAAAATACATTTTTTGTCCATACTGTTCTAACAATATCCAGAGGATATTTTATTCGGATAATTTAACTAGCAAAAAATAATTTAAAACAAATATATTAATGATAAAATTGAGAATGGAAATGGGGGATAATCATCATCTTCCTTTAAAAAAAATCCAGATGAAATAAATTACAGTTACTAGATTATATCTGGCATACAGAATATTCTGCAAAGTGTATTTACATGTAATAAATTTTATGTTAAATTTTTCAATAAAAAATAATCAGTTCTTTTGAACTAAATCATGAGCAGAACTCTTGTTCATTACCCCTTCATTAATAGTTCAAAAACCCTTCTTCAATCATTAAATATAACATATTAAGGTATAAAGGAATTTTTGTTTTCTGAGACAAGTGCCTGTGGTTAAGCAGCAGTACACAGAGTTATACTCCTGGCTTTAACATTTACAATATAACAACCAGCAAAGCCAGAGAGGGGTATTTGCAAACTATTTATAAACAAAACAACTTTAATATAAACAATGTAAACATACTAACATTCAACCTGACAGTATTTAATTCTTAAACTTAACCCACAGCACCAATTATTTAAATTAGGTAAATTATTTTAAAGAGAAATCAGGGCCATTTATAAAAAAGGTAACCTTTTATTAGTTAACCAGTTCCTTGAAAAAAGTTGGTCTTGCTATTTTGGTTCCTTTCTAATAGGATTTTATAAGTTATTTTAACTGATTGCATGATTGTGACTTTTTAAAATTAGACTGTTCAATCTTTTTTCAAAAGAAGTAAACTTTGCAATTTCATTAAATTTTTAAAAGAAAGCTTTTTAACAAACTATAAAGCTACACAAAATTTAAAAAAAAAGAAATATAAGTATCACCTGCACTTACTATTAAATCAGCATAATATAACCATCCTCTAAAAGAGGGACACTTACAAATGCTTGGTAATCTGAAATTTCATAATTATAAGTTTTATAATTGGCTATGAAATGTTATGTGACCTGTCTTATGCAACTATAAAACAAAAGATAATGTTGAAAACTAAAAAGTAAAAATATAAATAAAGGAAATGAAGCCATAATAACAATCAAATTAAATAAATGAAATTATAAATAAGTAATAATAAAAATAAAAAAACCCAGATGTGAATTAATTAGTAAAATAAATTGCTTCGCTGAGCGCAGCTGGATACAACGGCAGATGTCCAACCCTGAAAAGTTGGGGCCAAAATGGACACAATTTTCACACTTGATACAGGATGAGTTTGGATTGTAATTAATTATTTGACACATTATAGGTTTCTGACACAGAATAACTGTTGTCAAAGAACTTAAAATTGGTTATATGATTTGGATTTATATTCAATTTTTTGCTTTTGTGCAATACACTATGCTGTTGCAAATTGTTGACCCCCCCCCCCTCCCAAAAAAAATTTTTTTTTGTTTTTTTTTTGCTTTTGTGCAATACACTATGCTGTTGAATATTAACCCCACAAAAAAGTATTTGAAGAAATTTTCTTTTTACTTTCTGAAATCTGAAATGAGAAAAATTGTCCCCCCACAAATTCTTATTGACCCCCCCCCCCCCCCCCCCCAAAAAATTTTTTTTTTCATCTCCCCCTTTCCCTCATTCCAAAAAAAATTCTTTCCCTCAAGATATTTCAGAATCTCAATTCAAATTTCTAATGGAGTTTACAACCATAATTACCCATTTAAATACATCATAAAAGTCTTAAAATATAAAATGACATACATATACATATATATATATGTAAAGATATAACATGTTACTTTTATTATTCTTCCCTTAGTTTATTTATTTTGTATTTACATTGTATCATAGGTCAAATTTATTTGTTCAGTGTATGTTCAATGGTGTTAATATGTCCTTTGATTGAGTTAAGCTATTTCAGTTGATATTTTATAGTGTGTCTTTCTATGTTGTGATGTTACACTATTGTTTCAGAAAAAGGGTGAAGGTTTGGTACCATTAAAACGTTTAAACCTGCTGCATTTGTTTGCACCTGTCCTAAGTCAGGAATCTGATGTTCAGTAGTTGTCGTTTGTTGATGTGGTTCATAAGAGTTTCTCGTTTCTCGTTTTTTATATAGATTAGACCGTTGGTTTTCCCGTTTGAATGGTTTTACACTAGTAATTTTTGGGGCCCTTTACAGCTTACTGTTCGGTGTGAGCCAAGGCTCCGTGTTGAAGACCGTACTGTGACCTATAATGGTTTACTTTTATAAATTTGGACTTGGATGGAGAGTTGTCTCATTGGCACTCATACCACATCTTCTTATATCTATAGTCATGGCTAAAATTAATATTAATTAATAGTAACTGCAAAAAATAAATTGACAGCTAATCACCTCAAGACAATCATCATTTCTTAATACATAATTTACAAGCATTGTAAGGCAGGTAATCAACCGTACACAACATTTTTCTTTAAATGGGATTGGATTACCTCCCTTACACTGCTTTTAAATTGTCTTAATTGTCCTTTAACCAAAAAAATCCTTGTTTTCCCCCTTTTTTGCCCCTAATTCCTAAATGGTTTGAGCCATAACCCCCAAAAGTCAATCCTAACCATCCCTTTGTAGTATGGAAATTCGTGGTATAATTTCAGAGAGATTCATACACTTACACTTAAGTTATTGTCTGGAAACTACAAAAATGCTTATTTTGGCCCCTTTTTTGGCCCCTTATTCTTAAACTGTTGGTACCATAACCCCCAACAACAATCCCAACCTTCCTTTTGTGGTTATAAACCTTGTGTTAAAATTTCATAGATTTCTATTTATTTATACTAAAGTTATTATCTGGAAACCATCTGTCTTCGTACGATGACAATGTGATACCAATATACGACCGCAAAAATTTGGCAGTTCTTGAAAAAAAAATATAACAACTTGCTACTTGATCACATGGTTGAAAAAAAATACACAGTTGGGATGATTTTGTTTTGTCCAGTAGCAGCTTTGCCTTGACCTGTTCAAGAAAACATCCAAACTCATACTAAATTTCCCAATTTTTAGAACTTGAAAACATGAAAGTGCAATTAGAAGAATAGAACTAAATATTTAAATATAAGTTATCTTAAATTGAATCCCTGCGAATTGTTTTAAATCCCCAAAAAACTCTTTTGTGTTCAAAATGAATCTAAAAAAAATGTAAGAGTTGTCTTCCTTAGTGCACCTTTTTACTTAATTTACAGCTCTTTATTTAGGGCAACCAGAGTTACCTCCCATATAATTAATGAAAATTTTAGTAAAATTTAGACACTCTTTTTTGGCAGAATTCACAGAAAATTTCACAATGAAATAAACATTTCAGTGGCCATATTATGAAGCTCTCAACTTCTTATTTATGTTTTAAAGAACCTGAAATTCATAACAAAAGGCAGACAGTTACAGAATATTGTACATTGTATACATGTATCAGACATCTTCAATTTCATATGAACCTGAGTAAATACATACAAATAGAATTAAAGTGAAATGCGAGAAACAGCATATTTAGTATTAATTATAAAAATGGTTAACAAGTGTGGACGCAGACCAGCATGGATAGTATCCAGCATTCTGAGAGTATTACCATCCCCTACCAGTTGAAATTATTTGTTCCCCAAAACAAAATTTGAACTTGATATGTAAATTGTCATGTTAAAACTATAGATACCAAATATCAAATCAGTATAATGGTAGTCTGGCATGACTAAAAAGAAAAGTGCAGACAATTGATTAATTGTGTGATTTTTCTAGGACTAAGGATCATATAACTCTGCAAAATATCATCAAATCAGAACAAAATTCAAACTTGATCTGAAACTTGTAAAGGTTAAACTATATATGCAGAAAACAGATTACTTATGTGACTTTTCTGAGTCCAAGGGCCATAATTCTGCAAAAACTCATCAGACCGGAACAAAATTAGAACTTGATCTGTAACTTGTCATGGTTATATTGTAATATACCAAATATCAAACCAATATCTTCAAGCATGACAAAAAAAGTGTGGAAAGCTGATTTCCCGGACGGATTGATTTACAGACGGACTGATGGACAGGGTGTAAACCTAAAGTCCCCTTCAACTTTGTTGGTAGGGGACTGTAAACATCAATTTAGAATCTACATAAACATTGAAACATTTACATGGAACATAACATACCAGCTTTAAATGCTGCATATTAAATTATCTGAGCTCATCATTTAGAGGAGAGGTAACAGTAAGAATTAATTGTCATGTCAATAAATTGCTGTAGAAGAGCCCCAAAATGAGTATGCTGGACACCTATACAAATGTTATACATGTACGAATATATCCATTTGTCTGTAAGTATGTAAGACTGTTGGTCAACACTAAATGTAGAAAAGAAGTAACCTTAAAATTGGAGAAAAAGTGAAATTAAATCACCAGTCCTATACAAATATGTGCATATTTCATTTTTCTTGAAATGAGCAAAAAGGAAACAAAAAAGTTTATTGAACGACATAGGATTCTGAGAAATAGGGTAATAGGCAGTTAGCGCCCTTCCTAGCAATTTCAATTAAACCAGATGCAGATTAAGGATTATGAAAAGGGAGAAGTGGGACATATAAAAATATGTACTATAATCATCAATTTAGCATGAAAAGGCGGTGCGGATGGGACTGGTCCCTGTAAATCTCCCCCTTCAAAATTCATACATTTCCAGGCCTGCTCAAGCCCAACTCTTGTAAGATTTCTTGCTGTGTTGAAGACACATTGATGGCCTAGCTTGGGTTGTTTTGTACATTTTGGAATGCACATTCCCCATTTCCATTCTTCATTCTTTTTGTATGCTATTATATATATGGACATAAGAATGCAGAGGACGATAACAAATTTCAGTATTTAAGGTGTTGGTGTTGGAGGAAGGCTACATTTTTTTTTATAAGATTCATGGTTTGAATGTTGCCCCCACCCCAAACTTTTTCTATTTGACTTAAAATTTATTAATTAGTGTCTTGTAAATTTTCAACGAGTCAAAAAAACGTTTTGCAGATGAAAACGTGGAAATTATTGTTTGTAAACAATCTTTTTCAACTATGAACTCTTTAATTCAGACTACGTCATTGGGGCAGAAAAGGGGAATAATAAGTTAAAATTAGCTGGAAAGGTTAAATATTGGAGAAAATATCAAGATTACATAATTTCTTAATGATTAAACCAGTATTAAGTTTCATTTGATTCAAAATATGGACGTATTTCAAAAATAAGGAGAGGATTTTTTCCCCGCTACCTACAAATATGCTTTGGGGTTGACAGGCCGCTTAAGTATTTTAAATCGCCTGGTAACGTCATGTGACCATACTGTAGCTATTCTCCATGCCTCAATGTATCAAAATATACCAGTCATATTTATTTTCACTAGGTAAACCGGCGGTGTGATGATTCGTTTTGAGCTGAAAAATTGACCAGGGCAGTCGATGTGAAAAAAATGTCCGTTTCACAAAATGGAAATAATTGCTTGAATTTATTTAAATGGCTTATGTCATCTCGCCTTTTTTATAAATTTATTTTGCTTTAATACTTTAGATGAAATACTTTCAAGATCGGTCTATAATTCCGTTTATTTTAAATGAAATTTGCGATTTTTCTATGTGTCATTCACGGCCAATTTTCTTTTAATCGCGGAACGACATCTGTTGACAGCTTTTCCTCAAATTATCTCCACTTGATTCTCTTGTCGCATATCCGGGGTTTTAACGGACAAATCAGATGTATGCGTTCCGGCTGAACATGGACAAATAAAATATTATACCAAATGTTTACTGTTGACGCTACTAAAAGGTGTCTTCTGTCACGTCCGCGTTTTGGCAGGGAGTGCTTGTTTGTCTAATTATAATAACTCCGGTTGAAATATTAATAATATTTTGTTTTTAATTTTTATTCCACGAGGGCATTTGAAACTATCTAAATCTGTAGCTGTTAGCAAAAAAAAGCAGCACTCTTTCAAAAAGATATGGGAAGGGTATGAGGGTATATTTAAAAAAAACAAAAAAACTTGTCAGATATTTTGATACTGTGCGGGATTCAACATTATTCGTTGGATACCAATGTTCATGGCTTTTGTGGGTACAGTTGGACCAATAATATAAGTCAACGAATTATTTTTTTTCTATAGGCTTTGTATGCATAAATTGGCAAAACCACGAAATAAATATCAATAAAATGCATTTTTTCCTGAATCCACGAACATTGATAGCCACGAAAATGAATTAATCCACAGTAGTTGACCTTCCAAATGACAGAAACAAGTGCCTGTGATGTACACGGATATATTTGTTCCTTACCTACACAACAGACGAAAAATATACATAAAATTGGAACTTGAACAATCAAATTTCGGGTGTGCAACAATAAATGTTATTATTACTATGAAAATGAAATGGTAGTACTACGATAGCCAAAGAACCTTGATACTAGTGCCTTAAAGTTTTAAAACAATGAGAAAGGAACGATATAAATAATTTAAAGAAAGCCATTTAGTTTAAACATATCTTATCTGCAAAAGTAGCAAAATGGTTATAAATATGAACAAAGAAAAAATATTTTATAATGACGATAACCGAAAGGAATACATGTTATCAAAAAATTCGAAACCCTTTGTCTCGCGGTTTTATGCTGCTGTCAGCGTAAAAGTGTAATGTTAACTAAAAAAATAGTCCATTTATCAGTAAACTACAGAATTAAAAAAAAAAATCTTATATGGATACTGTCTTTTGGTCATAAACAACCTTCTGTCCAATTTCATGAAATTATACGAAGGGTTGACAAAGTTATTGATGTCTCAAACAAACTTTAATCACAGAGGGTCCACAGACTGTACCGAAATGTTGACCCCGACGCCGACGACGTAATCAATTATCGGTATGTCCCGCTTTATAAATAAATTTCGCAGGCTTGACAAAAAGGGTGGAAATAAGTACATGTAAAATGAAAAGACTGGTCTGGATTGGAATGAGAGAAATTAAGAATTGATCATTTTAATTGCATGTTTTGAATCGTTGTGTAATTCTGACATAAGATTGTAGAGACTCCAAAATGTATACATATTTACAAGAGAGTTGTCTCATTGGCACTCATACCACATCTTCTTATATCTATTTTGCTGAAATGTAAGGTCTCCATCAACAGCCAAGTAAACTTTAAGCTCAAATGATATAGTATACATTTGTACATCTTTCTAATTAATAAAATTTCTCTCGCTTCATTGTGAAAATGGAACTAAAAAATTCGTAAGGGTTCCGCGGAACCCAGTGTCTCGCCTAGTTTTGCTGTTAATCGCAGGCTCAACAAAAATGAGGAAAAAAATTAATAAAAATATTCCTCTCTATACTATCTTTTGATTGTAAGTAGCTTCTGTCCAAGTTTGGTAAAAATCCAGGATGGTATTTGAATCTAATAAATGATTTTAAAACTTTAACTGCAGACTGTATGTAAAGTTAACTGGAAGAAAAACTAAGTCCATTTATAAGTAAAATACGGAAAAATGGAACAAAATTTTATCAAAGTTTCCTTCTAGATACTAGCTTTTGATCATAAACAAGCTTCTGTCCAAGTGTGGTACAAATCCAGGATAGTTTAAGAAAGTTGTTAAAATTTTAAAAACTTTAATCACAGAGTGAATGTAATGTTAACTGGCAGAAAAACTAAGTCCATTTATAAGTAAAATACGGAAAAATTGGAATTTTTTTTTTACAAAATTTACCTCTAGATACTATCTTATGATCATAAACAAGCTTCTTTCCAAGTTTGGTAGAAATCCAGGATAGTTTAAGAAAGTTATTAAAATTTCAAAAACTTTAACCACAGAGTGAATGTAATGTTTCCTGGCAGAAAAACTAAGTCCATTTATAAGTAAAATACGGAAAAAATGGAATTTTCTTTTTACAAAATTTACTTTTGAATATAATCTTATGATCATAAACAAGCTTCTGTCCAAGTTTGGTAGAAATCCAGGATAGTTTAAGAAAGTTATTAAAATTTCAAAAACTTTAACCACAGAGTGAATATTTGTGGACGCCGCCGACGACAACGACGACGACGACGACGCCGACGGAATGTAGGATCGCTATGTCTCGCTTTTTCGACAAAAGTCGAAGGCTCGACAAAAATTGTGAAAACATTATTCAGCCGGCGAAAGCCATGTAAAAGAGGGTCGTAATGGGGATACCTTCATTACGAATAACGGTAAAAAAATTGTTGTCAAATGACATTAACTGTAATTTTCGGTGCATGACCATTTTCTTAATGAAGATAAAAAAAAAATCGACTGCTTTTGACAATTTTTTTTTTCTCCAAAAATAACGGTAACAAATAATTATTTGAGATCTCTGAATCTCGAGAATACGGTGGCAATATGCGGCTATGAAAGAACGAGATAACTATCTTGTGGGAACGACGTATTATCTTGAGAGAACGAGATAACTATCTTGTGGACACGGCATATAGCATCTTGAGGGAACGAGATAACAATCTTGTGAGAACGACATAATATCTTGAGAGAACGATAAAACTTTCTTGTGGGAACGGCATAGCATCTTGAGGGAACGACATAGCATCTTAAGGGAACGAGATAACTATCTTGTGGTAACGACATAATATCTTGAGAGAACGATAACACTTTCTTGTGGGAACGGCATAGCATCTTGAGGGAACGACAAAGTATCTTGAGGGAACAGTATTTTTTTCTTACATGGCAGCCTTCTGCTACCGTACGATAAAGATATTTTGACGAATCACGATAAAACTTTAACCATTTTGTCGCTATTTAGCGACGTAGGCCGAAAATGACCGTTTGGCGCCTGACGGTAAAGTGTATCGCTACCCTCATTAAAGCCATCGATGTGATTAAAAAGGTATTAAAATTTTAAAAAAAAAGCTATAAATGTTTATGTTCTCTATTTAATAAACACAATGTGGGAACGCAACTGTATGTTTTTTTTTATATTGTGGTCATTCTGGAGACTGTCAAGCGGGGCTCCGACATTCGAAATAATTTTCGGATACGTGTTTTTTTTTCATTATTATCTCTGGGGCTTACTTGTAATGTATATGAGAAAACGTTTGTATCTGTCATTACTATTCAAACATTGAGGGGTGCCGAACCCATTCTTAAGGCAAGAAAACAGGGGGGAAATTGAAATAAAACTAAGAGCTCCGACCCAAATTATGGATATAGTTGTGTTCGTTCAGCTGAAGTTTTGACTTATAATAGAAGAATTGTTTTCAAAATTTGTAAGATGTTTAAAAAGAATTAATATATAGTTTTTCCTCAAATTTATCTTCAATATGTTTACACTCACAAATAGTTCTAAATCTTTAAAAACACATGTCACTAAATATTTTTCACTGTACGGTCACTTGTCGGTAAACAACTTTCGACTGTATTATCACTTGGATATGTAATGTCGCTTGGGTGCAGAGTCGTGATTTTGGCTAGAGTATGCATGAAAAAAAAGTTACAAAACAGTACAACATAAGAATGAATTATAAAGATATATTGAAAATGGTTCAACTCAACAAGGCATAAAAAACCAACAATCAAAAAGATAAAGTACCGATTGACAGTTACTGAAACTAGTCTTACACCAATTATAACTTATAAAACTCACGTATCCCCAGACTTTAATATCACTCAGTAATCATCAAATTTATTTGTCGATTGATTTTTTTTAACTCAGATCTCCTTTTAAACATATTTAACAGACTAAATCAACCTAAAAGGTGATTCAGTACCAAAGTCAATCATAATCTTGAAATGTAGGTTTAGAATTTCTTCTTTCTTATATCTACACCTATTGTATGGCGATTAGTTTTGCATGTGATAACCTTCAATTTTGGGAATCTTCCTAACCAATCTTCATTCTACTTAGTCAACCTTTTAATGTTATACATATATATATATATATATATATGCTTATTTAGAGACAGGTTTTCTGGAAATCTACTTTCTGTTTTACAAAATGAAAATTAGTCATACAAATTTTGGAAAGAATCAATCTTCTAAAATGTTTCCTGTTACTTATTGAATGATTAGGGAAACTTGTTTAAATAAACATGTATAAAAATAAGGAGATGATGCTAAATAAGATATCTGATAAATCAATCATATAAAATATCTTGTATTGCTTATAAGATATCTTATAAAGTTAATAAGATATATTATGATCTAGATAATAAAGGGATCTCATAAACTATACAAGATCATAAGTATTAGTTTAAAAATATCTATTTAAAACTATATAAGATATTTTTTAAACAATATATGATTTCTTGTTTAGGTAACAAGATATCTTGTGAAATTAATAAAATATCTTTTAAAGTATATAAGATATTTTATTAACTTCAAATTACATAAGATATCATATTAACTTCAAATTGAATAAGATATCTTTAATAGAATACAAGATATCTTATATACTTTTTAAGATATCTTGTAATTCAGTAAATATAAAAACGGCTTGCCGTAATATAGTAGGACGTTTTAATTAAAGTTGGCCCAAATTAAATTTTACAAACAAAAACAAAATTTGATGGGAGACGGGACGTGGGGCCTTGGCTAAAAAACAATGAAAAAAATAAGTTAGCATAAAGTTACATATATATTGACAATATGTTTTAAGACCGGCATGTTTTGTACCAAACATATGTTAATTAAATACAGACTTCAGAAAATAATGGACTTTCATATTCATGTCAACCATTTTCGTCTAAAAATAGAAAAACTAAAAGGAAATACACACTTAATTTCATTGACAAGTTCATATAACTTTTAAATAAATGTTACCGTCTTATTCTCTTGGGATATATAACATCCTTTGGCTTTACATGGCTTCTCCGTGAAATGTCACTTCAAACTTGCTTGTAACTATAACATTGAATAAAGCGTAACATATATATATATAATATATATATATATCAAAATATTAAAAATGTGCAACTTGACGTACCGACAACTTTTTTCAAAAGCAATACACATGCGCAGCCAGATAAAGAGTATTGATTTTGTACATAGATTTTAAAAGCAATACGCATTGAGGTCTTATCAAGGGCGGAAGGTATACATATCTTGTATCTTCACTGGTACGGTAGGGGAAGTTCAGAAGCCTATCAATTACATATTTTATACATGTATGTATTAGATACACATTGAGGGCGTTAGACCGAATTGGTGTATGTAATTTACACCAGGATATTTTTTACAATGCAGAATGTCAGTTTTCAATAATTTAGGAGAGGGTCTATCGGCGATTTGATCATCTGTTATTGAAAAAAATGATAAATGCAGGGTATTCAATTTCATTTAACGAAATCCTGATGTAAATACAAATTCTAATTTATATTTGCTATTTATCCTTAATATATAATTGCTTTCATCTGGGAACAGTATATCTAATATATCAATATATATGTTCCTGCTTTCATCCACTTCATTTTCAACTTTGGTGGATAGTTGTCTCATTGGCAATCATACCACATCTCCTTATTTCTATATAGTAATACATCTTACAGCTGTTAAATTTAGTGATATGGGTCATTTAAAAAAAAATGTCGAATTTTCAATACACCTATGCTAACAAAATTATTTTTAATGGAAAATGCAGTTGTAAGTGTTTAAATGAAAGTTGCAGGATTTATGAGTTGGAGCAAAAATAATAATAAACACGATTTAGATCTATGTTGATAAGATTAAAATATATTTAAGTCCGATTTTTGCGTAATTTATGTTCGTAGGCAGTGTCAGCTAGGGTAACAAATTTGAAATGTTTTTTTTTCTTCATATTTTCTGATTGCCCTGACATCTGCAAAAAGAATAGAATATTAATGATAACTCTATCGGAATATCAGAGCTTATTTTTTTATTCCATGTAACATTTGTTTCTACAAACTAAACCAATCGGCGTGTATGTTATGCATGTCTATGCTGTTTCCGATACTAGATCAACCGTTAAATTGTTTCTCCCTAAGAACATGATGAATATTGAACTTTTCAATGATGATTTCAAAAGCACAAAACACCCTAAAAATTTAACACAGCACGTGTCTTGCGTAATAGTATAGAGAAAAGAAAATTCAAGACATTCAATGAAAAAAAAAATTATGGGTACCCTTTTATCATGTCTATGCCAAACTTATTAATTACAACAATAGTATACTTGAAAAAAGTGCAATTACGTGTCGAAAACCAAAATCACAACAGAAAAACGTTATCATGGCATCAAAGGGAGTAGTAATTTCACAACAGCATTCATAAATGAAGAAATTTGTCTATCCCGTTACTATGGTTCCTATGGTTACAGTAACAGGATAGACACTATTTGACCGAAACGTCTTTAGAAAGTATATAATTACATATGATTTTACACATAATGAAATGTTTGGTTATTTAAACTCATTTAAAGGTTACAACGTTTAATCTTCACAATTTAGCATATACTAAATGCAATACTGCTTCCGGTAACAGGATAGACAAAAAGGGTAACAGGATAGAACTTAATATGGTGATATATCGTTAACGTACGTTCCTGTTACAAAAAACAAACCGACAAAAAAAAAAAACCAATATGCGAGGAAATTACTTGATGTTGGATTTATTAGAAAGAGAAAGACATGCTGAACATTATGAATTGCTATATTAGATGGTGGTTATTTTTATAACCTTTGGAGATCAATTTTTAGAGGTATGCTTCAGTACAACATGGAAAATTGACAAATAATCTATCATTACACAGAATGAAAACATAAAGAAATTTTAATTCTTGAAAACCATCTTATTGGCCATGAAAAACAAGATTACATTTGATCCTAACATTTTCTAAATAACCCAAATTTTCTTTTTTAACATGGTACCAGGAGAGACAAAATATTGTATGACATTATCGAGAATGCATTTTTTATATGTTGTTCTTTAATTCAATTTTGAATTAGCAATTTCAAAATTCGACGTTTTTTTTTTTAAACTGACCCATATAATTGTAACACTGTAAATGGTGTGCGCACACTATCAATACCCTTAAAAGTATGTTTATCTGGAAAATTCTTTACAAAACTATTGTCCGAAAAGATAACTGCTCATATTTCTATTCCTTTCAGAATCACATTTTATCTTCTTCGTTTATTTTCATGTTTTTATTGATCAATATTCTCTCCATAACAACTTGATCATTCGTATATTTTTTTAGGGAGGCGGGTAAATACTGATCTTAAATACAAGGTGAACATGTTACATCTTTTATCAATATCTGTGGTAAACTAAATCAATATTGGAAACTCTAAAGAAATTTTGATAATTTAAGAGTCAATTTACGGAACTAAAAATTACTGATAACGTGAACATTGTAAATGCGAACTATCAAACTATTTTATAATTGTTCTTTGAGAACTGATATGAAACGGTTGGTTGTAGGCGGACTGTCCGAGATTGCTCTGACTGTCTTTTAAGAACTTGCTTGGACCGTGGGACGTCAGGGTACGTACACCATTAAGAACACATGGAAATTGCTGACCCAGACATTGAGCGGGAAATTTCTGTATCGAAATCGCAATAGATTCCTTTTATAGTACATAAACCATACATCATTTGATTCCTTGTTCATTTTCCTTTACGTATACATGAAAACTTTTATGTAAAAACCCCCTGTTTCAAAAACGAAAGCGCTTTGGTGAATTGTACTGTTTGAGGATTAATCGACCATTTTATCAGCATATAATTACCATTTTAATCGTGATTGTGAAACAATCAACCATTCTCGGTTTGCAATATTCGAACATAACGATTTTTAATTTATATATTCCATAGATTAATCAAAAATATATTTTAAAAATAACGGAACATCAAATTTTTTTTGAATTTAAAAAAAATGCTGCTGAACTATTTCAATTGTTTCCTCTTTTTTATAATTTGAACTGAGGAAAAAAAAACAAAGCAAAAAGTCATTTGGCTGGGCCTTGCCATGTAAAACGACTGGTTTCACACGAATCATAGTCATTTCGTACCACTTATTTCGTACCATAACAAAAACCATTTCGTACCATAACCATTTCGTACCATGACCATTTCGTACCATATGGAAGATTATAATGGTACGAAATGGTAATTTTGGGTACGAAATAGCAATGGTACGAAATGGTTATGGTACGAAATTACTGAATACCTTTCACACAAGTGAAGAGTGCCACTCTGTGGCCTGTTGCAAGGCACAATTTGTACCCTTTTCCAATATACCGATTTCCAAGTGGCAGTTGACCCAAATTTAGTGCGGCAATTGTTTCCGTCTCGAAATCATACATCATTTGATTCCATATTCATTTAAATCCAAGCAATGTAATATTTTCGATTTCTGACCCCCTGTGATAATTGTACAATTACATTCCAACACGCTATTCAGTTTTTTGATAAAATTTAACCTTCCAGCTTATTATTATCTTGGGCTCTCTAAAGGGATCATGTTCAAATTCTACATACAAAGCCCCGAAAACTTGTAAACAGAATTCTACAGCATAAACAATAGAAACCGCGGCAACCCTCAGTCTATGAAATTACTTTGTTTTTGAACTTCTGGTTTGATAATCAACAGACGATTTCAATCATGTGAATAGATCTGAAAATATTATATTTCTATAGATGTTGTTAGTTTGCTGTGCATGTCCAACAGATACACTTCGTTTAAAGTTAAAAGTAAAGACATGATCAAGTGTGAATGTCCTTGTATGGGGAATCAGTACAGCTGTACCCAGGTGCTGTTGTAAATCTGGTTTCCGAAAGCCATAAATTTTGTAGATCCATATACACGAGAGCATAACAATTGATCCTAAATCCCTGAATTAATGGAAATTCTTTCAAAATAATACTATATTTTATACTTGTGCATAGTTTACAAAATCCGAATTTAATATTTTTGTATCTGCAATAAGTTTTAGTATACTTAATATGGCTGTTTTTCAATCTTAATTGATGTTTTCTTTTTTAACTGGTGCTTTATCTAATGGTATAGGCACCTCGGTGGTAGAGTTGCGCAAGTAGTCCAACTACTGTATCACTAGCCTGTCAACACTGAAGTTGCGAGTTCGAACCCCGCACGGAGCAGGTGCATTGGACTCCAATCTTACTTGTCTAGGACTGCCAGTTTTCCAGCCGAAGGACACTGGTTCTCTCCGGGTATCCGGCTTTATCCACCAAATAAAATTGATCCCCACAATATAGCCAATAGAGTTGAAAGTGACGTTAACCACCAATCAACCAATCTAATGTTATAAACTTACTTTTTTCTCTAATTTTTACATCAGAGTTTTTGACCAGAATGTGTATATGTTCC
Source organism: Mytilus californianus (assembly GCF_021869535.1). Classification (NCBI taxonomy): domain Eukaryota; kingdom Metazoa; phylum Mollusca; class Bivalvia; order Mytilida; family Mytilidae; genus Mytilus; species Mytilus californianus. The sequence continues at coordinate 10,923,195 of NW_026262666.1, read as the reverse complement.
AAGTCAGGAGCCTGTAATTCAGTGGTTGTCGTTTGTACGGAGCGTCTTTTTAGGGTCCTACTAAAAAGCGCCCGGGAGCGCCCGGGTGAAGAAAAAGCGCCCGGGGAAAAGAAAAAGCGCCCGGGGAAGAAAAAAAAGCGCACGGGGAAAAGAAAAGGCGCCCGGGGAAAATATATAGATATTGTTTTGGCATGAGACAACTTTGTGTCGATGAAATAAGTTATGCACATTGATTTTTTTTTAATTTTAGACAAGTATTTTGCAAATTCAGATAATAGACAATAGATAAAAGTTTAGAAAGCATGTGACTTCACTATTGTCCAGTTATTTTGCTGTCTTTTATTATATGACAAACGAGACAGTGAATTCAAATGCTTCATATGAACCAGATATCGCTTTTTCTTATATTATATATTTTAAAGCTAAAATGTTATTATAAATATAGATTTCCGGTATTTTCTTTATAGGACCAAGAATCTCTCACCATTCTCGTTCATATTGTATCGTTATAACAGCAGTTTAAATGGTCCAAGTGTACAACGTATATCAACGATTGTGGTTAATCGGATTACCGTAATCAGCGTGTCGTGTGTACAGTTAGTGATTGTTAATTAGTCTTATCTTATTATATAATATATGATTGTTAAAAATGAAAACGGGGGTAGAATAATGAAATATTAAAATTCCATAAGCGTACCTTTTGACTGAACAAAAAGTTTTATTATTTTCTCTCTATTATTTATATAATATATTACAAATCTCACCTCTGTCAATCGTAATAAAGCTGATGTGTATGTGTATTCATCTGACTGGTCATGGGAAAAACACCCTTTGCATGAATAATTCACATTTTTGTCTGTGAGGAACATCTCAAAGTCTGCCAATTCCAACTCTTCACATCGTAGATGGTACCACGCATCACAATTGTCGCAGCAGATGCTTGCAATTTTACAATTTTTACGGCATATTCCACAAGGCCAGAATATCATATTTGCTTTAGCAGTGGGTTTAACTTTTCTTTTGTTAGTGGCAGCTAGGCATGTTGAAACCCTTCCACGATCTTCCACCGTCAATTCAAGTGTGTTTAATAAAATACAAAACTTTGAAAAGTGTTCTACATGCAGTTGCGAATATTAACACGGATTTTTTTTAAATAACGAAATATACGTTTTGATCGAGGACAATATCGTTCATGATTCTTCTATATACTCTTGTTTATATTTACTTACTTACTTATACACAATTTTTAAATCTAAAATGTAAAAGTGCAACAACACTATCTACACACTTTAGATGTAGCATCGTACATATCCCCAGTTATATTAAGGACATAACAAGCAGTGATTATTTTTTTTTTATTCAGGAAAACATTTATTGTTATAAAGTATTATTATTTTATTCTCCCGGGCGCTTTTTTTTCTTCCTCGGGCGCTTTTTCTTTTCCCCGGGCGCTCCCGGGCGCTTTTTAGTAGGACCGTCTTTTTACTATAATAGAACACCACAGAACACCACAGAACACCCAAAATATACCCCAGAAGTACACAAAATATAACAAAACTACTAAAATATACCACAGAACATTAAAAAATTACTTTAAAAAATGCAAAAATAATAATTCAGAATTATATTATTTCTATAATTCGGGCAATGACAGATTGCCCGGATATTTACAGGATATGTTTTGTTATTTGGTAGTTGTTTTTTTTTATGTTTGGAGACCTTTGAGATACTAAACTATATTTTATGAAAATAAAAAAAAAAAACAGAAAAAATACATTTTAGAATATATTTGAGCAAAAAAAGTTGATCAGACGGTTTCACAGTCGCCGATGTACACTTTGAACATATTGAACTGATCGACAAAAAGTGTAAATATGTTTTTTGTGTTACAATATTTTTTCATGAAATTAAGAAATCTGCGAGATTAATCAATGTACATCAGGCCGTTGGTTTTAACCATTTGAATTGTTTTACATTTTGTGATGAAGGGGCCTTTTTAAAGCTTGCTATGCAGTATGGGTTTCGCTCATTGTTGAAGGCCGTACGGTGACCTATAGTTGCTAACATCTACGTCATTTGTTTCTGGTGGATAGTTGCCTTATTGGCAATCATAACAAATCTCCTTATTCAATATTCAACATTCACGTTTACATGCATGCCACCATTCAATTTGATTGTTATACAGAAAAATGAAGACACATAAGGCAAGGAAGTAATGGCGACTGCCCTGGGAGATTTTTAAGGTAATAATAACTCATTATAAATTTTAAAAAATTGATTATTTTATAAAAGGATTCAGTTCAACATCTAAAATGAAATAATTCGAATTTGCATTTGATTAAAACTTTTTCAAGGCTCCCTTATCAAAACATGGACTTTGTAATAATACCACAAATGGGGAGGACATCTAGTAGTTTCTTCCTCCTATAAAACAAGAGAAAGCAATTGGTTGAAACTTTCACAGATTCTTCATAACATTACACAAATGTTTGTACTGTTGTGCCCCTTCTTTTTCAGTTTTTATTGGAACTTAAACGGGGGCTCACAGCTCCATCTATTGCTCCTAAAGTGTTCACAATGAACTTGACAAATTTGCATGGTACATGTATCTTTTTTATGGAGCATTCAATGATAAATTTGCCTCGTATATATAGTAATTTAGAAATCTGATTTTTTTCTGAAGACATGAACAGAAGTTTGTGTTTTAGATATGTTAATGTTATGTCATTTCTGCTGACTTGATAATCACCTGTTTTGAATTCAGACTGATCAGGCCTTGCAATGTGGTACTAGTACTTGATTGGTATAAATGTCGTATTGGCAATCAAACCACATCTTCTTATTCTTAAATGGGCAAGTACCTTTTGTTCAATACTATGCAATGACCTCTATATATTTTAATTTTGTTAGCGTTTGCTGGTTCAATATCCACATTTTTACTTTTACATTTGCATTTTTTTGCTTTGTAAGTACTTTAATATTTCATTCTGAACTTTTCTTGTTTTTAAGAACAACTATAAGAACACACTAGTTGGAACAAAAAACTAGTGAAAAAAAAGGAATTCTAGTACTACAAAGATATTGTCATGGCAAAACAAATATTTTTATATTTATTACATATTTGTTAAATACATTGGGTTTTGCATATGTAATAAACGCTGATTTGCCTAATATGGGATTCTTGGGCTGATACTACGGCCGATAGGGAAAATGCCATGTAAAAATCTGTAAATATATATATAGTGAATGGATGTTTTCAACAATTTATGATATGACATGGTAGGAATTAACCCAATCAAGACAAATTCTATGGTGCACTTAAAAGGTTTTGTCATCGCAGTTCTTAATATATAGGGATAATATCCCCCTCTCAAAAGTCTGTTGTTGTTGAGAAGGGGGGGGGGGGGGGGGGGCAAACAAATCAAGTATTTTGACCTTGAGGTCAAAGTCACATGAAGGCCATGATGATATGCACCACACTGTCTTAAGGTAAATACCATAAGCAAATGTAAAACAAATATAAAAAAAAGTTATGACCCAGTCAAGATTGTACGAGAAGAACCAAAAATGAAGAAACACTAATAAGACAAAACACTTTCCTTTGTCTATTAGGAGACATGATTGAATAAAAATGTTTAAATGGGTTTTAATTCAATACACCAAGAATAGCATTATGTTAACAGAAATTGGGATGACAAAATGAAAAGGAACACACACACATTATGTAAAATATTTATTACAAATAATTAGCCTCCAAGGTCTCCAGTACTGTTCAAATGGACCAGGATAGTTGTCAAGTATTTGCCACACACAGCAGGACAGGATACCTCAGTTACCAGCTGCTAATTCTCAAGATCCACAAAATCAATTGTGTGTATGCAGCATGTTAATGTGGTTCTGCTCTTTGTCTACAGCAACAAAACCTCATTAAGGCTGACCAAATCGAAGTCCTGTTGAGGAAAAAGAGTAAATTCTGTTATTTTTTTGTTATATATTCTAAATAAAGTTTACAGCGTCATATAGACAAACAAGTAATCAAATTATTTTTGTAGCTATAAATGGAGTTCAGTTCTGATTACAACTAAAAGTCCTGTGAACAAAGCTCATAAAATGAAAACCCCTACCCCCACATAAAACAATGACAATGTCTATAATTTCTAAAAACTTCCCAAAAATGATTCTAATTTAAAAAGAATATAACAGGTACACCATAGCATTATATCGTTTAGAGTTTTCATAAATTCTAAGAAAGGGTTAAGGAGGAGTTGCAAATAAAGGTACAAAATTGTATATAATGAACTGTTGATACAACACAAACTATGTCTTATATAAATAAGAAGATGCTGTATGCGTGCCAATAAGACAACTCTCCATCCAAGTCACAATTTATAAAAAGTTACCAATTTATAAAAAGTTAACAATTATAGGTCAAAGTACGTCCTTCAACACGGAGCCTTGGCTCACACCGAACAGCAAGCTATAAAGGGTCCCAATATGACTAGTGTAAAACAATTCAAACAGGAAAAACCTACGGTCTAATCTATATAAAAAACGAGAAACCAAAAACACCTATGAACCACACCAACAAACGACAACCACTGAACAACAGGCTCCTGACTTAGGACAGATGCATAAAAATGCAGTGAGTTTCAACGTTTTAACATGCACCAACCTTCACCCTAACATGTGAGAGTAGTGTAACATTACAACATAAAAAGACACACTATAAAATATCAATTGAAATGGCTTAACTCGATCGAAAAGACATTTAAACAAAAACAAGTAAACATACACTATATATACAAATAAGTTTGATCTATGACACAATATACATACAATATTAAAACGTAGGTGCCTGTATGTTATTTTGATAGTAAAATGCAAATGTTGAAATTAAGAGGACAATACCTTAATCTTTGCAAATCATTAAAAGTCAATGAGCCATGACTGAAAATGAAGGGCCTCAAAAAGGAGACGGGCCCAGATAATCTACACGGATATGGGATGGGTCAATGCTAGTACAACTGCATAACAAATATCATTGACTTAACATTAATGGTTCTTCTTAAACTGACGTAATCACATACTTTATAACATTTAATCTACTGGACATTAAGCAACCAACAATATAACAATCAAATGAAAGGTTCAAGGTCATTAGACTATGACAGAGGGTGAGGCTAAAAAATCTCCCCATGAAATGAGTTGTGCCAATGCTAATACAACTGCATACCAATTATCATTATTAGTGGTTCCGTTTACATTTACCTAATCTCAAACTTGTTTACAAAGTCAAAGCAGCAGCCACCGGATATAGCATGCCTATGTATTGCCTCGGCTACTTTGGTCAGGTTAGACAAAAAGCAATAGCAAAGTTCATGATTTGCTAAGGAAACATCCCAGTAATAAGTTTATAAAAAAGCCAAATTAAAATGTACACAATGGCATTACATAGATAAGTTTTTATTCATTAAATTCTTATTAGGGGTAAAGAAGGAAAAGCAGAAACAATTGTGCAGTACAATAAATGAATATAACCAAACATTATTTGATAAAGAAAAAAATAGGAGGTGCAAAAGAGTATCATGTGAGTAAGATCCATTGAAAGTTTCACAAAATTCTGTCAGGGTGTTCATAGACAGTTTCAGATACAAAAGTGGGATGGAAAGACAACAAACAGACTGACTTTTCCATCACTATATACCTCCCTTTTCAGAAAGTGTCTCTTGGTCACCCGATATAACAAACTTTTTCTCATTTTTGGCATTTCTCTACAATCAAAGCACCTACACTAGTTCAGGACACGTTTGTCTGACATTAATTCTCTCTTGTTCATTAGTTGATCCACCCAGGTTGTCATACACAAATTGTTGATCTTTCTCAATCAATTTTTTGATAAGCTCATGACGTTCCTCATCTGACAACTGCCTGACACTATCCTGTAAGTAAAAAAAGGTACTCCATGTATAGTCCATAAGGTCAAAACAATAAAAAGTAAAATGCTCCGTGGGGACCAGCTTGATACAACCACAGAGGTTGAACCATGAACAGTAAGGCCAAGTATGACCAAGTATGGATACTACATTCAAACTTGAAACAGCTCTGAATTTGGATTGTGATTAAACATTTGACACAGCATAGGTTTCTGACACAGAATGAATTAAATTGGTCTACATTAAGGTCTAAAGGGTCCAAAATTAAACTTAGTTTGATTTTTACAAAAATTGAATTCTTGGGGTTCTTTGATATGCTGAATCTAAACATGTGTTTAGATTTTTGATTATGGGCCCAGTTTTCAAGTTGGTCCAAGTTGGGGTCCAAAATTAAACTTTGTTTGATTTCAACAAAAATTGAATATATGGGGTTCTTTGATATGCTGAATCTAACCATGTATTTTGATTTTTGGGCCCCGTTATCAAATTGGTCCACATTGAGGTCAAAAGGGTCCAAAATAAAACTTTGTTTGATTTCATCAAAAATTGAATTCTTTGGATCCTTTGATATGTTGAATCTAACCATGTATTTAGATTTTGGATATAGGACCATAATAGGTAAATTAAAATTTTTTAAGTTCTTAGACCACATTCATTCTGTGTCAGAAACCTATGTTGTGTCAAATATTCAGAGCTTCCTCTCAAAAAGTTTGCATGTGTTTTGAAGTGGTTATTTAGCAATGTAATTTTTTCCCTCAGTATTAACATTAATTTGGAAGTAAGTTAAAGGATTTCAGTTAACCAAAATTATTTCACGCCTAATTTATATAAACCAAATCCACGTCGATATATAACATGTACAACAATCAAACATCAACCCATGCCAAACTGGATGTAATTGAAAGACATCTAGAGGTCAATATACAGTCAAGAACAAAAGACAAAATAAGGAAAAATATAGCGAATTTTTTAGAATTATTATTTTTGCATGTATATTTGCAATATTTAAAATGCATAGTTTAAAATCTTTTGAGTTTTAGGTTCCACCTACCATTTTAGAAAACTGGGATGCATTGCAGCTAGTCTATTAGACAACATTTTATAGTTTTGAATGTTTCTTCATCAGTTAACTAAAATTAGGTGGAGGTATGTTCTTATTTCTGACAGAGGGGTACTCAACCTATATCAACTTGTGCATGAAGCGATTGATAGTTGCTAGATACTGAATGATTTTACCACAAATTTGTGAAAGTTTTAACCGGTGTATATACTTAAAATATGTTAATAAAGTTCATGTCTTTTTCAGGACTTCTGATCCAACCAAGTAGTATGTAATGTTTGTGAGATATGGTTTTGGCCAGTAGGATGTTCATGAAGGACCTGTAGTACAAAGTATATCACTGGATTGAGCTCATTGTCTAAGTGTATTATTAAAGTGCTTTGCTTTGAGCTCAGTTCATTGTTATGCAATTCATTCTTTGTGAAATAAAGATTTGACAGACAACTCTCATGTACAAGGAATTGTCAAAGTAGTATCCATTCTATGTACAATGTAAGTAATAGGGAGATAAAAGCATTTTATTTAGATTTGAACCAAACATTTTTTGTCCATTAGCCAAACTAAAAAAAAAAGCACAAATTCACCAAACAATGCTACTGGCGCTACTAGCAATATGATGCTAGGTTCTTTTGTTACACTTTATTTTTTTACATCTGTACCGCCTACTGGCGACTCAGTCCTGAGTGTAAATGGTCGTTCAGTATGTTAAGAAAAAGACCAAAATTTATAAGGCCTATCTGGCCTAATTGATTTCTAAAATATATTTCATTGTACATGTTCAACATTTATCATTCATTTGTTTATTTCTTAATTTGTGTGAATTAACAGTAAATGTTAATTACTACACTTTCATACCATAACAAAACTGCCTTACTGTATTGGTATCACTTATATTTGTATCCATATAACAAAAAAAACTGAAAAGAGAATACTTTTGCAATAGCTTTTTCATATTGAATACTAAAACTTTTTAGATATTTAGACATATTAAGTAGATGTTCATTATATCCACTTGACATTTTATCATATGACTTCTGTAGTTAGTTATGAGTCTTTGAAGCATGCTCACAAAGGTTCTTTTGTTGATATCATTTTCATACTGGTCAAAACTTTTTTTTGCTTTGACCAGCTTTGGAGGAGATATTTTCAAAGAATTAATAAAAAATAACACAGAAATTCACTTTCTAGCTCATCTAGCCCCAATCATCATGTCAGACATTGTCATTACTAAAAAACATTAAATGTCTTCTAAACTGAGAAACAATTTCCACATTTAACATAAATCTTTTACTTATGATACTGACAATCCCCCACAAAGTGATATAAATAGAACCATACAAATAGTAAGCAAATACATGTTCTCAGATACCATCTCCCATATAAAAAAATCACATTAAGAAAAAAATGAACCTATTATGTGTTCCTCTCCTAGCTACAAAATGTATCCAAAATCAAAGATGTGGAACATATATATTCTATCATAATCATTTGGTAATTAATGCAATCAGTATCTCTTCCATGCCCGTGTTGAACATAAAAAACTAAATATTGCATAAACAACAACCCTAATGCTCATGTTGGTTGTCATTGTGCAACACAGTTAATACATAGAAAACATAAAACATAGAACTCCTTTTGTCATATAAAACACTGTCAAACATCCAATCATACTATCCACACTGATCTGTGTCCACACTTGTATATATATATATAATATATATATATATTTACTAGTATTCCAGCAGAAAACAAACACAAAATAAAAAAAAAAATCCTACAAAAATAAAATACATTCAAGCAGAAACACCAAACAAACAGAAAACCATAACAAAAATCCAATGTAAATAAAACACATTCAATAACAAGATCATGCAAGACAAACAAAAAGGTGTAATTATATAATAACCATGTAATTACCATGTTTCTTTATTACTTCATGGGTCTGATTTTATTACCTGTTGATTACTGGCACGTGCTGCCAAACCGAAACTTTAACGAGAGAAAAATCAAATTATGCCAAAACTACTATATGTATTGAATAAAAATTTAGAATAGTTTAAATATATCCAATGTAGATTTTGAAAGTTGGCAGGTATTAACACTTAAGTCTCCTCGGAAACTTAAATTTGAGCAACACTAACCCAACAATCAATCATGAACTGTTATAGTTGTTATCATATTTGAAAGCGGTTCAAAATCCTTCATTAACTGATTTTGTTCTTATGTTGTGCTGTTACACAATTATCTCTGGTCAGGGGTTGGGTTTTGAGCACTTGTTTACATTTTAAATCCAGTCATTTTCTGTATTTGCTTGTCCTAAGTCAGGAACAAGTAATGATTTTATTAAATAAAATGTTAACACAGAGATGTCTCGCCTATTTGTTATTTTGATAATGCAAATGTTGAAATTAAAATAGCTAAACTTGAACATGTAAGTTATGCAAATATTCAAAGTCAATGAACCATGACTGAAGGTACAGGGCTAAACAATCTCCATGGAAATGAGATGTGCCAATGTTAATACAACTGCATACCAAATACCATTGACTTTTCATTAGTCGTTCCCTTTAAAAAAACCTAAACACAAACATTTACTTGTAAACTATGTAAAAGTTTCAAAGTCTTTGAACCATAATGAGGGGATGAGGTTGTATAATCTCCATGGAAATGAAACTTGCAAATGCCAATATATTTGCATACCAAATATCATTGACTTAACATTAATGTTTGATCTTAAACTGACCTAATCACAAACTAATACATGTAAACTTAGCAAAGTTTCAAAGTCAATAGATCATGACTGTAGAGGCATGGCCATATAATCTCCATGGTAATGAGATGTGCCAATGCTTATACAACTGCATACCAAATATTATTGACCTACCACTAGTGGTTCCCCATAAACTGACCTAATCACAAACTAATACATGTAAACTAAGCAAAGTTTTAAAGTCAATTAACCATGACTGAGAGGACGGGGCCAAATGACCTCCATGGTAATGAGATGTACCAATGCTAATACAACTGCATACCAAATATCACTGACCTACCACTAGTGATTCACCATAAACTAGACCTTATCACAAACTAGTACATTGTTGACGCCGCCACCGTCAACACCGACTCCGAAAAACAGCATACCTATGTCTCCATTTTGACTCCATCAAAGCGAGACAAAAATGAGATGTGTTAATGCTTATACAACTGCATACCAATTATCATTGACCTACCACTAACGGTTCCCCTTAAACTGACCTAATCACAAAATAATACATATAACCTGTTATCACAGAGATATGTCTCGCCTTTTTGTAATTTTGATAATGCAAATTTTGAAATTAAAATAGCAATACTTTAATATGCAAGTTATGCAAATATTCAAAGTCGATGAACCATGACTGAAGGTACATAGCTGAACAATCTCCATGGAAATGAGATCTGCCAATGTTAATACAACTGCATACCAAATATCATTGACTTATCATAAGTCGTTCCCTTTAAACAAACCTAAACACAAACATTAACTTGAAACTATGTAAAAGTTTCAAAGTCAATGAACCATGATGAGGGGGTGGGGCTTTAATTTATAATCTCCATGGAAATAAGACTTCCAAATGCCAATAAATTTGCATACCAAATATCATTGACTTAACATTAGCAGTTCATCTTAAACTGATCTAATCACAAACTAATACATATAAACTAAGCAAATGTTTCAAAGTCAATAGACCATGACTGAGGGGACGGGGCCAAATATTCTCCATGGAAATGAGATGTGCTAATGCTTATACAATTGAATACCAATTAACATTGGCCTACCACTAATGGTTCCCCTTGAACTGACCTAATCACAAACTAATACATGTAAACTAAGCAAAATTTTCAAGGTCAATAGACCATGACTGAGGGGGCAGTGCCAAATAATCTCCACGGAAATGAGATGTGCCAATGCTTATACAACTGCATACAAAATATCATTGACCTACCACTAGTTGTTCACCATAAACTAGACCTAATCACAAACTAATATATTGTTGATGCCGCCGTCGCCGGAAACAGCATACCTATGTCTCGCTTTTTGACCCCGTCAAGGCGAGACAAATATCTAAGCAAGAGTTTCAAAGTCAATAGACCATGACTGAGGGAGTGGGGCAAAATAATCTCCATACAGAATAGGTTAGTTATGAATTTAATATTTGTACTGCAGGTATCTACCATGTTGATGATGCACCATATTGGCATCAACCTGATGTGATTTGAATATTGTATTTCAAGCCTTCACAAATACCTGTGAGGTAGGTTATGTTATGTTGAATCTATGTGCGTTATGCTTATTGTATTGTCTGCTTTAGAAAGTGCTTTATGCTTTGTTTGCACGTATGTTCTTGCTTTGCATGTATATGTTATTTTTAAATATGCTTATTTAAATTTGGTATTTAACAGTTCATTGCATTACTGTTATAATGTGTTACTAATGCACCGACATATGCATTATGATTAGATTTGGTATTTAGATGTGTTTATGAGACAATAGAATTGGAGATCACTATTTCCGACTTCATGAAATTATACAGTATTCTTTTATTATTGAAATGCTTGGAAAAGTAAACAGTTTCCTTGTTCATAATTGTTAACATAATGTTTTAAATCTTTTATATAGTTACTTAATTGTATTACATCCATTAATATAATGTATTGTTATTACAGGGTATTTATTTTGGATTATAGTATAAACTACGAAATAAAGAATCCGTACCCCTTAGATTGTTTCTTGTGTGTTTATTGCCCAGAAACAAGACTACAGTAATAAGATGTGCCAATGCTAATACAACTGCATACCAAATATCATTGACCTACCACTAGTGGTTCACCATAAACTGACCTAATCACAAACTAATACATTGTTGACGCCACCGCTGCCGCCGGAAACAGCATACATATGTCTCGCTTTTTGACTCCGTCAAGGCGAGACACAAAAACATTTCTTGTGTCAGGCAATTGGACGTCTTCTTAACCAAAAATAAGTTGTACAAGTCAAGACCAGAAAATACAACCATATTGAAATACAACCGTATTGAAAGCCAAGGAACTTCAAAACATCATTGGCACATTTCATCTACTACAAAACAAACATTTGACGGAATTTACTCTGGTTGTAAATTCTTCATTAACTGCAGTCTCTCAAACTGTCTAGAATACTAAAGCATTTATGTGAGTCTGTAAACTTTGATTAGATTGATTATCATGGAAAATGTATGTAAATTTATAGCTCATCTTTACATAACTTGTGAATTTGAGTCAATCTATGGATATAATATGATTTTATATGTGTCAATGAGCACCTTCCAATTTGTATTTATCAATTCATTTGAACATTATGAAATACCGTAAATATATTGGACAGAAGTGTTCTTATTCTTAATGAACATCTGTACACCTGCCAAAATTGATGTAAATGTATATTTTTCATGTAGTTCACATGAAAGTCTGTAAAATGTATCATATATTTGCAGACAATAACTTTTATGGTATAAGTGGCAGGTAAATTTGATCAGGTTAATTTCACTTTTTGGAATTAAAACTTATGTATTTACCTGTAACTCATATACATTTTTTGCAGTTGTGTTCCTTTTCTCTTTTAGTATAAGAGGGTCTGTCAGTGAACATTTCGGTAATGAGGTGACATTTGGATTACCTGAAATATTGAAAATATACTAATTCACTTGATTTTTTCTTCTTTGCTACCCAAAAGAGCATTTTCCACACTAATACATTATATATATACACAAAAATGTAAAGAACATGTATATACCTGACAGCTGCTTGTATTCATATTTAGCCAAGTTAATATTACTTTTTCTCTAGATTACGAATTTTTTAAATAAGACTTCATATTTTGAAATGTTTGACTGTACAATTTAAGTGACATTTTAAAATCCTTCAAATTTTATCTCAATCTTTTTTTTCAAGTTATAAGAGGTTATACATTTGTTATTCCCTTTAGTTAAGTATGTGTCTGACAATAAGTTCTTTAACAATGTTTATATAATGTTGACATATAAAAATTAGGAAACTGAGAAGACATTAACGACAGCTAATCCCATTGCACATTATTAGTTTGTTTTTATCAAAACTATTTTCTTAAGACTCCAATGATTATGTATTCCATACTAATATGTACATAATGCAAGTAGCCACATTTCAACCTTTTTTTGGCAAAAAAGTCACATATTGCAAAATTAGAGCCTTTAACCTGAATTTGTGCTATTTTTAGCTTTTCCCACCCTTACAATATGCATTCATATAAAAATAAAATGCTTCGCTGGGCGCAGCTTGATACGACCGCAGAGGTCGAACCCTGAACAGTTGGGGCAAGTATGGACACAACATTCAAGCTTGATACAGCTCTGAATTTGGATTGTGATTAAATATTTGACACACCATAGGTTTCTGACACAGAAAGAATGTGGTCTAAGAACTTGATTTTTTTTTAATTTACCTATTATGGTCCAATGTCCAAAATCAAAATACATGGTTAGATTCAGCATATCAAAGAACCCCATATATTCAATTTTTGTTGAAATCAAACAAAGTTTAATTTTGGACCCCAACTTGGACAAACTTGAAAACTGGGCCCATAATCAAAAATCTAAACACATGTTTAGATTCAGCATATCAAAGAACCACAAGAATTCAATTTTTGTTAAAATCAAACTAAGTTTAATTTTGGACTCTTTGGACCTTGATGTAGACCAATTTAAAAAACGGGACCCAAAATTAAAAATCTAAAAACACGGTTAGGGTGAAGGTTGGCGCCTGTTAAAACATTTAAACCCGCTGCATTTTTATGCACCTGTCCTAAGTCAGGAGCCTGTTGTTCAGTGGTTGTTGTTTGTTGGTGTGGTTCATAAGTGTTTCTTGTTTCTCGTTTTTTATATAGATTAGACCATTGGTTTTCCTGTTTGAATTGTACGTGTTTAACACTAGTCTTTTTGGGGCCCTTTATAGCTTGCTGTTCAGTGTGAGCCAAGGCTCCGTGTTGAAGGCCGTACTTTGACCTATAATTGTTTACTTTTTACACATTGTGACTTGGATGGATAGTTGTCTCATTGGCACTCATACTACATCTTCTTATTTATATTAAACTAACTAACAAATTTGCAAAAATGAAACTTTGGTGAAAGAGAAATATATTTAGGCCAATTTGAGCCAAAATTTACTTGTCTATGAGTTTGCATTAAAAATTGAGGATTAATGCGCTCCATAGTATACTAATTTAAGATTTCCAGAAAACCAGGGGTTATTCTTAGTAGTACTTGGCTTCTGAAAGGCAGTTTTTTCTTACAAGACTTTGAACATGGGTTGAAAATTGGCATATAGAAAGGTGATACATGTACAATTCAGGATATACTTGGTTTCTATGAAGTTAAACTTAAGGTAAAATATTAAGAAAGCTGTGAAAATTTCAAAATTTTGTTGAATAGATAGGGATTTTGAATTGGTGGTCCCACACCTTTAATGCCCCCTCTGCTACAGCGGGGGCATAAAAATATAATGGTTGTTTAAATAAAATCCAAATAAATGTCTGGCGAAACTTATTTTAAGAAAAGCTATTATGATAGATAGATATTACTTTTTCATTGTCTTTCATTTAGATAATAGTTTAAATTTGTTGGTGTGTTTAGTTCTCAACAAGTTATATGCAGTTCCATTACTATAAACTTATTCCACTTTCTATTCCTTATTAATTCAGGTAAAATTGAAATACATATGACCACCACATGTTAAATATGAAAGAAGGACATATTTGTGAATCACGTGTAGCTCTCATATACTTATAATCAATATTTGTGAACAAAAATGTTCAAGAAATAATTACTTAATAATTTAGTAGTGAGGAAAAATTCATTTTCTCCTCATATAACAAGCACTTTTTGAAAATAAAGTGTTATCTCTTGTTCACAAATGTAATACTTATATAAACAACCCAGAGTAAAGTCAGCTATGTAACATATATGTCACAAAACAATAAACGGGGTGAAACTACTTTTGAATCACTTGAAATGATTTTCTCTCTAAAAAACAGGGTTGTATAATATCAAGACACCTTATCATTGTCTAAATCTTATGCATTTTTTCACAATTAACTAAAAATAAAAATTTTGCTTTTATTCCGTGGTTGATCGTCATAGCAACCCTTACCAGATGTAACCGCTGAAGTCTTTGGATCAACACCTCCCAGACCTGTAACTTGTGGTTTGGCACCAAATATACTAGATCCATCTAATAAAGATAGAAAATATGTGTTTCTTATTCCTGAGTTGTCTATTAACTTTGATATAAATAAGGTGAATACTTTTGTAGTATTCTCATATTTTGTCAAATTTATGATATCAGACATTGAGAAGAGTTCCTATACTTTTGGAGTTTAAATCTGCAGGTTCTTTCAAGAAAGTAAGGTTTGACTTACTATGCAAGTTGGCATATCAAATTTTCAAATGGACAGTATAATAAATATTGTTTTTTAAAACATTTTTTAAATTTTCTTCTATTATTTTTTTCAGCTTTTTTTCTAATAACAGCTAACTGCATACATGTATATTCCTTTTTCATGTGTTTGCTTATTCTAATAAATGCTGTGTAATACATTGCAAAAACAAGAAACAATGTAAACATTTGATAAGAAACTATGCAAATGCCCTACATTTATTACACTTTATTTGGCTGTTTAAGCGCATTTTAAATACAGTTAACTGTTGTCTCGAACTAGGGTACCTGGTTGACCCGAAATTTTGGATGAGTCGAAGTTTTCTCATGGTCCCGAAACATTGTTCCGTATAAATATATGTATTTCGACTCCTGATGAGTCGAAATTGGATGAGTCGAAATTTCAGTTGACTCGAACTAAATTTATGGTCCCAACGTTAACAAAAGCATTCAACATTCGTTATTTATCTCGAACTAATAAACAAATGTCAAAACATGACCTCAGGGATTTAAATGGATTGAAGAGTTAATCTGACAATACATGTGTAATTAAATTTCCGGTCACTGATCACTGTATTGATTTATGACATTCTTTTTCCACAAGTGTTTACCTAAGATTATCCTTGATCACCATGATAAATAATTAGTGATACACTGTTATAGTTTATGAAAAATTATTTAAAATGCTTTAAAAACAATTAACTGTAATCATACACTAATGAGCTTGGTTGTGTATAAAGAAGGAATTAAGACTTCCATTGATGATCAACTAAAAACTACTCAATCGGCTTCTTTATTCTTTTTGTATTTTCTCGTGCAGAAAAAGATTAAAAGAAAAGAAAAAGAAAAGAAATCAAAATTTTCTAAAATTTCTTGTATACGAGAATGAACAAGTTTGTCAACTTTAAATAACGCTAAGATCGATTGGAAATTACTCTCTCGGCTGAAAACCACAGGAAACAATTGTAACTGTACAAAGAAATAAATAAGAGACGAAAACATAAAATGTTATTATAATAACAAGCATTCTGAGAGTATTGCATGGCAATACATAGTCCCCTACCGGGTAAAAATTCATTTTACTGGAACAAAATGCTAACTTGTTCTATTACTTGTCATGGTGTAAACAAAAGAAAATATCATGTCAATATCTTCAAGCACGACTAAAAACAGTGTGGAAAACTGATTATATGAGTGAAAAAAACATTAGATATGATTAATAGTTCTCTAAAATTAGATATGATGTAATACAGTGTATATCTATTTTCAAATTATAATCAAATATAGATTTGTAACTTATCTATAAAATGTCAACAACTTTTATCTACACAATGTAATGTATTGAAATATATACATTAATAAAAATAGATTATTATCTAATTAAAGGATTTCTCTTCAAATTTTTTTTTTATATATATAGCATTCAGAAAATTAGTTTATACTAAATAACAAACAAACCTGCCAAAAAATTCTTCAAATAATTTAACAAAGAATATCTTTTAAAAAATGAGTTATCTCCCTTTGTACAGAAATATGGTTTAACATAGTATTCTAACATTAAATATGGTCCAGAGTTATGATGGTCCATAACTCTGGACTAAATCATCAGACCGGAACAAAATTTGAACTTGATCTATAACTTGTCATGATAAAACTATATACCAAATATCAAATCAATATCTTCAAGAACGAAGAAAAAAAGTGTGGAAAGCTGATTTGTAGGACTGACGGATGGACAGACCGACAGATGAACAAACGGACAGACGGACGAAGTGCAAACCTAAAGTCCCCTTCCACTTCGTCGGTAGGAGACTAATAAAAGACCATAACATTCAAACACATCCATCTGAGACCAGAATATCAATCCCCTACCCATATCCATCCCGATTTATTTTAGCCTTACTAAGCTAAGCAAGAGTTGTGTCCCTTGGTCTGTCAAACTTTCGGTTTTATTTGAGTCGAACTACAGATATCCTTGAAATATTTCTCTGGCCTGGCTGACTTCGAGATAACGAGGTCGACTGTATATGTTACCCAGGCACATGATCATTTTTTTAAACATACCACTTGTAGCTTGTCCAATATTGATTCCAGCAGCACCGATGGTAAGACCAGTTTGTAATGGTGTAGTTCCACCTAGTCCAAATCCAGTTGATGTTTGTGGGGTCCCACCAAGTCCTGTAGCTGGCTGACTTATTGTACCTCCAAGACTAAAACCAGGCTTTGCTTGTGCAATTCTACCTAATGTTGGACCTGTGGTGGTTTTAGCTAACCCACCCATGGTTAAATCAGTTGCAGGTTGAGTTGTTACTCCAAATGATAATCTAGTTGCTGGTGCAGAAGTTGTTGCCCCTAGTAATGTTGTCTGTCCAAATGATACACCTGTTATTAAAACAAGAGTGCACACGCTGAAATGTCTCGCCTTCTTTACTAATCATTGATATTATGTTGATAGTCCTAAATATAAAGCTTTATTACAACTGTCACATAAACTTAACATTAACCAAGTAAACTAAACATTGACCAATGAACCATGAAAATGAGGTCAAGGTCAGATGAACCATGCTAGGCAGGCATGTACAGCTAACAATTCTTCCATACAACAAATATAGTTGACCTATTGCTTATAGTTTAAGAAAAACAGACCAAAACACAAAAACTTAACACCGAGCAATGAACCTTGAAAATGAGGTCAAGGTCAAATAAAACCTGCGTGACTGACATATAGATCATAAAATATTTCCATGCACCAAATATAGTTGAACTATTGCATATAGTATTAGAAAAAAAGACCAAAACTCAAAAACTTAACTTTGACCACTGAACCATGAAAATGAGGTCAAGGTAAGATGACACCTGCCAGCTAGACATGTACACCTTACAATCATTCCATACACCAAATATAGCTGACCTATTGCATGCAGTATTAGAAAGAAAGACCAAAACTCAAAAACTTAACTTTGACCACTGAACCATGAAAATGAGGTCAAGGTCAGATGACACCTGCCAGCTAGACATGTACACCTTACAATCATTCCATACACCAAATATAGTAGACCTATTGCATACAGTATAAGAAAAACAGACCAAAACACAAAAACTTAACTATAACCACTGAACCATGAAAATGAGGTCAAGGTCAGATGACACCTGCCAGTTGGACATGTACACCTTACAGTCCTTCCATACACCGAATATACTAGACCTATTGCTTATAGTATCTGAGATATGGACTTGACCACGAAAACTTAACCTTGTTCACTGATCCATGAAATGAGGTCGAGGTCAAGTGAAAACTGTCTGACGGGCATGAGGACCTTGCAAGGTACGCACATACCAAATATAGTTATCCTATTACTTATAATAAGAGAGAATTTAACATTACAAATAAAATGCTCCGCAGGGCGCAGCTTGATACGACCGCAGAGGTCGAACCCTGAACAGTTGGGGGAAGTATGGACACAACATTCAAGCTTGATACAGCTTTGGATTTGGATTGTGATTAAATATTTGACACAGCATAGGTTTCTAACACAGATTGAATGTGGTCTAAGAACTTAAAAATTTTAAATTGGACATTCACCTATTATGGTCCAATATCCAAAATCTAAATACATGGTTAGATTCAGCATATCAAAGAACCCCAAGAATTCAATTTTTGATGAAATCAAACAAAGTTTAATTTTGGACCCTTTTGACCTCAATGTGGACAAAGTTGATAACGGGGCCCAAAAATCAAAAATCTCAATACATGGTTAGATTCAGCATATCAAAGAACCCCATATATTCAATTTTTGTTGAAATCAAACAAAGTTTAATTTTGGACCCCGATTTGGACCAACTTGAAAACTGGGCCCATAATCAAAAATCTAAATACATGTTTAGATTCAGCATATCAAAGAACCCTAAGAATTCAATTTTTGTTAAAATCAAACTAAGTTTAATTTTGGACCCTTTGGACCTTAATGTAGACCAATTTGAAAACGGAACCAAAAATTAAGAATCTAAATACACGGTTAGATTCGGCATATCAAAGAACCCCAATAATTCAATTTTTGATGAAATCAAACAAAGTTTAAATTTGGACCCTTTTGACCTCAATGTGGACAAAGTTGATAACGGGGCCCAAAAATCAAAAATCTAAATACATGGTTAGATTCAGCATATCAAAGAACCCCATATATTCAATGTTTGTTGAAATCAAACAAAGTTTAATTTTGGACCCCGATTTGGACCAACTTGAAAACTGGGCCCATAATCAAAAATCTAAATACATGTTTAGATTCAGCATATCAAAGAACCCTAAGAATTCAATTTTTGTTAAAATCAAACTAAGTTTAATTTTGGACCCTTTGGACCTTAATGTAGACCAATTTGAAAACGGAACCAAAATTTAAGAATCTAAATACACAGTTAGATTCGGCATATCAAAGAACCCCAATAATTCAATTTTTGATGAAATCAAACAAAGTTTAATTTTGGACCCTTTGGACCTCAATGTGGACCAATTTAAAAACGGGGCCCAAAATCCAAAAACTAAATACACGGTTAGATTCAGCATATTAAAAAAACCCCATGAAATCAAGAATAAAACCCCATTCAAATTGGTCAAGAAATAAGCAATTTATAGGAAGTATCTTCTTTTGCACAATCCTGTGCTATTAAATATTTCTTGCTATTGCGCAATACTGTACAATTGACAATTTCTTGCTATTGCGCAATATTGTGCTATTGGATATTTCTTGCTATTGCGCAATACTGTGCAATTGAAGATTTCTTGCTATTGCGCAATACTGTGCAATTGAAGATTTCTTGCTATTGTGCAATACTGTGCAATTGAAAATTTCTTGCTATTGCACAATACTTATTATATAATAATTTACACATCCTGTTTGGTGTGTATCTCCTACCATATCATTATTATTTGATTTTAAATATAAATCAGAAATAACCAACTTAAAATGGAAAATTTTAAAAGAAACAAAAAAGGAAAAGAGTAAAAAAGGAAAAAAAAATAAATCCCCCCCCCAAAATTTTTTGAACCCCCATCATGATTCATTACCCCCAAACTCAATCCCAGCCTTCCCTTTGTGGTATGGTACCTTGCAATACAATTTCAGAGAGATCCATACACTTGAACACAAGTTATTGTCTGGAAACTAGAAAAAAATGTGTTTTTTGGCCCCTTTTTGGCCCCAAATTCCTAAACATTTAGGGCAAATACCCCCAAACTCAAACCCAGCTTTCCCTTTGTGATATGGAACCTTGTAGTACAATTTCAGAAAGATCCATACACTTACACACAAGTTATTGTCATGAAACTAGAAACATGCTTGTTTTTTGCCCCTTTTTTGGCCCCTAATTCCTAAAATTTGGAGGCAATTACCCCCAAAATCAATCTCAGCATTCCTTTAGTGATATGGAACCTTGTGGTACAATGTCAGAGAGATCCATACACTAACACACAAGTTATGTCTGGAAGTTACAAAAATGCTTATTTTTGGCCCCTTTTTGGCCCCTAATACCTTTACTGTTATTACCATAACCCCCAAAATCAATCCCAACCTTCCTTTTGTGGTATTGAACCTTGTGGTAAAATTTCATAAAGATCCATTCACTTAAACTAAAGTTAGAGTGCGAAAACCAAGTGTCTTCGGACGACGCCGGACGACGACGACGACGACGCCAACGTCATACACTACAAACCAGTAAAAGTCTGAAATGGCCTATATCTGTACTCGACTGTACTGATTTTTACTCGACCAGTCTGAATTGGTCTGAAATTTACTTGATAATACTCGACTGTAGTCTGAACCATACTTAACAGTCTGAACTTGTACTAGACCCTTACTCGACCAGTACTTAACCATTTTAAATGCGTCTGAACCATGCTCGACCTAGTCTGAACCATGCTTGACCTAGTCTGAACCATACTCGACCTAGTCTGAACCATACTCGACCTAGTCTGAACCATACTCGACCAAGTCTTAACCAACCTAGACCTATTTTTTGTATCTATCTATTGTATTTCATCAATTTAGGAACTGTTTTTAACAACAGCTATTTCCCCTGGCTAGAAATTTGAACAACAATTTGAAATTAAAAATGTATTCAATATAGCATTGAAACCAAAATTTCACAATAAACATAATATAACTTCATCACCATATTCATCAACACTTATATACATACATATATATCACCTTTAAAATAAAAATAAAACAAGCTGATCAAATAATCTCAAAACTGAATTGCAACTAATATTTTCAGGTAAACGGACAGAAAGTCACAGGACAAAAAGTCACAGGACATAAAGTCACAAATTTGATAGGACGAAAAGTCACAGGACAAAAAGTCACAAATAGTTTGTTGACAATTGTTTGAATATATAAGAGAAAGATCTTGAAATATTTTCTTTTTATTACATATATTCATTTTTAAGTTTAGGAAATTGTTCATAAGCCTTGATAAATGAAAATTTATTAAATTTTAATCGTGCAAAGGATATATTTCTTGGCACCATGAAGCCATTTAAGGATCAAGCCTCTTTGACATTTTGTTTTCATAGCAATTATTTGATCATTATTAATATTTATTGCATAAATTTTAATTACATAGTTGCTTTATAAATAATAGTTTAAGAAGAAAAACCAAAATATTTCTTTTTAAATTAGTTTTTTCTTGTTCAAAGAAAAATAATCTCAAAACTGAATTGTGACTTTTTGTCCTGTGACTTTTTGTCCGTGACTTTTTGTCCGTGACTGTTGTCCTGTGACTTTCTGTCCTACATTCTATTTTCAATGTTATTCAAAATTTTTTGAATGTTTCAGATATATTTTATGGTTACTGGACAATTTTCACCATTAACTTAAGCCTCGTATAGATTTATGGTGTCAGTTGAGTTTAGTTAATAATGCAGTGAACATTTTTTTTATTAAAATATATATAAAATAGCATATAAAGCAACTTAATTAATTTAAAAAATGACACCTTTGTTTTGTTAAACCAAGAATTTAATATAATCATGATAATGAACTATCATAGTAATCCTGTGATAAACTTTTAAAAAAGGAAATGTGTTCCAAAGTTACAGTAAAAATTTATTTCAATTAAATTTAAATAATTTTTGTCAAAATTAAAGACATGGCATACAAGAAGCACTTTAATAAGGTTTAATTATACCTCAGTACATGTGTGTTTTACAGGTAAATAGAAAGCCCTATTTTTCTTAAACTCATGTATTACTTATCTAGTGAATTCAAAAGGCCTTGCGATTTAAGTTTCACAGGATGTTGCAATTTTGAATGAATGTTATTTAGAATTTAATACTCTCTGACCAGGTGTGATCTTTTTCATGAGTTTGCCCCAAGCAGGAGGTATTACTTTATACTTCACCACTAATCAGAAGAACAATTTTATTAATTTCTTTAATTTTTATCCCTTTTTGATATATATCGTATATAATATATCCCAAATTATAATAATAGATATATTTCTAAAATAAGGTTAAACAATTTCAGTGATTTTGTTGGCTGTTGTTACCTCATTAAAAAGATAATTATATAACTATTGTACATTTTTTGTATGTAACCATGAAACCTATGTAGTTTTTATTTAGGAATTTAGGAAAATTAATTTAAAAAAAAAACACATGCCATATAGGTTTAATTACCCTCAGTGTAGGTGTGGTTTTTAGGTAAAAGAAAATCTTTTTTTAACAAAACTCTAAAACTTTAAAATTAATATAATTAAATTATTATATAAGATAATTTGATTTAATTATCTCTATTCGATAAATCTGAGAATCATGTAAGAATGTAAAAATATGTTTTTATAATATATCTTTATTTTATTGTGGCTGTTGTCATGTCAGTTAAAAAGAAATTTATTTTAACAGTTAAAATTTAGAAAAAGTAGAGGTTATTTGGTCAAGTATGGTTCAGACTGGTCGAGTATTGTTCAGACCTTTGGTCGAGTATGGTTTAGACTGAAAAAAATAGGTCGATACAGGTCGAGAATGGGTTAAGACTGTTTCAGACTGGTCGAGTAATAGTTTAGACTATTTTCAATGGCAAAGATAAGGGTCAAGTACAAATCAGTACAGTCGAGTATGGTTAAGACTGGGGTCGAGTAATGTCGAGTAAAATTCAGACCAATTCAGACTGGTCGAGTAAAAATCAGTACAGTCGAGTACAGATATAGGCCATTTCAGACTTTTACTGGTTTGTAGTGATACCAATATACGACCACAAAAATTTTTTTGCGGTCGTATAAAAATCTGAACTTTTTTTTCAAGTAGTCACTGAACCATGAAAATGAGGTCAAGGACATTGGACATGTGACTGACGGAAACTTCGTAACATGAGGCATCCATATACAAAGTATGAAGCATCCAGGTCTTCAATCTTCTAAAATATAAAGCTTTTAAGAAGTTAGCTAACGCCGCCGCCGCCGCCGCTGCCGCCGTAGCCGCCGGATCGCTATCCCTATGTCGAGCTTTCTGCGACAAAAGTCGCAGGCTCGACAAAAAGTATATACATGTATTTGAACTCCCAGTTAATACATTTGTTTCCTTCAATGTTTTTATACAAAGTTAAGTTTGGAATTTTATATGTTGTTGGATTTTTTATAATCTACTTCAGTGAATCCTTTTCCTAAAAGTTCTACCCATCTACAAACAAAAAATTATCCCAAAAGAGATGTGCCCACAAGTGAGGATATAAAAAGTTTCTTTCTAAAAGTTGATAAGCCATATTTATTTGAGGGTTAGTCTCTGCAGAGCATATCTCAAAGATGAATACGTGAAAGATTTTGCAACGCAAAAACAAATTTTATCAAAAGAATGGCTATGTAGCATGTGCATTGTATTTCAAAAACTAGAGGCTCTAAAGAGCCTGTGTCGCTCACCTTGGTCTATGTGCATATTAAACAAAGGACACAGATGGATTCATGACAAAATTGTGTTTTGGTAATGGTGATGTGTTTGTAGATCTTACTTTACTAAACATTCTTGCTGCTTACAATTATCTCTATCTATAATGAACTTGGCCCAGTAGTTACAGTGGAAAATATTTTGTAAAAATTTACAAAAAATTTACAAAATTTATGAAAATTGTAAAAAAATTGACTATAAAGGGCAATAACTCCTTAAGGGATCAATTGACAATTTTGGTCATGTTGACATTTGTAGATCTTACTTTGCTGTACATTATTGCTGTTTACAGTTTATCTCTATCTATAATAATATTCAAGATAATAACCAAAAGCTGCAAAATTTTCTTAAAATTACCAATTCAGGGGCAGCAACCCAACAACGTGTTGCCTGATTGGTCTGAAAATTTCAGGGCAGATAGATCTTGACCTAATGAACAATTTTATCCTGTCAGATTTGCTCTAAATGCTTTGGTTTCAGAGATATGAGCTAATAAAATGCTTCGCTGGGGCACAGCTTGATACGACCGCAGAGGTCGAACCCTGAACAGTTGGGGCAAGTATGGACACAACATTCAAGCTTGATACAGCTCTGAATTTGGATTGTTATTAAATATTTGACACAGCATAGGTTTCTGACACAGAAAGAATGTGGTCTAAGAACTTGAATTTTTTTAATTGACCTATTATGGTCCAATGTCCAAAATCAAAATACATGGTTAGATTCAGCATATCAAAGAACCCCATATATTCAATTTTTGTTAAAATCAAACAAAGTTTAATTTTGGACCCCAACTTGGACAAACTTGAAAACTGGGCCCATAATCAAAAATCTAAACACATGTTTAGATTCAGCATATCAAAGAACCCCAAGAATTCAATTTTTGCTAAAATCAAACTAAGTTTAATTTTGGACACTTTGGACCTTAATGTAGACCAATTTAAAAAACGGGACCCAAAATTAAAAATCTAAATACACGGTTAGATTTGGAATATTAAAGAACCCCAATAATTCAACTTTTTGATGAAATCAAACAAAGTTTAATTTTGGACCCTTTTGACCTCAATATGAACCAATTTGATAGCGGGGCCCACAAATAAAAAATCTAAATTCATGGTTAGATTCAGCATATCAAAGAACCCCATATATTCAATTTTTGTTGAAATCAAAAAAAGTTTAATTTTGGACCCCAACTTGGACCAACTTGAAAACTGGGCCCATAATCAAAAATCTAAACACATGTTTAGATTCAGCATATCAAAGAACCCCAAGAATTCAATTTTTGTTAAAATCAAACTAAGTTTAATTTTGGACCCTTTGGACCTCAATGAAGACCAATTTAAAAAAATGGGACCCAAATTAAAAATACGGTTAGATTTGGCATATCAAAGAACCCCAATAATTCAATTTTCGATGAAATCAAACAAAGTTTAATTTTGGACCCTTTTGACCTCAATATGAACCAATTTGATAGCGGGGCCTACAAATAAAAAATCTAAATACATGGTTAGATTCAGCATATCAAAGAACCTCATATATTCAATTTTTGTTGAAATCAAACAAAGTTTAATTTTGGACCCCAATTTGGACCAACTTGAAAACTGGGCCCATAATCAAAAATCTAAATACATGTTTAGATTCAGCATATCAAAGAACCCCATATATTCAATTTTTGTTGAAATCAAACAAAGTTTAAATACTGGACCCTATCTTGGACCAACTTGAAAACTGGGCCCGTATCAAAAATCTAAACACATGTTTAGATTCAGCAAATCAAAGAACCCCAAGAATTCAATTTTTGTCAAAATCAAACTAAGTTTAATTTTGGACCCTTTGGACCTCAATGTAGACCAATTTAAAAAACAGGACCCAAAATTAAAAACCTAAATACACGGTTAGATTTGGAATATCAAAGAACCCCAATAATTCAATTTTAGATGAAATCAAACAAAGTTTAATTTTGGACCCTTTTGACCTCAATATGAACCAATTAGATAACGGGGTCCACAAATAAAAAATCTAAATACATGGTTAGATTCAGCATATCAAAGAACCCCATATATTCAATTTTTGTTGAAATCAAACAAAGTTTAATTTTGGACCCCAATTTGGACCAACTTGAAAACTGGGCCAAAAATCAAAAATCTAAATACATGTTTAGATTCAGCATATCAAAGAACCTCATATATTCAATTTTTGCTAAAATCAAACAAAGTTTAATTTTGGACCCTTTGGACATTAATGTAGACCAATTTGAAAACTGGACCCAAAATTAAAAATCTAAATACACTGTTAGATTCGGCATAACAAATAAATAAATGTGATCAAAGATTTTACAAATCTAATGCGCCATACTGTGCAATTAAAGATTACTTCTTGAAATTTTTCAATATTTGAAATTTGAAAAAAAAATTTTATTTGAAGAATAATTCTTTTTAATTTCTGAAATCTGAAATGAGAAAAAATTGGCCCCCCACAATTTCTTTTTATCCCCCCCCCCCTTTTTCCCCCAAAAAAATTCTTTCCCTCAAGATATGGTCATAATCTCAATTCAAATTTCCAATGGAGTTGGCAACCATAATTACCCATTTAAATTTACCATAGTGCTAACTTAATCTATTTTATAATAGAATTAATAAAAATATAGTGTCAAATCTTTCATATGGATTTTTTTGTAAAAAAAAAAGATGAAAACATTTGCAGATATTTTTACTGGTCTTCCTTTATAAATATGCATTTCTTTAAACATAATTTAAAAGCAGTGTAAGGGAAGTAACCAAAACGTTGTATTTGGATTACCTCCCTTACACTGTTTTAGATTATCTTTATTGTTCATTAACCATTACTTTATACATAATTTAAAAGCAGTGTAAGGGAGATAATTTCAATGATGTATTTGATTTATCTCCCTTACACTGCTTTAAATTATGTTTTGTACTAAAGTATTTGTCCATTAACCAGGACAACCTTGTTTTTCCCCCTTTTTTGCCCCTAATTCCTAAACGGTTTGAGCCATAACCCCCCAAAGCAAATCCTAAACATCCCTTTGTGGTATGGAAACTTGTAGTATAATTTCAGAGAGATCCATACACCGTT
The DNA here is from genome assembly GCF_021869535.1 of Mytilus californianus. Classification (NCBI taxonomy): domain Eukaryota; kingdom Metazoa; phylum Mollusca; class Bivalvia; order Mytilida; family Mytilidae; genus Mytilus; species Mytilus californianus. The sequence continues at coordinate 10,895,687 of NW_026262666.1, read as the reverse complement.
CCACAGTTATTGTCTGGAAACTAGAAAATGCTCATTTTTGGCCCCTTTTTGGCCCCTAATTCCTTAACTGTTGGTACCATAACCCCCAAAATCAATCCCAACCTTCCTTTTGTGGTATTTAACCTTATGGTCAAATTTCAAAAAGATCCATTCACTTAAACTAAAGTTAGAGTGCGAAAACCAATATGTATTCGGACGACGACGACGACGACGCCAACGTCATACCAATATACGACCACAAAATTTTTTTGCGGTCGTATAAAAACTGCATTTTACCCTATGTACTATTTTTTATCCATGTCGGCCATCTTGGTTCGCGGGCGGGGTCATCCGACATATTTTTTAAACTAGATACCCTAATGATGATTGTGGACAAGTTTGGTTAAATTTGTCTTAGTAGTTTCAGAGGAGAAGATTTTTGTAAAAGATTACAAAAATTTACGAAAAATGGTTAAAAATTGACTATAAAGGGCAATAACTCCTTAAGGGGTCAACTGACCATTTTGGTCAAGTTGACTTATTTGTAGATCTTACTTTGCTGAACATTATTGCTGTTTACAGTTTATCTCTAACTATTATAATATTCAAGATAATAACCAAAAACTGCAAAATTTCCTTAAAATTACCAATTCAGGGGCAGCAACCCAACAACGGGTTGTCAGATTCATCTGAAAATTTCAGGGCAGATAGATCTTGACCTGACTAACAATTTTACCCCCGTGTCAGATTTGCTCTAAATGCTTTGGTTTCAGAGATATAAGCCAAAATCTACATTTTACCCCTATGTTCTATTTTTAGCCATGGCGGCCATCTTGGTTGGTTGGCGGGGTCATCGGACACATTTTTTAAACTAGATACCCCAATGATGATTGTGGCTAAGTTTGGTTTAATTTGGCCCAGTAGTTTCAGAGGAGAAGATTTTTGTAAAAGTTTACGGACGACGGACGCAGGACGACGGACGACGGACGCAAAGTGATGAGAAAAGCTCACTTGACCTTTCAGGTCAGGTGAGCTAATAAATTAAAAAAAACATGCCAAATTTGCAATATTTTATAGAAATTGACACAATCGTCTTAGAACATGTTTTACTCATTGTTGAAGGCCATACAGTGACCTATAGTTGGTAATTTCTGTGTCATTTATTCTCTTGTGGAAAGTTGTCTTATTGGCAATCATACCACATCTTATTTTTATATATACCTGAAGCTGCAGGTTTAGGGGCCACACCACCTAGTCCTAAGGCTCCTGTACTTCCAGGTGGATTTCCAGACAGTAATCCAGTCAGGGTGGGCACCGCTGTAGCACTGGTGGCAGCAGGTATGCCTTCTAAAGTGAAACCAGTTGAGGTACTACTAGCAGGCTTAGTGCCACCTTCAAAACCAAAACTTCTTGTTGGAGCTGAGGTTGCCGCCAGATTGACTCCCAAGTTATACCAACCTAATATAAAAAAAATATATTTGTGTTTTTTATGTTGATTCTATTTGGTATAAAACAATGCATCAACATGCTCAACATGCTCAAGTATAAAGTAAATAATATAAAAGAACAGAGTTCCAATGTCTCCTGCATTGCACATATTTTATTTATCCAAGGTACAAGGGCTATAACTAAAAAAAGCACTTTTTTTTGTTCTATAAGACTATTTTTTAATATCTTAGAGAAATGAAGGCTTCAGAGCAAATGCAATGTGATTTCCATTATAATTAATATTTCCAAAGGGCATTATAAACTCGTTAAAAATATTTGATCAAAACTTATTTTTCGAAAGTGTCAAAGACATTGCTGATATAAACCTATGATATAAGTTTCATAAAATTTTGGCAAGAATTGAACTTATGAGAGCGCTAACAATGCAATTTTCTGTATATTAATATTTCCAAAGGGCATAACTCTTTTAAAATAAATTAATCTGCACTGATTTTCAAACTCATCATAGACATTGATGATATAAACCTTTAATATAAATTTTATAAATATCTGGCAAGAATTCTACATATGAGAGTGCTTATAAGGCAATTTTCCATATAATAAATATTTGCAAGGACATAACTCTTTTAAAATTGTTTGATCGGCACTGATTTTCAAACTTGTCAAAGACATTGCTGATATCAACCTAGGATTTAAGTTTCAGAAAATTCAGGCAAGAATTGTACACATGATAGTGCTAACGATGCAATTTTCCATATATTTAATGTTTCTAAGGGGCATAACTCTTTTAAAAATAATTGAACGGCACTGATTTTCGAACTAGTCCAAGACATTGCTAATATAAACCTATGATATGGGCTTCATAAAATCTGGCAAGAATTGTGCACATGAGAGCGCTAACGATGCAATTTTCCATATAATTAATGTTCTAAGGGGCATAACTCTTTTAAAAATAATTGAATGACACTGATTTTTGAACTCATCCAAGACATTGCTAATATAAACCTAAGATATAGGTTTCATAAATATCTGGCAAGAATTGTTCACATGAGAGCGCTAACGATGCAAATTTCCTTATAATTAATATTTCCAAGGGCATAACTCTTTTAAAAATAATTGAACGGCACTGAATTTCGAATGTCAAAGACACTGCTAATATAAACCTATGATATAAGTTTCATTAAAATCTGGCAGGAACTGTACACGTGAGAGCTCTACCAAGACGGGACAGACTGACGGACACCCGGTATTTCGATGTCGCCGCAAAGCGTTGCGCAGGGGACAAAAATATAATGTATAGTATAGTCCTACACAAAGGTTTTATAATTACATATTCAATTTCATATTGTAGTCACTTAAAAGGTTTTTCATGGGATTTCAGGTTTTCATATTTTGTATGAGTAGGCTTAAGTACACATGTTTTTTATTAAAAATATATTTTATCCTTAACACTGACATCCAGATATATTCATCACTAAATAAATGGGGAATGTGTCCATGGGACACAGATGATGCCCCCACTTGCATATAACGTTATAAACAGACATTACTCAAGAACAGTAAAAGTGACACTACCCAAATTTGTACTTGATCTGAGTTTTGTGGTAATAAGCATTGTGTATAAGATTCATAACATTTGGTTGAGGCAAACTTAAGTTAGAGAATGGAACCGAAAATTTATCCATTTGTAAAAGGCATAACTCTAGAACGGTAACAGTGACGCCACTTAAATTCAAACTTAATCTGTGTTTTGTGGTAATAAGCATTGTGTATAAGTGTCATAACATTTGGTTGAGGCACACTTAAGCTAGAGAACAGAAACGAAAAATTCAGCAATTTTTCCATTTGTAAAGGGGCATAAATCTACAAAGGTAAAAGTGAAACCACCCAAATTCAAACTTAATCTGTTTTTTGTGGTAATAAGCATTGCGTAAAAGTTTCATAACATTTGGTTGAGGCAAACTACAGTTATAGAACGGAAACCAATTTTGGGACGTACGGACGTACGTACAGACGGACAAGGGTAAAACTGAATGCCCGCTCTGCTACGGCGGGGGCATAAAAAGATTGGTTGTTCAAATAAAATCCAAATAAATGTCTGGAGAAACTTATTTGAAGAAAAGCTATTATGATATTAAGATAGATATTACTTTTTCATTGTCTTTCATTTAGATAATAGTTTAAATTTGTTGGTATATAAAAAAGATGTGGTATGATTGCCAATGAGACAACTCTCCACATTAGACCAAATGACACATAAAATTAACAACTATAGGTCACCGTACGGCCTTCAAAAATGAGCAAAGCCCATACCGCATAGTCAGCTTTAAAAGGCCCCGAAATGACAAATGTAAAACATTTCAATGTTTAGTTCTCAATAAGTTATATGCAGTTCCATTACTATAAACTTATTCCACTTTCTATTCCTTATTAATTCAGTTAAAATTGAAATATATATGACCACCACATGTTACATATGAAAGAAGGACATATGTGTGAATCACGTGTAGCTCTCATATACTTATAATCAATATTTGTGAACAAAAATGTTCAAGAAATAATTACGTAATAATTTAGTAATGAGGAAAAATTCAATTTCTCCTTTTATAACAAGGAAACAAACAATTTTTTAAAATAAATTGTTATCTTTTGTTTTAATTTAATTATTTAAACCATATCATTATTATTTGCTTTTATATATAAATCAGAAATAACCAATTTAAAATGGAAAATTTAAAAGAAAAAAAAAGGAAAAAAAAATCCCCCCCCCCAAATTTTTTGAACCCCCTTATGATTCATCACCCCCAAACTCAATCCCAGCCTTCCCTTTGTAGTATGGTACCTTGCAGTACAATTTCATAGAGATCCATACACTTGAACACAAGTTATTGTCTGGAAACTAGAAAAATGCTTGTTTTTTGGCCCCTTTTTGGCCCCATATTCCTAAACATTTAGGGCAATTACCCCCAAACTCAAACCAAGCTTTCCCTTTGTGATATGGAACCTTGTAGTACAATTTCATAAAGATCCATACACTTACACACAATTTATTGTCCTGAAACTAGAAAAATGCTTGTTTTTTGCCCCTTTTTGGCCCCCAATTTCTAAAATTTTGAGGCAATTACCCCCAAAATCAATCCCAGCCTTTCTTTTGTGGTATGGTACCTTGCAGTATAATTTCAGAGAAATCGATACACTTGAACACAAGTTAATGTCATGAAACTAGTAAAAATGCTTATTTTTGGCCCCCTTTTGGCCCCTTATTCTTAAACATTTTGGGCAATTACCCCCAAACTCAATTCCAGCTTTCCCTTTGTGATATGGAACCTAGTAGTACAATTTCAGAAAGATCCATAGACTTGCACACAAGTTATTGTCATGAAACTAGAAAAATGCTTGTTTTTTGCCCCTTTTTTGGCCCCTAATTCCTAAAATTTTGAGGCAATTACCCCCAAAATCAATCCAAACATTCCCTTTGTGATATGAAACCTTGCAATACAATTTCAGAGAGATCCATACACTTGAACACAAGTTATTGTCTGGAAACTAGAAAAAGGCTTATTTTTGGCCCCTTGTTGGCCCCTTATTCCTAAACGTTTTGGGCAATTACCCCCAAACTCAATTCCAGCTTTCCTTTTGTGATATGGAACCTTGTAGTACAATTTCAGAAAGATCCATAGACTTACACACAAGTTATTGTCATGAAACTAGAAAAATGCTTGTTTTTTGCCCCTTTTTTAGCCCTAATTCCTAAAATTTTGAGGCAATTACCCCCAAAATCGATCCAAGCATTCCCTTTGTGATATGGAACCTTGTGGTACAATGTCAGAGAGATATATACACTAACACACAAGTTATGTCTGGAAGTTACAAAAATGCTTATTTTTGGCCCCTTTTTGGCCCCTAATTCCTAAACTGTTGGTACCATAACCCCCAAAATCAATCCCAACCTTCCTTTTGTGGTATTGAACCTTATGGTAAAATTTCATAGAGATCCATTTGCTTAAACTAAAGTTAGAGTGCAAAAACCAATGTGTCTTCAGACGATGAAGACGACAACGTCATACCAATATACGACCACAAAATTTTTTTGTGGTCGTATAATAAAGTCAGATATGTAACATATATGTCACAAAAACAATAAACAGGGTGAATCTACTTTTGAATCACTTGAAATTATTTTCTCTCTAGAATAAAATGCTTTGCTGAGCGCAGCCTGATACAACCGCAGTGGTAGAACCCTGAACAGTTGGGGTAAATTTGGACACAATATCCAAGCTTGATACTAACTGAATTTGGATTGTGATCAAATTTTTGACATAATATAGGTTTCTGACACAAAATGAATGTGGTCAAAGATTTTGCAAATCTAATGCGCAATACTGTGCAATTGAAGATTTTTTCTTGAAATTTTCAAAAATTTGAAATTTAAAAATGTTGAAAAAAAAATATGAACCGATTTAAAAATATTGAAACCCCCCCCTTTTCAAACTTTTTGAATCCCCCTTGGAGCATTAACCATCAAACTCAATCCCAGTCTTTCCTTTGTAGAATGGAACCTTGTAGTACAATATTAGAGAGATCCATACACTTAAACATAAGTTATTGACTGGAAACTTTAAAAATGTTTGTTTTGGCTCTTTTTTTGCACTTAATTTCTGCATGTTTGGGGCAATTACCCCCAAACTCAATCCCAGCCTTCCCTTTGTGATATGGAACCTTGATGTACAATGTCAGAGAGATCCATACACTTACACACAAGCTATTGTCTGGAAGCTACAAAAATGCTTGTGTTAGGCCTTCTTTTGGCCCTTTATTCCTAATCTGTTGGCACCATAACCCCCAAAATGAATCCTAACCTTGTACTTGTGGTATTAAACATTGTGGTACAATTTCAGAGCAATTGAAATACTTATACTCAAGTTATTATACTGAAAGTAGAAAAATGCTTGTTTTGTGTCCCTTTAGGGCTCCTAATTCATAAACGGTTGGGACAATCATCTGCCAAATAAATCCCAATTTTCCTTTTATGGTATTGAACCTTCTTAAAAATTTTTGTAGAGATCCATTCACTTAAACTAAATTTATTGTTCGGAAATCAAATGTGTTTTTAGTTGACGACGATGCAAATGATGACGACATCATAGCACTATATGAACCCATACTAAATTATGCAGTCTTATATAAATTGCTATTCAAAAGATAATGGAAAATTAAGCGCATATTAAAAGCCCATTTAAATACATCATAAAAGTATAAAAATAGAAAATGACATCATAGTCATAGCTTAAATTAGAAAACCTTGATCAGCAAAATTTAATAGTAATATCTAAAAATAAAATTTCTTTGTCAACATTTAATATAACTTCAAAAAATAAATGTACAGCTAATCACCTCAAGAGATTTCAACATTTCTTTATAACAAAACCATTGTAAGGGAGGTAACTCTAATGCAAAAAATAACCCAAACCCATTTAAATACATCATTAAAGTATTAAATAGAAAATTTAAATACATCATTAAAGTATTAAATAGAAAATTTAAATACATCATTAAAGTATTAAATAGAAAATTTAAATACATCATTAAAGTATTAAATAGAAAATGACATCATAGTCATGGCTAAAAATAGAAAACCTTGATAAGCAAAATTTAATAGTAATATCTAAAAAATAAATTCCTTCATCAAACCAAACCGGTTTAAGTACATCATAAAAGTATTAAATAGAAAATGACATCATAGTCATGGCTAAAAAAAGAAAACCTCGATCAGCAAAATTTAATAGTAATATCTAATAAAATGCTCTGCAGGGCGCAGCTTGATACGACCGCAGAGGTCGAACCCTGAACAGTTGGGGCAAGTATGGACACAACATTCAAGCTTGATACAGCTTTGCATTTGGATTGTGATTAAATATTTGACACAGCATAGGTTTCTGACACAGAATGAATGTGGTCTAAGAACTTAAAAATTTTAAATTGGACATTCACCTATTATGGTCCAATATCCAAAATCTAACTACATGGTTAGATTCAGCATATCAAAGAACCCCAAGAATTCAATTTTTGATGAAATCAAACAAAGTTTAATTTTGGACCCTTTTGACCTCAATGTGGACAAAGTTGATAACGGGGCCCAAAAATCAAAAATCTAAGTACATGGTTAGATTCAGCATATCAAAGAACCCCATATATTCAATTTTTGTTGGAATCAAAGTTTAATTTTGGACCCCAATTTGGACCAACTTGAAAACTGGGCCCATAATCAAAAATCTAAATACATGTTTAGATTCAGCATATCAAAGAACCCTAAGAATTCAATTTTTGTTAAAATCAAACTAAGTTTAATTTTGGACCCTTTGGACCTTAATGTAGACCAATTTGAAAACGGAACCAAAAATTAAGAATCTAAATTCACGGTTAGATTCGGCATATCAAAGAACCCCAATAATTCAATTTTTGATGAAATCAAACAAAGTTTAATTTTGGACCCTTTTGACAACAATGTGGACCAATTTAAAAACAGGGCCCAAAATCCAAAAACTAAATACACGGTTAGATTCAGCATATTAAAGAACCCCAAGAATTCAAGAATAAAACCCCATTGAAATTGGTCAAGAAATAAGCAATTTATACGAAGTATCTTCTTTTGCACAATACTGTGCAATTAAATATTTCTTGCTATTGCGCAATACTGTACAATTGAAAATTTCTTGCTATTGCGCAATATTGTGCTATTGGATATTTCGTGCTATTGCGCAATACTGTGCAATTGAAGATTTCTTGCTATTGCGCAATACTGTGCAATTGAAGATTTCTTGCTATTGTGCAATACTGTGTAATTGAAAATTTCTTGCTATTGCACAATACTTATTATATAATAATTTACACATCCTGTTTGGTGTGTATCTCCTACCATATCATTATTATTTGCTTTTAAATATAAATCAGAAATAACCAACTTAAAATGGAAAATTTTAAAAGAAAAAAAAAAGGAAAAAAAGAAAAAAAAGGAAAAAAAAAAAATCCCCCCCCCCAAATTTTTTGAACCCCCTTATGATTCATCACCCCCAAACTCAATCCCAGCCTTCCCTTTGTGGTATGGTACCTTGCAGTACAATTTCAGAGAGATCCATAAACTTGAACACAAGTTATTGTCTGGAAACTAGAAAAATGTGTTTTTTGGCCCCTTTTTGGCCCCAAATTCCTAAACGTTTAGGGCAATTACCCCCTAACTCAAACCCAGCTTTCCCTTTGTGATATGGAACCTTGTAGTACAATTTCAGAAAGATCCATACACTTACACACAAGTTATTGTCCTGAAACTAGAAAAATGCTTGTTTTTTGCCCCTTTTTTGCCCCTAATTCCTAAAATATTGAGGCAATTACCCCCATCATCAATCCCAGCCTTCCCTTTGTGGTATGGTACCTTGCAGTACAATTTCAGAGAGATCCATACACTTGAATACAAGTTATTGTCTGGAAACTAGATAAATGCTTATTTTTGGCCCCTTTTTGGCCCCCAATTCCTAAACGTTTCGGCAATTACCCCCAAACTCAATTCCAGCTTTCCCTTTGTGATATGGAACCTTGTAGTACAATTTCAGAAAGATCCATACACTTACACACAAGTTATTGTCATGAAACTAGAAAAATGCTTGTTTTTTGCCCCTTTTTTGGCCCCTAATTCCTAAAATTTTGAGGCAATTACCCCCAAAATCAATCCCAGCATTCCTTTTGTGATATGGAACCTTGTGGTACAATGTCAGTGAGATCCATACACTAACACACAAGTTATGTCTGGAAGTTACAAAAATGCTTATTTTTGGCCCCTTTTTGGCCCCTAATTCCTTTACTGTTGGTACCATAACCCCCAAAATCAATCCCAACCTTTCTTTAGTGGTATTGAAACTTGTGGTAAAATTTCATAGAGATCCATTCACTTAAACTAAAGTTAGAGTGCGAAAACCAATATGTGTCTTCGGACGACGCCGGACGACGCCAGACGACGACGACGACGACGCCAACGTCATACCAATATACGACCACAAAAATTTGTTTGCGGTCGTATAAAAATAAATTCCTTCATCAGCATTTAATATAAGTTCTAAAAATAAATTGACAGCTAATCACCTAAAAAGAATACAACATTTCTTTATAACAAAACCATTGAGAACTTAGAATTGGTTATAGGATTTGAATTTACTCAATTTTTTGTTTTTGTGCAATACGTACAGTATGCTGTTGCAAATTGCCCCCTCCCAAAAATAAAAAAAATTACCGACCCCCCTTTTTTTTGGTTTTGTGCAATACACTATGCTGTTTTATATTGACCTCCTGAAATGAAATGAGAAAAAATTGTCCCCCTCCCACAATTTCTTTTTTACCCCCCCCCCCTTTTTTTCACCTCCCCCGCCCTTTTTCCAAACAAAAAATTCTTTCCCTCAAGATATGGTCATAATCTCAATTCAAATTTCCATTGGAGTTTGCAACCATAATTATCCATTTAAATACATCATAAAAGTCTTAAAATAGAAAATGACATACATAACCATGGCTAAAATCAATATTCCTTAATCATCATAAATTTAATAGTAACTTCTTAAAGTAAATTGACAGCTAATCACCTCAAGACAATACAACATTCCTTTATACATAATTTAAAACATTGTTTGTGTTTGGATTACCTGTCTTACACTGCTTTTAAATTGTCTTAATTGTACATTAACCAGGAAACCCTTGATTTTCCCCCTTTTTTGCCCCTAATTCCTAAACGTTTGAGCCATAACCCCCAAAGCCAATCCTAACCATCCCTTTGTGGTATAGAAACTTGTGTATAATTTCAGAGAGATCCATACTCAGTTATTGTCTGGAAACTAAATAGATGCTTATTTGGGCCTCTTTTTGGCCCCTAATTCCTAAACTGTTAGGACAATAACCCCCAAAATCAATCCCAACCTTCCTTTGTGGTTATAAACCTTGTGTTTAAATTTCAAAGATTTCTATTTACTTACACTAAAGTTATTGTCCGGAAACCAAGTGTCTTCGGACGACGACGACGACGTGATACCAATATACGACCTCAAAAATTTTTTGCTGTCGTATAAAAACAGGGTTGTATAATATCAAGACACCTTATCATTGCCCAAATCTTAAGCATTTTTTCACAATTAACTATAAATAAAAGTTTGCTTTTATTCCGTGGTTGATCGTCATAGCAACCCTTACAAGATGAAACTGCTGAAGTCTTTGGATCAACACCTCTCAGACCTGCAACTTGTGATTTGGCACCAAATATACTAGATCTATCTAATAAAGATAGAAAATATCTGTTTCTTATTCCTGAGTTGTCGATCAACTTTAATATAAATAAGGTGAATATTAAGAAGAGTTCCTATACTTTTGGAGTTTAAATCTGCAGGTTCTTTCAAGAAAGTAAGGTTTGACTTACTATGCAAGTTGGCATATCAAATTTTCAAATGGACAGTATAATAAATATTGTTTTTTAAAACATTTTTTTAATTTTCTTCTATTATTTTTTTTCAGCTTTTTTTCTAATAACAGCTAACTGCATACATGTATATTCCTTTTTCATGTGTTTGCTTATTCTAATAAATGCTGTATAATACATTGCAAAAACAAGAAACAATGTAAACATTTGATAAGAAACTATGCAAATGCCCTACATTTATTACACTTTATTTGGCTGTTTAAGCGCATTTTAAATACAGTTAACTGTTGTCTCGAACTAGGGTACCTGGTTGACTCGAAATTTTGGATGAGTCGAAGTTTTCTCATGGTCCTGAAACTTTGTTTCGTATAAATATATGTATTTCGACTCCTGATGAGTCGAAATTGGATGAGTTGAAATTTCAGTTGACTCGAACTAAATTTATGGTCCCAACGTTAACAAAAGCATTCAACATTTGTTATTTATCTCGAACTAATAAACAAATGTCAAAACATGACCTCAGGGATTTAAATAGATGAAGAGTTAATCTGACAATACATGTGTAATTAAATTTCCGGTCACTGATCACTGTATTGATTTATGACATTCTTTTTCCACAAGTGTTTACCTAAGATTATCCTTGATCACCATGATAAATAATTAGTGATACACTGTTATAGTTTATGAAAAATTATTTAAAATGCTTTAAAAACAATTAACCATAATCATACACTATGAGCTTGTTGTGAATAAAGTAGGGATTAAGACTTCCATTGATGATCAACTAAAAACTACTCAATCGGCTTCTTTATTCTTTTTGTATTTTCTCGTGCAGAAAAAGATTAAAAGAAAAGAAAAAGAAAAGAAATCAAAATTTTCTAAAATTTCTTGTATACGAGAATGAACAAGTTTGTCAACTTCAAATAACGCTAAGATCGATTGGAAATTACTCTCTCGGCTGAAAACCACAGGAAACAATTGTAACTGTACAAAGAAATAAATAAGAGACGAAAACATAAAATGTTATTATAATAACAAGCATTCTGAGAGTATTGCATGGCAATACATAGTCCCCTACCGGGTAAAAATTCATTTTACTGGAACAAAATGCTAACTTGTTCTATAACTTGTCATGGTGTAAACAAAAAGAAAATATCATGTCAATATCTTCAAGCACGACTAAAAACAGTGTGGAAAACTGATTATATGAGTGAAAAAAACATTAGATATGATGTAATACAGTGTATATCTATTTTCAAATTATAATCAAATATAGATTTGTAACTTATCTATAAAATGTCAACAACTTTTATCTACACAATGTAATGTATTGAAATATATACATTAATAAAAATAGATTATTATCTCTAATTAAAGGATTTCTCTTCATAATTTTTTTTTATATATATAGCATTCAGAAAATTAGTTTATACTAAATAACAAACAAACCTGCCAAAAAATTCTTCAAATAATTTAACAAAGAATATCTTTTAAAAAATGAGTTATCTCCCTTTGTACAGAAATATGGTTTAACATAGTATTCTAACATTAGATATGGTCCAGAGTTATGGACCATCATAACTCTAAATCATCAGACCAGAACAAAATTTGAACTTGATCTATAACTTGTCATGATAAAACTATATACCAAATATCAAATCAATATCTTCAAGAACGAACAAAAAAAAGTGAGGAAAGCTGATTTGCCGGACTGACGGATGGACAGACCGACAGATGGACAAACAGACAGACGGAAGGAGTGCAAACCTAAAGTCCCCTTCCACTTCGTCGGTAGGGGACTAATAAAAGACCGTAACATTCAAATACATCCATCTGAGACCAGAATATCAATCCCCTACCCATATCCATCCCGATTTATTTTAGCCTTACTAAGCTAAGCAAGAGTTGTGTCCCTTGGTCTATCAAACTTTCGGTTTTCTTTTGAGTCGAACTACAGATATCCTCGAAATATTTCTCGGGCCTGGCTGACTTCGAGATAACGAGGTCGACTGTAAATGTAACCCAGGGACATGATCATTTTTTTAAACATACCACTTGTAGCTTGTCCAATATTGATTCCAGCAGCACCGATGGTAAGACCAGTTTGTAATGGTGTAGTTCCACCTAGTCCAAATCCAGTTGATGTTTGTGGGGTCCCACCAAGTCCTGTAGCTGGCTGACTTATTGTACCTCCAAGACTAAAACCAGGCTTTGCTTGTGCGATTCCACCTAATGTTGGACCCGTGGTGGTTTTAGCTAACCCACCTAGGGTTAAATCAGTTGCAGGTTGAGTTGTTACTCCAAATGATAATCTAGTTGCTGGTGCAGAAGTTGTTGCCCCTAGTAATGTTGTCTGTGCAAATGATACACCTGTTATTAAAAAAAAAGTGTGGATAACTGATTTGCTGGACTGACAGTAGGACAGACAGACAGACAGACAGACAGACAGACAGAAGGACGGAGTGCAAACCTAAAGTCCCCTTCAACTTCGTCGGTAGGGGACTAAAAAGTATATTCATGTATTTGAACTCCCAATTAATACATTTGTTTCCTTCAATGTTTTTATACAAAGTTAAGTTTGGAATTCTATATGTTGTTGGATTTTTTATAATCTACTTCAGTGAATCCTTTTCCTAAAAGTTCTACCCATCTACAAACAAAAAATTATCCCAAAAAAGATGTGCCCACAAGTGAGGAGATAAAGAGTTTCTTTTTAAAAGTTGATAAGCCATATTTATTTGAGGGTTAGTTTCTGCAGGGCATATCTCAAAGATGAATATGTGAAGGATTTTCCAAAGCAAAAACAAATTTTATCAAAAGAATGGCTATATAGCATGTACATTGTATTTCAAAATTAAATTAATTTACAAAAAGCAATATTTGATAGAAATTGACACAATCATCTTAGAACATGTTTTACTCATTGTTGAAGGCCGTACAGTGACCTATAGTTGTTAATTTCTGTGTCATTTGGTTTCTTGCGGAGAGTTGTCTCATTGTCAATCATACCACATCTTATTTTTATATATACCTGAAGCTGCAGTTTTAGGGGCCACACCACCTAGTCCTAAGGCTCCAGTACTTCCAGGTGGATTTCCAGACAGTAATCCTGTCAGGGTGGGCACCGCTGTAGCACTGGTGGCAGCAGGTATGCCTCCTAAAGTGAAACCAGTTGAGGTACTAGCAAGCTGTGTGCCACCTCCAATACTAAAACCTCTTGTTGGAGCTGAGGTTGCCGCCAGATTGACTTCCAAGTTAAACCCACCTAATACAAAAAAGAAATATCTTTGTGTTTTTTATGTTGATCTTATTTGCTATAAAACAATGCATCAACATGCTCAAGAATAAAGGAAATAATATAACTAGAGGCTCTAAAGAGCCTGTGTCGCTCACCTTGGTATATGTGCATATTAAACAAAGGGCAAAGATGGATTCATGACAAAATTGTGTTTTGGTGATGGTGATGTGTTTGTAGATCTTACTTTACTGAACATTCTTGCTGCTTACAATTATCTCTATCTATAATGAACTTGGCCCAGTAGTTATAGTGGAAAATGTTTTGTAAAAATTTACAAAAATTTACAAAATTTATGAAAAAATTGTAAAAAATTGACTATAAAGGGCAATTACTCCTTAAGGGGTCAATTGACAATTTTGGTCATGATGACTTATTTGTAGATCTTACTTTGTTGTACATTATTGCTGTTTGCAGTTTATCTCTATCTATAATAATATTCAAGATAAAAACCAAAAGCTGCAAAATTTTCTTAAAATTACCAATTCAGGGGCAGCAACCCAACAACGTGTTGCCTGATTGGTCTGAAAATTTCTGGGCAGATAGATCTTGACCTGATAATCAGTTTTACCCAATGTCAGATTTACTCTAAATGCTTTGGTTTCAGAGATATAAGCCAAAATCTACATTTTACCCCTATGTTCTATTTTTAGCCATGTCGGCCATCTTGGTTCGCGGGCGGGGTCATCAGACACATTTTTTAAACTATATACCCTAATGATGATTGTGTAAAAGTTTGGTTAAATTTGTCTTAGTAGTTTCAGAGAAGAAGATTTTTGTAAAAGATTACAAAAATTTACGAAAAATGGTTAAAAATTGACTATAAAGGGCAATAACTCCTTAAGGGGTCAACTGACCATTTTGGTCAAGTTGACTTAATTGTAGATCTTACTTTGCTGAACATTATTGCTGTTTACAGTTTATCTCTATCTATAATAATATTCAAGATAATAACCAAAAAAAAACAAAATTTCATTAAAATTACCAATTCAGGGCAGCAACCAAACAACGATTTGCCTGATTGGTCTGAAAATTTCAGGGCAGATAGATCTTGACCTGATAAACAATTTTACCCCATGTCAGATTTGCTCTAAATGCTTTGGTTTCAGAGATATGAGCCAAAACTGCATTTTACCATATGTACTATTTTTTAGCCATGTCGGCCATCTTAGTTCGTGGGCGGTGTCATCGGACACATTTTTTAAACTATATACCCTAATGATGATTGTGGACAAGTTTGGTTAAATTTGTCTTAGTAGTTTCAAAGGAGAAGATTTTTGTAAAAGATTACAAAAATTTACGAAAAATGGTTAAAAATTGATTATAAAGGGCAATAACTCCTTAAGGGGTCAACTGACCATTTTGGTTAAGTTGACTTAATTGTAGATCTTACTCTGCTGAACATTATTGCTGTTTACAGTTTATCTCTATCTATAATAATATTCAAGATAATAACCAAAAACGGCAAAATTTCCTTAAAATTACTAATTCAGGGGCAGCAACCCAACAATGGGTTGTCAGATTCATCTGAAAATTTCAGGGCAGATAGATCTTGACCTGATAAACAATTTTACCCCATGTCAGATTTGCTCTAAATGCTTTGGTTTCAGAGATATAAGCCAAAATCTACATTTTACCCCTATGTTCTATTTTTAGCCATGGCGGCCATCTTGGTTGGTTGACCGGATCACCGGACACATTTTTTAAACTAGATACCCCAATGATGATTGTGACCAAGTTTGGTTAAATTTGACCCAGTAGTTTCAGAGGAGAAGATTTTTGTAAAAGTTTACGGACGACGGACGATGGACGCAGGACGACGGACGCAGGACGACGGACGACGGACGCAAAGTGATGAGAAAAGCTCACTTGACCTTTCAGGTCAGGTGAGCTAAAAATAAATGTGGATAGTGTCCACATGTGGACACAGATGATGCCCCCGCTTGCATATCATATAGTTATAAAGGGACATAACTGAAGAACGGTAAAAGTGACGCTACCCCAATTTGAACTTGATCTGAGTTTTGTGGTAATAAGCATTGTGTGCAAGTCTCATAACATTTGGTTGAGGCTGACTTAAGTAGAGAACAGAAACTAAAAATTCAGCAATTTTTCTATTTGTAAACACGCATAACTCTAGAACGGTTGTGTATAAGTTTTATAACATTTGGTTGAGACAAACTAAAGTAAGAGAACGGAAACGAAAAATTCAGCAATTTTTATGTTTATAAAGGGACATAACTCAAGAATGGTAAAAGTGTCGCCACCAAATTTCGTACTTAATCTGTATTATGTAGTAATAAGCATTGTGTATAAGTTTCATAACATTTGGTTGAGGCAAACTAAAGTTAGAAAACAGAAACAAAAAATTTGTACTTGATCTTAGTTTTGTGGTAATGAATATTGTGTATAGGTTTCATAATGTTTGGTTGGGGCAAACTTAAGTTACAGAATGGAAACTAAAAATTTTGCAATCTTCCAATTTATAAAGGGCATAACTCAATAATGGTTAAAGTGACACTACCCAAATTCAACTTGATCTGTGTTTTAATTATCAGTGGAAGTCAAAATTAAACATTGCATTGTATAAAGCATTGATTGTAGTTGATCTGAGTTTTGTGGTAATAAGTATTGTGTAAAGGTTTCATAATGTTTGGTTGGGGCAAACTTAAGTTACAGAACGGAAACTAAAAATTTTGCAATTTCTCGATTTATAAAGGAGCATAACTCGATACTGATTAAAGTGACACCACCAAAATTCAACTTGATCTGTGTTTTGTGGTAAAAAGCATTGTGTATAAGTTTCATAACATTTGGTTGAGGCAACTTAAGTATAAAGGGGCATAACTCGATAATGATTAAAGTGACACCACCAAAATTCAACTTGATCTGTGTTTTGTGGTAAAAAGCATTGTGTATAAGTTTCATAACATTTGGTTGAGGCAACTTAAGTAAGGGAACGGAAACTAAAAATTTTGCATTTTTTTCAATTTATAAAGGGGTATAACTCGAGAATAGTTAAAGTGACCCCACCAAAATTCAAACTTGATCTTTATTTTGTGGTAATAAGCATTGTGTATAAGTTTCATAACATTTGGTTGAGGCAAATTTAAGTTAGAGAACGGAAACTAACAATTTTGCAATTTTTCCATTTATAAAGGGGCATAACTCTAGAACAGTTAGAGTGACGCTTAGAGTGACGCTTCCAAAATTCAAACTTGACCTGTATTTCGTGGTAATAAGCATTGTGTATAAGTTTCATAACATTTGGTTGAGGCAAACTCAAGTTAGAGAACGGAAACCAATTTACGGACGTCTGGGGGCATAAAAATTGTGATCGGCAATGATTTTCGAACTCGTCAAAAGACTTTGCTGATATAAACCTATGATATAAGTTTCATAAAATTCTGGCAAGAATTGAACACATGAGACCGATAACATTGAAATTTTCCATATAATCAATATTTTCAAGGGGCATAACTCTTTTAAAAATAATTGATCGGCACTGATTTCAGCACTGATTTTTTTAACTTTTCAAGTACATTGATGATATCACAAAATGAATATAATTCCTGGATTCTGCATTGATTCTACTGACAGTCAGTTACTGTCTTCTGCAAAAAAAAAAAGGATAAATTTTGACCGACTTATAAGAGAATCAAGACTGATTCCTTAGATTTTGAAGCTGAAAAGGGCATCCGACTTACAGTTGGATTGACTTTTACTCGAGTACCAATGGTAATTGTCCTGAAACAAGAAAAATGCTTGTTTTTGGCCCCTTTTTGGCCCCTAATTCCTAAACAGCTAGGACAATAACCCCCAAAATCAATCCCAACCTTTCTATTGCGGTATGGAACCTTGTGCTATAATTTCATAGAGATCCATACACTTATACTCAAGTTATTGTCTGGAAACCAAAATGTCTTCGGACGACAAATTTTCTTACGACGACGATGTAGACATCGCCATAACATAATACGAGTGCACAGATTTTGCAGTCGTATAACATGTATAATAAGGAAAAGGAGCAGGCTAAACAACAGCTAATCCCATTGCCCATTAATTATTAATTTGTTGATATCAAAACTATTATCTTAAAAGACTTCAACGAATATATATGCCATACTGATAGGTACATAAAAAACAGGACAACTCTTTTTTTAAATGTATGTTCTATGCCCCTTAATGATATGGCTGCCTCTAAGCATTCATTAGTTGTTTTTTTGTGCTTGGCGCTGATCTGATGAGTTAAGCCTTTTTCAACTGATTTTATAGTTCTAATGTTGTGCTGTAACACCCCTGTTCTAGGTTAGGGGGTGGTTGAACACTTGCAAACATGCAAAACCAAACCACATTCTGTATGAACCTGTCACAAGTCTGGAGTCTTGTTACTCAGTGGTTGTTGTTGGTTGCTCTCTTTCATACTTGATTTTTATTTATTGTTTTTAACATAAATCAGGTCGTTGGTTTTTCTCTTTTGAATTGTTTTACATTCTGTCATGTCAAGGCCGTGTTAAGCTTACTAAATAGGTTTTGCTCATTGTTGTAGGTCATACAGTGAACTATTATAACAGTTGTTTACATCTACATTATTTGGTCACTGGTGGATAGTTGTCTCATTGTCAATATTCATACTAAATTTCCTTACTTTTATATAGTAACTAGTAACTTTTATAGAGTACAGTTCATCTTGACTTCCCAAGGATTTTTACACTTGTCAGGTTTTCCAAATTTTTTTTACAGTTTTCAAGATATTTGACAATTATTAGCATTTTACCTGGTTCTTTTTTATTCAGAAAGACAGTATTTATATATATAATAATTGCTATTCAAATAAAATAAATAAGAGTTCCACTGTCCCCCGCATTGCACATATTTTATCTGTCCCAGGACAATAACTAAAAAAACATTTTTTTCTTTAAAAACGTTTTATAAATATCTTATAAAGTAGAGAAATGAAGGTTTGAAAGCTCTCACAATTCAATTTTCCATACAATTAATATTTCCAAAGGACATAATTCTTTTTAAAATTATTGATAGGCACTGATTTTTGAAATTGTGAAAGAAATTGCTGATATAAACCTTTGATATAAGTTTAATATATATCTGGCAAGATTTGTAGACATGAGAGCACTTAAAATGCAACCTTCCATAAAAATAATATTTCCAAGCGGCATAATTATTTCAAAAATAAATTGAGCGGCAATGATTTTAGAACCTGTCCGAGACATTGCTGATATATACCTTATAGATCTTGTCATGTCCATAATTTTTGCAGATTAAAATGAGTAATTAGGTATGGACCATATTTGGCCCGATTAATAAGTTCAATGTTTCAAGATAAATAAGAGGCTGTCAGATTGATAGCAAACCGGATTTTCTTGCATTAAAATGATATTTGCAATATACATCACCAAATTAATAACCGATATTTTCCTTTGGAAATCCTGTTAAAAATCGATGGAAATTTACAGATTTTCATTCCATTTTGGTGGAAAATCAAAATGAGTGCTATTTGTGATGTCATGAATAGAATGCAAGTAGGGTCTTATCAAACCTCCTACTTTCTCTCCCATCTATGATAGTTTTAAAGACAATAAAATGCTCCGCTGGGCGCAGCTTGATACGACGGCAAAGGTCGAACCCTGAACAGTTGGGGCAAGTATGGACACAACATTCAAGCTTGATACAGCACTGAATTTGGATTGTGATTAAATATTTGACACAGCACAGGTTTCTGACACAGAATGAATGTGGTCTAAGAACTTAAAATTTTTTAATTTACCTATTCAAACCATATCATTATTATTTGCTTTTATATATAAATCAGAAATAACCAAATTAAAATGGAAAATTTTAAAGAAAAAAAAATCCCCCCAAATATTTTGAACCCCCTTATGATTCATCAACCCCAAACTCAATCCCAGCCTTCCCTTTGTGGTATGGTACCTGCAGTACAATTTCAGAGAGATCCATACACTTGAACACAAGTTATTGTTTGGAAACTAGAAAATTGTGTTTTTTGGCCCCTTTTTTGCCCCAAATTGCTAAAAGTTTAGGGCAATTACCCCCAAACTCAAACCCAGCTTTCCCTATGTGATATGGAACCTTGTAGTACAATTTCATAAAGATCCATACACTTACACACAAGTTATTGTCCTGAAACTAGAAAAATGCTTGTTTTTTGCCCCTTTTTTTGCCCCTAATTCCTAAAATTTTGAAGCAATTACCCCCAAAATCAATCCCAGCCTTCCCTTTGTGGTATGGTACCTTGCAGTACAATTTCAGAGAGATCCATACACTTGAACACAAGTTATTGTCTGGAAACTAGAAAAATGCTTATTTTTGGCCCCTTACTCCTAAACGTTTTGGGCAATTACCCCCAAACTCAATTAATATTCCAGCTTTCCCTTTGTGATATGGAACCTTGTAGTACAATTTCAGAAAGATCCATACACTTACACATAAATTATTGTCATGTAATTAGAAAAATGATTGTTTTTTTGCTCCTTTTTTGGCCCCTTATTCCTAATATTTTGAGGCAATTACCCTCAAAATCAATCCCAGCATTCCCTGTGTGATATGGAACCTTGTGGTACAATGCCAGAGAGATCCATACACTAACACACAAGTTATGTCTGGAAGTTACAAAAATGCTTATTTTTGACCCCTTTTTGGCCCCTAATTCCTTAACTGTTGGTACCATAACCCCTAAAATCAATCCCAAACTTCCTTTTGTGGTATTGAACCTTATGGTAAAATTTCATAGATATCCATTCACTTAAACTAAAGTTAGAGTGCGAAAACCAATGTGTCTTCGGACGACGAAGACGACGCCAACGTCATACCAATATAAAAAGTCAAAGACGCACACAATTGGTAAAAGTCATCTTTTAAAGGCAATAATATTTATTAGTTGAAAAACAAAATTTATGATCAAATTTATACCTAGGAACATTCACACTAAGTTTGGTTCAAATCAATTCAGTTGCTTCAGAAACAGGTTGTTTATCTACGTTCAAGACAGCAACGCCCAATGATGGACAACTGGCGCCCAAGTGATGACAATAGCTCACATGGACCTTGTTTCATTTCACTATACCTTCTGAAGTGTTCACTGGTAAATCTTTATGTCTGTGCCTTTGATCAGGATGGATTGCATAATATTTATCAGGACTACCTCCTGAAGTTTGACTGGGAGTACAACTTCCAGAATATGAAGGAATTTCATCAGCATATATAGTACCACTGGGTTTAATATCTGGAAAATCAAATAAAAACTTAATTTGCTTTTTCATCTGGACAAGAAATGAATAAACTTATTTCTGTTCTTTTCAAACAATCACACATCTGATAGCTGATCTAAGTATAGTGCATCTTTAACATTGGGAAAATTCAACTGCCAAAAAAGTTAAACATTGGAAAGAAGAAAAACCACCACTCTAATGGAGCAAGTTAGTTGTTTAACTCTGAATAAAAAAACAGATTTCCGATGTCCTTCTCGTTGCACATATTTTATCTGTTCTGAACAAGGACAGTAACTAAAAAAAATTGTTTGTTCTTTATAAAGCTTTTTAAAATTATCTTACTAGAGAGTTGAAGACTTTAGAGCAATTTCCGATATATTTAATATTTACTAGGGAAACTCACCAAAAATAATTGATCAGCTCTTATTTTCGAAATTGTCCAAGACATTGCTGTTATATACCTTTGATATAAATTTAATGAAAACTTGCCATAAATTGTACATGCCAGAGCACTTACAATGCAAATTTCCATATAATTTATATTTCTAAGGGCATAACTCTTTTAATCAAAGCTTTAAAGGCTGTTAAAGCAATTGCTGCTTAATTTTGGCTTCAAACGAGATTGGCCACATGCAAGGACCACCATCATCTTTTGTCAGGATGTGTATCTGATCCTTATATATCTTTTTATAACAAATTTATTTGGTCGAAGGGTGTGGCCAATGTTTTTCAGAAGAAAATAGATCTTACAAATGTATAAAACAGGCAATTTGGATAAAATCCTGTAAATACACACCAGTTGTTCAATGCAATGCTGAGGGTATTTGCATAATATTACTTTTATACTTGGAAATTATTCACTTTTAAACATGTTAAAATATGCTATAATTGGGTTACTCGTACCATTTGTCTTTTCAGGATATCATTTGGTATGCAAAAATTTTTCTAGTAAATATTATTAACATCTAATAAAGAAAAACCTTTCTGCTATTTGTTGACCAAAGGCCTTCACTAAAATTAAGAATATAATGGATTTGCTATTACCAGTAAACACAATTTCTAAGAAGATCTTAAGCACAAAAGATGATTCGTCATCAAATTATCACATTGTACTTTTATGAAATGTTGTAGCACTAGACATGCTAGATGAAAACTTAAAGAACAGATAAACATGATCAAAGTTAAATTCAAAACATAGAAATTATGAAGCAATAAATTTTCATGATGATCTTGTTACCTTGCCATTCTTTTGTTTTTAAATGCCAGAAATCCAAAGTCATACTTTTTTTGTCGAATAAATAAATAATAAGTTCTGAACCAATTCCAAATGAAGACTTGGGGCATTTGACATTGAAGAGGTAGTATAATAGTTATAGATGCTAAGCAGCTGTATTTTCTCTAAAACCTATTAATGGGCCTGACATACCTTTATCAGATTTTAACAATTTGGATTTCCAATCTTCAAATTTATAATTTTTCAAAACTTCATCATCATCAACATAGTACGATTCAGGAACTGCTGTGAATACACCACCAGGTATTTTACACACACTGACTGCTATTATTTTCATGCTTTTCTGTAATTGAATAAGTCAAATGAAATAAGTCACACCATTTTTATTTGGCTAATGGTGGCCTGCTCTTCACAAAACAAATACACATGGGACCCGACTAGAAAAATGTTTGGTGATAATTGATAAAACATACAATTTTTGTTTTTGTGACTTTTTTCATTTTTATCTATCTTTGCATTCAAGTTTAATTTCAAAGAGTAGTATTTAGGGGACTTCTGGAGTTTGAATTTCTCTAGTTCTACAAAATTCATGAAATATATTAATTAAATTAAAATAAATGTTGATAGTGTCCACATGTGGACACAGATGATGCCCCCGCTTGCATATCATATAGTTATAAAGGGACATAACTGAAGAACGGTAAAAGTGACGCTACCCAAATTTGAACTTGATCTGAGTTTTGTGGTAATAAGCATTGTGTGTAAGTCTTATAACATTTGTTTGAGGCTAACTTAAGTAGAGAACAGAAACTAAAAATTCAGCAATTTTTCTATTTGTAAACACGCATAACTCTAGAACGGTTGTGTATAAATTTTATAACATTTGGTTGAGACAAACTTGATCTGTGTTTTATCAGTGGAAGTCAAAATTTAACATTAGATTGTATAAAGCATTGATTGTAGTTGATTCAACTATAATCATGGACAAAGTAAGATAACTCCAATTTTATAAATTACTTCATATTTAGAAGAAAATAAAAAAAATTTAATTTTTCCATTTATAAAGGTGCATAACTCTAGAACGGTTAAAGTGACTCCACCAAAATTCAAACTTGATCTGTGTTTTGTGGTAATAAGCATTGTGTATACGTTTCATAACATTTAGTTGAGGCAAACTTAAGTAAGAGAACGGAAACCAAAAATTTTGCAATTTTTCCATTTGTAAAGGGGCATAACTCTAGAACAGCAAAAGTGACACCACCAAAATTCAAACTTGGTCTGTGTTTTAAGCTAATAAGCATTGTGTATAAGTTTCATAACATTTGGTTGAGGCAAACTAAAGTTAGAGAACAGAAACTAATAAAATGCTTCGCTGAGGGCAGCCTGATAAGACCGCAGAGGTTAAACCCTGAACAGTTGGGGCAAATTTGGACACAATATTCAAGCTTGATACTGTCTGAATTTGGATTGTGATCAAATTTTTGACATAATATAGGTTTCTGACACAAAATAAATGTGGTCAAAAATTTTATAAATCCATTGCGCAATACTGTGCAATTGAAGATTTCTTCTTGAAACTTTTCAAAAATTCAAAATTTTAAAAATTTTGAAAAAAAAGTATGAATACCTTGAAACCCCCCCCCCCCCCCCCCAACTTTTTAAACCCCCCTCGGAGCAATAACCCCAAAACTCAATCCCAGCCTTTCCTTTGTAGTATGGAACCTTGTGGTACAATTTCAGAGAGATCCATACACTTACACACAAGTTATTGTCTGGAAACTAGAAAAATGCTTGTTTTTGGCCCCTAATTCATACATGTTTGGGGCAATTAACCCCAAACTCAATCCCAGCCTTCCCTTTGTAATATGGAACCTTGTGGTACAATGTCAGAGAGATCCATACACTTACACACAAGTTATTGTCTGGAAACTAGAAAAATGCTTGTTTTTGGCCCCTTTTTGGCCCTTAATTCCTAAACTGTTGGCCCAATAACCCCTAAAATGTATCCCAACCTTCTACTTGTGGTATTAAACATTGTGGTACAATTTCAGAGCAATAGAAATACTTATACACAAGTTATTATCCTGAAACTAGAAAAATGCTTGTTTTGGGCCCCTTTTTGGGCCCCTAATTCCTAAACGGTTAGGACCATCATCCCCAAAATCAATCCCAATCTTCCTTTTGTGGTATTGAACCTTATTAAAAAATTTCATAGAGATCCATTTACTTAAACTAAAGTTATTTTTTGCGGTCGTATAAAAATTCAGCAATATTTACATTTGTAAAGGGGCATAACTCTAGAACGGTAAAAGAGACGCCACCAAAATTCAAACTGGATCTGTGTTTTGTGGTAATAAGCATTGTGTATAAGTTTCATAATATTTGGTTGAGGCAAACTAAAGTAAGAGAACGGAAACCAATTTTGGGACGTAAGGACGTACGTACATACGTAAGGAAGGACGTAAGCACTGACAGACGAATGGACAGACGCACGTACAGACTGACAGACAGACGTACAGATGGACTGACAGACGGACAAGGGTAAAACTTAATGCTATGGATATACTATGGATTTGTTATTACTGAAAACAATTTCTTAAAAGCTCTTCAGCACAAAAGATGATTAGAAAAGTTCATGTATTTTACCTCACCACCCTCAATATCAAATATTTGAATGTCCCAATGCGTTCCTCTAATCAGTTTCTGAGAAGGTTTTCCATAAAACATGCCCCCAATTCTTTCCTCGAAAGCACTTTCTACCAATTCTTTTGCCCTTTCTACCAATTCTTCTACACTTTCTTCTTCACTTTCTACTTTGCTTTCTTCTGCACTTTCGATTTTGCTTTCTTCTGCACTTTCTAATTTGCTTTCCTCTGCATTTTCTAAATTGTGAAAAAGAACAGCTGATTTCAATTTAATAAATCCTGTAAAACTTTTTATCATAGTTTTGTTCTCCCTGAATTGTTGTTCAATATGTTTTATAATTGGAACAGGTGACAAACACAATTTTATCTAAATATACAAACAATTTGACCAAAATCAGTATTCTTCTTCTTCATTATATTCATCACTGTTTTCTTAACATATAAAATAGGCAAAATCGCTTTAATTTCACAAGGACGTACGGACGGACGGACGGACACCTACAGACAGACAAGGATAAAAGTTAATGCCCCTCCGCTACGGCAGGGGCAATATAAAGGTTGTAAAAGTGTTTATAATAGGGATTGGATAAAAACTTTTGTTAATAATTTTTGTACAAAGCAAATCCCTAATCAATCACCAAACTAAGTAAAACTACATTTTTATTAGAGATGATTATTAATGTAAGCAGTGGGTTAAATAAAGAAAATCATTATGTTTTTGGTTTTACTTTTAGTCTAATGGAACCAAAAAATTACTGTGTGTAGTGAACCTGCCATACACCATTCCTTCCAAGTGATAAAGACAACAAAAATGTAATTTCCTATAGGGTTTCAACATGTTCAATGGGAATTATGTGCTGCCAATATCATTGTGTTTGCCACCAAATTAAACATTATATGGGGACTGAGTGTAGAAGGTCTCCAGAAAAAAAGTCTTACATACATGTAGATCGATCTGGAGTATAAGACTAGGCTGTCAACTTTCTAAAAAAATATCGTCTTATATGGAACTATTTATTTGTGATGCAAACTAATAATTTAACTTATTACCCTTTTCCTTCCACTTAATGTCTAATAAGTTAACACCAACAACTTTTCCAGTTTTATCATTGATGCCATAATAAATATCACCACCTTTGTAATTTCCAAATGCAGAAATACTATGGGAACACATCTTTTTTGATTTGTGTAGAACATTTCCTCCCTTTATCTCCTTAAACTGGGTGTATTCATTTTCATTCCTTAAGCCTTCAACTTCATGATCTAGTTTGTATGTTCGATTTGGTATAGTTGGTAATGGACCAGGTGGTCCTTCTTGACTTAAAAGTTCCACTGCTTTGGAATATTCTACTTGATCAACAGATGATGTACATGGGTAATATAAGTAATAGTTAAGTGTACTTAAATTTGGTGCAGGTTTAACAGACAGCTCTATTTCATGTTCTTTTGAGTTCCAATCCTTCATTTTTATGTTTATAAAATCAATTATGTGTTTGTAACTTAATGATTCTTTTATTCTACTTTCAATTCCTTGACACCATGTATCAAAATCCTTTGTCATAATTGTTTTGACTTTGCCTTCCTTTTTTCGCAATAATAACGTTCCTCTCTGATTCTCTTTTAAGTTCAGAAAACCAAAAACCCATCTCAAAACATTGTGATCCTCTTCAGTCTTTTTTTCCTTTTCAGGATGCATGATACTTTTGTTGACAATAATCCTGTTCTTTTTTTCTAAAAAAGAATAAAAATAAATATAACAAAATCATGTCTCAGTGGAACAAATTGAGTAACAAAAAAAAACCAATATAGCTCATTCACCAACAAAACTTGGATCATTTTATCATTTGTCCTTCAATGGGGGTCTGGATTTTTAAGGTCATTTATTATTCTCAGTCTATATATTTTAGCACCTCATCATTCACTTTTCTTTATTATTTTTTTTCACCAATTATTCTCTATCCTGTAAACCCTCTTCCACAGGTTTTGACTTTTTAAATATGATTTTTTTGTTGTTGACCGTTTTACTCTTATCAATTCTCACTTTCTACTAAAATTTTTAGGAAAGTTGGAAAATATGGCTAAATAAAATTCTCAGTTGGGTGCAGCTTGATACCACCTGAAAATTTGGGGCAAGTATGGACACTACAATTAAGCTTGATTCAGCTCTGAATTTGGATTGTGATTAAATATTTGACACAGCATGGCTTTCTGACACAGACTAAATGTGGTCAAAGAACTGAAAAATTTGAAATAGGACTTTTACATATATTATGGTCCAATATCCAAAATCTAAATACATGGATCGATTCAGCATATCCAAGTACACCAAGAATTGAATTTATCTATTTATTAATGGACAACATTAGCCAACTTTTTAAAGGGGGTTCACTTCATCAACAAAAATAAAAGAGTTCCAATGTACCCCACTTTTTTAGTTGTTCTTTTAAACTTTTTTTCAATATCTTGAGCCAATGCAATGTGATTTCCATTATAAATAACATTTCCAAGGGGGCATAACTTGTTAAATATTTTTTATCAGAACTAATTTTCGAAAGGGGTCAAAGACATTGCTGGTATAAACCTATGATATAGTTTCATAAAATTCTGGCAAGAATTTAACATATCACAGTGCTAACAATGCAATTTTCCATATAATTAATATTTCAAAGGGACATAACTCTTTTAAAATAATTGATCAGCACAAATGTTTGAACTCGTCAAAGACATTGCTGATATAAACATATGATTTAAGTTTCTAAAAATTCTGGCAAGAATTGTACACATGAGAGCGCTAACAATGCAATTTTCTACATAATTAATGTTTTCAAGGGCCATAACTGTTTAAATAAATGGGGAATGTGTCCATGGGACATGTTGACAGATAATACCACCGCTTGCATATAACTTTATAAAAGGAAATAAGTCAAGAACCATATAGGTAACACTACCCAAATTCGTACTTGATCTAAGTTTTTTGGTAATAAGCATTGTGTATAAGTTTCATAACAATTGGTTGAGGCAAACTTAAATTAGAGAACAGAAATGAAAAATTCAGCAAGAAAAATTCAGCAATTTTTCCATTTGTAAAGGGGCATAACCCTAGAAAGGTAAAAGTGATGCCACCCAAATTCAAACTTGATCTGTGTTTTGTGGTAATAAGCATTGTGTATAAGTTTCATAACATTTGGTTGAGGCAAACTTAAGTTAGAGAACGGAAACATAAAATTCAGCAATTTTTATACGACCCCATAAAAATACAAAAATTTAATTTCTATTACAATGAATAATGAAAAGAAATAATATATTAAAGCTTGGAAAATGTATAAATTTACAATAAAATAAAATGTCGCGAGATTTCATAAATGAGCTTGGCGCATTAACGTCATGGAAAAGCTTGACGTCATACAAATGATAACTGTCAAGATGAAGATTATGCTGTTTCTTGTACGCTTCAAACTTTTGCAATTTTTCCATTTATAAAGGGGCATAACTCTTGAATGGTTAAAGTGATGCCACCAAAATTCAGACTTGATCTGTGTTTTGTGGAAATAAGCATTGTGTATAAGTTTCATAACATTTGGTTGAGGCAAACTTAAGTTAGAGAACGGAAACTAAATATTTTGCAATTTTTCCATTTATAAAAGGACATAACTCTAGAACGGTTAAAGTGACGCCACCAAAATTCAAACTTGATCTGTGTTTTGTGGTAATAAGCATTGTGTATAAGTTTCATAACATTTGGTTGAGGCAAACTTAAGTTAGAGAACGGAAACATAAAATTCAGCAATTTTTATACGACCCCATAAAAATACAAAAATTTAATTTCTATTACAATGAATAATGAAAAGAAATAATATATTAAAGCTTGGAAAATGTATAAATTTACAATAAAATAAAATGTCGCGAGATTTCATAAATGAGCTTGGCGCATTAACGTCATGGAAAAGCTTGACGTCATACAAATGATAACTGTCAAGATGAAGATTATGCTGTTTCTTGTACGCTTCAAACTTTTGCAATTTTTCCATTTATAAAGGGGCATAACTCTTGAATGGTTAAAGTGATGCCACCAAAATTCAGACTTGATCTGTGTTTTGTGGAAATAAGCATTGTGTATAAGTTTCATAACATTTGGTTGAGGCAAACTTAAGTTAGAGAACGGAAACTAAATATTTTGCAATTTTTCCATTTATAAAAGGACATAACTCTAGAACGGTTAAAGTGACGCCACCAAAATTCAAACTTGATCTGTGTTTTGTGGTAATTAGCATTGTGTATAAGTTTCATAACATTTGGTGGAGGCAAACTCAAGTTAGAGAACAGAAACATAAAATTCAGCAGCTTACTCCTTAGTTACGAAATGTCATTTGTGCATTTGATGGTAAATAGTAGCCAATGTACCAAAAAATTATTATTAAAACTTGAAAATGTTTGGGTTAAGAATTATAAGGATAAAACACATTTCTTCTAGAGGTTATTGACATGTAAACTGGGTCGCTGACTCACAGACTTGTGCCCCAGTTTACACATCAATAACCTCAAGAACAAATGTGTTTCATCCTATAATACAACATTTTGCAGTCGTATAAAATTATTCACAATAAGTTTGGTTCAAATCAATTCATTTGTTTGTTTGGAGAAGATTTTTTAAATTGCGCGACAGACAAAGATAGAAGACAGCGACCAAGTAGATTTTTATTTCTTAAATATACCTTCTGATAAAACTGTAGGGCCCTGCCTTAAGCTTTGATCAGCAGGGACTGTATGAGTATCTTCATTTCTTGCTCCTTGTTCACATCCATAATCCTTTGGGTTTGGCCATTTTTTTGTAGTTTCACTGAACTTAATGGAAATATCTGAAAATAACAAAAGAATACATGCATGACATGATTAATAAAGTTAAATACAGCAATTCAATTAGAAATTGATTTGTAATAATATCTTGTAACATCTGTTGACTTTTAGAAATTATAAAAAGTTTCAGTTGTAGCTTAATTTTCAACCAACCAGATCTTAAATCACAACTACATTTTTTCAGTCACTTGTAAAATTAAACTTTATAAAAAAAGAAAAAGCTCCATCAGTTGTGTTATTGAAAAGAAAACTTTAGAATTGTAAAATGGTTGATTCTGTTTATGAAATTATATACTTTTTTAGTTTCATTTCCCCTCACTCATTATTTTCTCAACATTTTTTTGAGGGGCAGATGATACAATACATCTTAATCACAATTATTGAAAAGAACCTCTTGCTTAATATTTACTCATTAACTGAAATATTTTAACCAAAGCTCTACTACATTCAAACAAATAAAAGAACAGGGTTCCAATGTCCCCCGCGTTGCACATATTTTATATTTCCAAGGGGCATAACTCTTTTTAAATAAAAAAGTTGATTGTCCACCATTATAAAACTTGTCCGAGAAATTGCTGATATTAACCTATAGTATAAGTATTAAAACAAGCATTCTGAGAGTATTGCATGGCAATACAAATTATTAGTCCCCTACCAGTTAAAAATTCATTGTACTGGAACAAAATGCTAACTTGATCTATAACTTGTCATGGTGTAAACTATATAACAAATATCAAGTCAATATCTTCAAGCATGAGGAAAAAAGTGTGGAAAACTGATTATTTAAGTGAATTTTCTAAGTCCAAGGACCATAACTCTGCACAAAATAATTTGACTTGAACAAAATTTGAACTTGATCTGTAACTTGTCATGATAAAACTATATACCAATTATAAAATCAATATCTTCAAGCATGAGGAAAAAGTGTGGAAAACTGATTATTTGAGTGAATTTTCTAAGCCCAAGAACCATAACTCTGCATAAAATCATCAGACTGGAACAAAATTCGTACTTGATCTGTAATTATAATGATAAAACAATAAACCAAATATCAAATCAATATCTTCAAGCATGAAGAAAAAAGTGTGGAAAGCTGATTTGCCGGACAGACGGATGTACAGACAGATAGACAGAGACAGAGTGCAAACCATAAGTCCCCTTTGACTTCGTTGGTAGGGGACTAAAAATCTGGCAAGATTTGTACCCGTGTCAGTGCTAACGAGTCCATTTTCCATAAATTTAATATTTCCAAGGGGCATAACTCTTTTAATAAACTGCTTCGCTGAGCGCAGCTGGATACGCCCGCAGGGGTCCAACCCTGAACAGTTGGGGCAAAAATGGACACAATATTCAAGCTTGATACAGGTCTGAATTTGGATTGTAATTAAATATTTGACATATTATAGGTTTCTGAATAAATGTAGTCAAAGAACTTGAAATTGGTTATATGAATTGAATTTATATTCAATTAAAGATTTTTTTCTGTTGTGCAATACACTGTGCTGTTGAGCAATACTAGTAAATCTGTTGTCAGACTATAAACAAATAAAGTTCAATAACTTCTCAATGTTATATTGGAAATTTATAAAAAAAACTAAAGGGAGGTTATCTTAATAGATATAAATCAGTCATCAAAGTTTAATGAAAACTGCTCTAAGTACTTTAAGGATATTGTCCAAAAACTTGAAAATCACCCCTTTTTTATGAATAAAATCTTGTAACTCGGAAACATAAAATTTAAAATTTATAAAAATCAAAAGGGAGCTTACAACAATAGATATAAACAATTTACCAAAGTTTCATAAAAAATGCTGAAAGCATTTTTGAGTTATTGTCCGAAAACTGGAAAATCACCCTTTTTGTAACAAATAAAACCCCATAAATCAGAAACGTATAGTCTTAAATTTATAAAAATCAAAAGGGAGCTCATGTCGATAGCATTAAACAATTCACCAAAGTTTCTTGCAAATTGGTGAAATCGTTTTTGAGTTATTGTCCCAAAACTGGAAAATCCCCCCTTTTTAAATGAATAAAACTCCAAAATTCGGAAACGGTAAATTCGAAATTTATAAAAAAACGAAAGGGAGTTCACGTCAATAGATATAAACAATTCACTAAAGTCTCATGCATATTGGTAAAAGCGTTTTTGAGTTAATGTCTGACATGTTGACGATGGACGGACGGACAGACGGACGGTCAACGGTATACCATAATACGTCCCGTTTAAAAGGGCATATTTACTCCAGAAAAGTAAAAGTGACACCACCCAAATACAAACTTGAATAAGCAATATGAAAATAAGTTTCATAACGTCTGGTTGAGGCAATCTAATGTTAGAGAACAGAAACCAATTTTGGGACATACATACAGGACGTACGTACAGGCAAGGGTAAAGCGGAGGCATAATAATTTGAAAATTTAATGAGAACAAAGGCAACAATCTTGAATGTTTGTGTGATAACCATTAGATGATTAATTTTAAAACTTAATTAAACTCACATGATATGCATATATTAGTTTCAACCTACATCATAGATTTTTCCCTATTTTACTTTATTACTTAAAGTATAGGCCCATGTGAAAATCAGACAAGTTTTGAAATTTGAAAGGAATATTCCAACATTTGAAAATCAATCTATCATAAAATTGAGAATGGAAACAAAGAATGTGTAGAAGAGACAACAACACAGCCAAAGAGCAGAAAACAGCCCAAAGCCACCAATGGAATTTCAACACAGCAAGAAATACGGCACTAGGAGGAGGGCTTCAGCTTGCCCCTCAACAATAATTAAAATGTATATTCAGTGAAAATGGACGTCACACTAAACTCTTAAACATATAAATGAACCAAAATTAAAAATAAATGGGGGATGATGCCCCCGCTTGCATATCATATAAATTTATGAAGGGACATAACTGAAGAACGGTAAAAGTGACGCTACCCAAATTTGTACTTGATCTGAGTTTTGTGGTAATAAGTATAGTGTATAAATTTCATAACATTTGGTGGAGGCAAACTTAAGTAAGAGAATGGAAATGAAAAATTCAGCAATTTTTCTAAATTGTAAAGGGGCATAACTCTAGAACAGGAAAAACGTGATGTCACCAAAATTCAAACTTGATCTGTATTCTGTTGTAATAAGCATTGTGTATAAGTTTCATAACATTTGGTTGAGGTAAACAAAAGTTGAAGAACGAAAACAAGAAATTCAGCAATTTTTCCATTTGTAAACAGGCATAACTCTGGAACAGTTATAGTGACACCACCAAAATTCAAACTAGATCTGTATCTTGTGGTAATGAGCATTGTGTATAAGTTTCATAACATTTGGATGAGGCAAACTTAAGTTAGAGAATGGAAACGAAATATTGAGCAATTTTTCCATTTGTAAAGAGGCATTACTCTAGAACGGTTTAAATGACCCCACCAAAATTCAAACTTGATCTGTGTTTTGTGGTAATAAGCATTGTGTATAAGTTTCATAACATTTGGTCAAGGCAAACTAAAGTTAGAGAACGGAAACCAACTTTAGGACGGACGGATGGATGGACGGATGGACAGACAGACGGACTGACCGACAGACGGACAAGGGTAAAACTTAATGCCCCCTCCACTACTGTGGGGGCATAAAAACATTCAAACTAACAAAGGCAAGAGGTTCCTGACTTGGGATAGGCACAATAAAATGCTCCGCTCGGCGCAATCTTGATAAGACTGCAGAGGTAGAACCCTGAAAAGTTGAGGCAAAATTGGACTGTGATTGAACATTTGACACAGCATAGGTTTGTGACACAAAATGAATGTGGTCAAAGAAATGAAAAATTTGAAATTGAACATTTATCTATTATGGTCCAGTATCCAAAATCTAAGTACATGGTTAGAACCAGCTTATCAAAGAACCCCAAAAATTCAATTTTTGATGAAATCAAACAAAAGTAATTTACTCCTTAGTTACGAAATGTCAATTGTGCATTTGATGGTAAATAGTAGCCAATGTACCAAAAAATGATTATTAAAACTTGAAAATGTTAGGATTATATTTAATTAAGAATTATAAGGATTAAACACATTTTTTCTAGAGGTTATTGACGTGTAAACTGGGTCGCTGACTCACAGACTTTTAATACATAAAAGTCCTTCAGACTTTAATTCAGTTTGTCAGTTAACTGCCCCAGTTAACACATCAATAACCTCAAGAACAAATGTGTTTAATCCTATAATACAATATTTTGCAGTCGTATAAAAATATTCACAATAAGTTTGGTTCAAATCATTTCATTTGTTTTTTTTGGAGAAGATTTTTTTACTTGCGCGACAGAAGAAGATAGATGATGGAGACCAAGTTGATTTTTATTTCATTTAAATATACCTTCTGATAAAACTGTAGGTCCCTGCCTTAAGCTTTGATCAGCAGGGACTGTATCAGTATCTTCATTTCTTGCTCCTTGTTCACATCCATAATCCTTTGGGTTTGGCCATTTTTTTGTAGTTTCACTGAACTTAATGGAAATACCTGGAAATAACAAAAGAGAACATGCATGACATGATTAATAAAGTTAAATACAGCAATTCAATTTGAAATTGATTTGTAATAATATCTTGTAACATCTGTTGACTTTTAGAAATTATAAAAAGTTTCAATTGTAGCTTAATTAATTTTCAACCAACCAGATCTTAATTCACAACTACATTTTTTCAGTCACTTGTAAAATTAAACTTTATAAAAAAAGAAAAAGCTCCATCAGTTGTGTTATTGAAAAGAAAACTTTAGAATTGTAAAATGGTTGATTCTGTTTATGAAATTATATACTTTTTTAGTTTCATTTCCCCTCACTCATTATTTTCAACATTTTTTTGAGGGGCAGATGATACAATACATCTTAATCACAATTATTGAAAAGAACCTCTTGCTTAATATTTACTCATTAACTGAAATATTTTAACCAAAGCTCTACTACATTCAAACAAATAAAAGAACAGGGTTCCAATGTCCCCCGCGTTGCACATATTTTATATTTCCAAGGGGCATAACTCTTTTTAAATAAAAAAGTTGATTGTCCACCATTATAAAACTTGTCCGAGAAATTGCTGATATTAACCTATAGTATAAGTATTATAACAAGCATTCTGAGAGTATTGCATGGCAATACATAGTCCCCTACCAGTTAAAAATTCATTGTACTGGAACAAAATGCTAACTTGATCTATAACTTGTCATGATGTAAACTATATAACAAATATCAAGTCAATATCTTCAAGCATGAGGAAAAAAGTGTGGAAAACTGATTATTTAAGTGAATTTTCTAAGTCCAAGAACCATAACTCTGCATAAAATCATCAGACTGGAACAATATTCGTACTTGATCTGTAATTATAATGATAAAACAATAAACCAAATATCAAATCAATATCTTCAAGCATGAAGAAAAAAGTGTGGAAAGCTGATTTGCCGGACTGACGGATGTACAGACAGACAGACAGAGACAGAGTGCAAACCATAAGTCCCCTTTGACTTCGTTGGTAGGGGACTAAAAATCTGGCAAGATTTGTACCCGTGTCAGTGCTAACGAGGCCATTTTCCATAAATTTAATATTTCCAAGGGGCATAACTCTTTTTAATAAACTGCTTCGCTGAGCGCAGCTGGATACGCCCGCAGGGGTCCAACCCTGAACAGTTGGGGCAAAAATGGACACAATATTCAAGCTTGATACAGGTCTGAATTTGGATTGTAATTAAATATTTGACATATTATAGGTTTCTGAATAAATGTAGTCAAAGAACTTGAAATTGGTTATATGAATTGAATTTATATTCAATTAAAGATTTCTTTCTGTTGTGCAATACACTGTGCTGTTGAGCAATACTAGTAAATCTGTTGTCAGACTATAAACAAATAAAGTTCAATAACTTCTCAATGTTATATTAGAAATTTATAAAAAAAACTAAAGGGAGGTTATCTTAATAGATATAAATCGGTCATCAAAGTTTAATGAAAACTGCTCTAAGCACTTTAAGGATATTGTCCAAAAACTTGAAAATCACCCCTTTTTTATGAATAAAATCTTGTAACTCGGAATCATAAAATCTAAAATTTATAAAAATCAAAAGGGAGCTTACAACAATAGATATAAACAATTTACCAAAGTTTCATAAAAAATGCTGAAAGCATTTTTGAGTTATTGTCCGAAAACTGGAAAATCCCCCCTTTTTAAATGAATAAAACTCCAAAATTCGGAAACGGTAAATTCGAAATTTATAAAAAACGAAAGGGAGCTCACGTCAATAGATATAAACAATTCACTAAAGTTTCATGCATATTGGTAAAAGCGTTTTTGTGTTAATGTCCGACATGTTGACGACAGACGGACGGACGGTCAACGGTATTCCATAATACGTCCCGTAAACGGGCGTATAAAAAAAGTCGATAGCCCACCATTAAAGAACTTGTCTCGCCTTTTTTACTAATCATTGATATTATGCTGATAGTCCTAAATATAAAGCTCTACTACAACTATCACATAAACTTAACATGATCCAAGAAAATGAGGTCAAGGTCATATAAACCAAACAAGAAATACATGTACACCTTACAATCATTCAATACACTAAATATAGTTGACCTATTGCTTATAGTTTCTAAGATACAGACTTAACCAAGAAAACTAAACATTAGGGGCCAGCTGAAGGATGCCTCCGGGTGCGGGAGTTTCTCGCTGCATTGAAGACCCATTGGTGGCCTTCGGCTGTTGTCTGCTCTATGGTCGGGTTGTTGTCTCTTTGACACATTCCCCATTTCCATTCTTAATTTTATTGACCAATGAACCATGAAAATGAGGTCAAGGTCAGATGAACCATGCCAGGCAGACATGCACAGCTTGAAATCCTTCCAAGAAAAACAGACCAAAACACAAAAACTTAACACTGAGCAATGAACCGTGAAAATGAGGTCAAGGTCAAATAAAACCTGCAAGACTGACATGTACATCATAAAATATTTCCATACACCAAATATAGTTGACCTATTGCATATAGTATTAGAAATAAAAAAAAAATGTGGATAGTGTCCACATGTGGACACAGATGATGCACCCGCTTGCATATCATATAGTTATAAAGGGACATAACTGAAGAACGGTAAAAGTGACGCTACCCAAATTTGAACTTGATCTGAGTTTTGTGGTAATAAGCATTGTGTGTAAGTCTCATAACATTTGGTTGAGGCTAACTAAAGAAGAGAACAGAAACTAAAAATTCAGCAATTTTTCTATTTGTAAACACGCATAACTCTAGAACGGTTGTGTATAAGTTTTATAACATTTGGTTGAGACAAACTAAAGTTAGAGAATGGAACATAAAATTCAGCAATTTTTATGTTTATAAATTAAGGGACATAACTCAAGAATGGTAAAAGTGTTACCATCAAATTTCGTACTTAATCTGTATTATGTAGTAATAAGCATTGTGTATAAGTTTCATAACATTTGGTTGAGGCAAACTAAAGTTAGAAAACGGAAACAAAAAATTTGTACTTGATCTTAGTTTTGTGGTAATGAATATTGTGTATAGGTTTCATAATGTTTGGTTGGGGCAAACTTAAGTTACAGAATGGAAACTAAAAATTTTGCAATCTTTTGATTTATAAAGGGGCATAACTCAATAATGATTAAAGTGACACTACCCAAATTCAACTTGATCTGTGTTTTATCAGTGGAAGTCAAAATTAAACATTGCATTGTATAAAGCATTGATTGTAGTTGATTCAACTATAATCATGGACAAAGAAAGATAACTCCAATTTTAATAAAATTACTTGATATTTAGAAGAAAATAAAAATTTTGCAATTTTTCCATTTCTAAAGGGGCATAACTCTAGAATGGTTAAAGTGACGCCACCAAAATTCAAACTTGATCTGTGTTTTGTGGTAATAAGCATTGTGTATAAGTTTCATAACATTTGGTTGAGGCAAACTTAAGTTAAGATTGGAAACCAAAATTCAGCATTTTTTCCATTTGTAAAGGGGCATAACTCTAGAACGGTAAAAGTGATGCCACCAAAATTCATACTTGATCTGTGTTTTGTGGTAATAAGCATTGTGTATAAGTTTCATAACATTTGGTTGAGGCAAACTTAAGTTAGAGATTGGAAACGAAAAATTCAGCATTTTTTCACTTTGTAAAGGGGCATAACTCTAGAACCGTAAAAGTGATGCCACCAAAATTCAAACTTGATCTGTGTTTTGTGGTAATAAGCATTGAGTATAAGTTTCATAACATTTGGTTGAGGCAAACTAAAGTTAGAGAATGGAAACCAATTTTGGAACGTACGTACATACAGACGGACAAGGGTACAACTTAATGCCCCCTCCGCTACGGCGGGGGCATAAAAAAGACCAAAACTCAAAAACTTAACTTTTACCACTGAACCATGAAAATGAGGTCACGGTCAGAAGACACCTGCCCGCTAGACATGTACACCTTACAATCATTCCATACTCCAAATATAGTAGACCTATTGCATACAGTATAAGAAAAACAGACCAAAACACAAAAACTTAACTATAAACACTGAACCATGAAAATGAGGTCAAGGTCAGATGACACCTGCCAGTTGGACATGTACACCTTACAGTCCTTCCATACACCAAATATGCTAGACCTATTGCTTCTAGTATCTGAGATATGGACTTGAACACCAAAACTTAACCTTGTTCACTGGTCCATGAAACGAGGTCGAGGTCAAGTGAAAACTGTCTGACAGCATGAGGACCTTGCAAGGTACGCACATATTAAATATAGTTATCCTATTACTCATTATAAGAGAGAAATTAACATTACAAAAAATCTTAACTTTTTTTTCAAGTAGTCATTGAACCATGAAAATGAGGTCAAGGACAATGGACATGTGACATATGGAAACTTCGTAACATAAGGCATCTATATACAAAGTATGAAGCATCCAAGTCTTCCACCTTCTAAAATATAAAGCTTTTAAGAAGTTAGCTAACGCTGCCGCCGCCGTAGCCGCCGGATCACTATCCCTATGTCGAGCTTTCTGCAACAAAAGTCGCAGGCTCGACAAAAATCTGGCAAGAATTGTACCCGTCAGAGTGCTAACGAGGCCATTATCCATACATTTAATATTTCCAAGGGGCATAATTCTTTTAAAAAAAGTTGATCGTCCACCATTATAAAAAATGTCCAAGATATTGCTGATATTAACCTATAGTGTAAGTATTATAAAAATTTAGCAAGATTTGTACCCGTGACAGTACTAGTGCTAATGAGGCCATTTTCCATATATTTAATAGTTCCAAGGGGCATAACTCTTTTTGAAAAAGTCGATCATCCACCATTATAGAACTTGCTGAGATATTGCTGATATTAACCTATAGTATAAGTTTTATAAAAATCTGGCAAGAATTGTACCTGTGAGAGTGCTAACGAGTCCATTTTCCATAAATTTAATATTTCCAAGGGGCATAACTCTTTTTAAAAAAGTTGATCGTCCACCTTTATAGAACTTGTTAGAGATATTGGTGATATTAACCTAAGCATAAGTTTTTATAAAAATCTGGCAAATTGTACAATGAAAGCACTATAACAAGACTGGACAGACCGGTATTTCCATGTCCCCCACACATGACAACGCGTTACGCGGGGGACAATAAAGGTGTAATACCACCAAATCATAGTACGTCACATCCGGTTGCATACGAAAATAGGTCGAAAAAAAATATTCCCTTGAATTTGACAGTTGTAGATAATTGATCCTACATTTCATTGCAGTAAAACATTTCTGGGTCATAAACATATATCTTGGGTATTTCAAAGCACCATTTTTTTTTTATTTGGGGTTTCTATAGAATATTTTGGAAACTTGAGGTTACATGGTTACTAAAGCTTGTACACAGGTTAAAAAAGGGGGAAAATTTGATTGGTTAACTTCCAGTGATGGTTATTTTCTTATATGCAATGAAATGTTATGTGAAATTTTTTCTATAGTACTGGACAGGATCAAACTTTACTCATGCCAAGTATTTCTTTATTTGAACCAAAGATAAATTCTGCACAATTTTTTGAAAAGTGCAAATTTAACAAAGACTAATAGGGGAAAATCAATGGTGGTATTACACCTAATATGGGAAGCTGTACATGCACCTTTGACCTTGTGAGTACTCTCATGTGTTAAAATTTCTTGCTATTTAAGTGAAATATTACTAATAATGAAATATTCTGAGTGGATTGAGTCTCCAAAACACATTTTATGAGAAAATTTCCTTGAAATAGGACTTTACCATGAATATTAGTTGACAGAATAAGCCATACTTAGAGTTTTGGGGAGCTTTTTCTCCTTTTTTCTTATATTCTGCTATACTAGAAAATTTTTCCTAAGAAATACTTTAATAAATATATAGTTTTAAGTAAATGAAATTATTTTTAAAGCAGTAACAACAAATTATTCACCAAAAGAGAAGCTTTTTATGTCCCTCTCTGGAACGCGGCGTAAATTTAAGTTTTACGTAAGGACTTATGGAAACCTCCTTGGAGACAGTAAACTTTTATACGGATAGTTCATTCAGCTTGAATACTTCAATTAATCATTTATTATAACATTTCTATCATAAATGAGTGAAAGTTACCCCAAAATTTTTATTTATTGGCCTATAAAGTAGAAATTTTGAGGAAATGAGAGGTATAAATGGACCAAAAGAGACCTTATAAAGAAGACAAAGAGGTCCATTAGTAGTATTTATCATCCTAAAGTCATCTTTTGTATCATATTCAACTGTTTGTAGGCAGATGAGATAAATATTTGATAATTTATTGGTCCACACTATATTCTATCATGATGCGGCTTGGTTTGGATTTTTCGAAGAAATTTAGCTCGAATCGCTGTAGATGTCGTCTTACATTATACTAGATTTTTCTCAAACTATTGAACTGATTATGACAAAACTTGACAGGAATGCTTGAAATAACCAGTATTACAAAGGAAAAAAGTCACATTCAGTTTATTTAACAAAAAAGTCTTCTTTAGGTGTAATACCACCAAATCATAGTACGTCACATCCGGTTGCATACGAAAATAGGTCGAAAAAAAATATTCCCTTGAATTTGACAGTTGTAGATAATTGATCCTACATTTCATTGCAGTAAAACATTTCTGGGTCATAAACATATATCTTGGGTATTTCAAAGCACCATTTTTTTTTTATTTGGGGTTTCTATAGAATATTTTGGAAACTTGAGGTTACATGGTTACTAAAGCTTGTACACAGGTTAAAAAAGGGGGAAAATTTGATTGGTTAACTTCCAGTGATGGTTATTTTCTTATATGCAATGAAATGTTATGTGAAATTTTTTCTATAGTACTGGACAGGATCAAACTTTACTCATGCAAAGTATTTCTTTATTTGAAACAAAGATAAATTCTGCACAATTTTTTGAAAAGTGCAAATTTAACAAAGACTAATAGGGGAAAATCAATGGTGGTATTACACCTAAATGCCTTAAAATGGAAAATGTGTCCAAGGGACACAGATGATACCTCTGCTTGCATATGACATTCAGAAGGGACATAAATAGAGAAATGTAAAAGTG
The DNA here is from genome assembly GCF_021869535.1 of Mytilus californianus. NCBI lineage: Eukaryota > Metazoa > Mollusca > Bivalvia > Mytilida > Mytilidae > Mytilus > Mytilus californianus. The sequence goes on along the minus strand of NW_026262666.1, from coordinate 10,853,930 downwards.
ACGCCACCAAAATTCAAACTTGATCTGTGTTTTATTGTAGTTAGCATTGTGTATAAGTTTCATAACAGTTGGTTGAGGCAAACTAAAGTTAGAGAATGGAAACAACTGGGACTTCAACAGAGCAAGAAAATACGGCACCTGGAGGTGGGCTTCAGCTGGCCCCTCAACAATAATTATAATGTATATTATAGTTCAGTGAAAATGGACGTTACACTAAACTCTTAAACATATAAATGAACAAAAATTAAATAACTTGCTTCGCCGAGGGCAGCTGGATACGACGGCAGAGGTCCAACCCTGAACAGTTGGGGCAAAAATGGACACAATATTCACGCTTGATACAGGTCTGAATTTGGGTTGTAATTAAATATTTGACACATAATAGGTTTCTGACACAGAATAACTGTAGTCAAAGAACTTAGAATTGGTTATATGATTTGAATTTATATTCAATTTTTTGCTTTTGTGCAATACACTATGCTGTCGCGAGTTGACCCCCCCCCCCCCCCCCCCCCAAAAAAAAATTTTGAAGAAGTTTCCTTTTTAATTTCTGAAATCTTGGGGAGAAAAAATGATCCCCACCCACCAAATTTTTTTTTACCCCCCCCCCCCCAATTTTTTTTTTAACCTCCCCCCCCCCCCTTTCCAAAAAAAAAATTCTTTCCCTCAAGATATGGTCATGATCTCAATTCAAATTTCCAATGGAGTTTGCAACCATAAAAACCCATTTAAATACATCATCAAAGTATTAAAATAGAAAATGACATACATAATCATGGCTAAAATTAATATACCTTCATCAGCATTTAATAGTAACTTCTAATAAATTGCTTCACCGAGCGCAGCTGGATACGACCGCAGAGGTCCAACCCTGAACAGTTGGGGCAAAAATTAATATACTTTAATCAGCATTTTTAAAATTATTAAAATAGTAACTTCTAAAAATAAATTGACAGCTAATCACCTCAACATAATACAACATTTCTTTATACATAATTTAAAAGCAGTGTAAGGGAGGTAATTCAAACACAACATTGCACTTAAGTAATTGTCCATTAACCAGGACACTCTTGTTTTTTCTCACTTTTTTGCCCCTAATTCCTCAACGGTTTGAGCCATAACCCCCCAAAGCCAATCCTTATATACCCATCCCTTTGTGGTATGGAAACTTGTGGTATAATTTCAGAGAGATCCATACACCATTCCACAAGTTATTGTCATGAAACTAGAAAAATGCTTATTTGGGCCCCTTTTTGGCCCTTAATTCCTAAACTGTTGGGACCATAACCCCCAAAATCAATCCACACCTTCCTTTTGTGGTTATAAACCTTGTGTTTAAATTTCACATAGATTTCTATTTACTAATACTAAAGTTATTGTCCAGAAACCAAATGTCTTAGGACGACGACGACATGATACCAATATACGACTGCAAATTTTTTTTAATTTTTTGTGGTCGTATAAAAATAAATTGACAACTAATCACCTCAAGACAATACAACATTTCTTTATAACAGAACCATTGTAAGGGAGGTAACTCTTAATGCCAAAAAAAACCAAACAAATGATATTGATCACAAATAAACAAATTTATTACCACTGAACCCTTTGATATACACTATTATTATATTATATATACTTCCATCACAGTATTTGATGTTTCTAGAAACAGCTAAAAAATAATTCATACTAGAACTAGCAGACAACTTTACTTAATTTAAAAGCAATGTAATTGAGGTAATTCAAATATAACATTGTATTTATTATCTTTTGAATTTAATGTAAATTAAATCAAACAAAACAAATTTTATAGCCTAAGGACCACAATTTGGACCAATTAGAAAATGGAACCAACAACCAAATACACATTTAATTCAGCATATGAAAAAAATTGTAATACTAATAGCATGAAAAATTGTAATACTTATAGCAAAAAGTCCCAACATAAAGAATCAAAGCTTTCTCAAAATCAATAAAGAGCAGTATTCCAAAAATATTGTTCTCTTCTATATACTGTAAAATATCATGAATCAATTGAATGCTATCACTTATATAATGCTTAATGGTCCAATATCTATTTCATAAAGATCCAAAGACCAATACTTAAGTAATTGTCCTTTAACCAGGAAACCCTTGTTTTTCCCCCCTTTTTGCCCCTAATTCCTAAACGGTTTGAGCCATAACCCCCCAAAGCCAATCCTAACCAACCGTTTGTTGTATGGAAACTTGTGGTACAATTTCAGAGAGATCCATAACCTGTTCCACCAGTTATTGTCTGGAAACTAGAAAAATGCTAATTTGGGCCCCTTTTTGGCCCCTCATTCCTAAACTGTTGGGACCATAACCCCCAAAATCAATCCGAACCTTCCTTTTGTGGTTTCAAACCTTGTGTTTAAATTTCATAGATTTCTATTTACTTATACTAAAGTTATTGTCCGGAAACCAAATGTCTTCGGACGACGCTGACGCCGACGACTTGATACCAATATACGACCGCAAAATTTTTTGTGGTCGTATAAAAACCATTCAAACTAATAAAGGCCAGAGGTTCTTGACTTGGGATAGGCACAAAAATGTGGTGGGGTAATTGTTATATACATATGCACATTCATGGATCTACAATCTGTCAATACCTGTATCTTGGCATTGCACAAGGTCATGTTTTTCTCTGACTGTTTATGATGTCTTTACACTAAATCCATTGGATATTGGATGTGTAATGATTGATAGTTTAGTCTTAGATACATGATTTTTTTTATTATTTGTTATTGGCTTTGAACTAGCTGTCAGTAACTGAGAGTACCCTCAGATCTGTACTTTTTGTTGTTGGGATGTACAAGTACCTGGCCATGTACACTCTGTGTTTTTGTTAGATGTATGTCTATTTGTATCCATCTGATGAGTTAAGCCTTTTTCAACTGATTTTTATAGTTTGTTTTACTGTTACACCACTGTCCCAGGTTAGGGGGAGGGTTGGGACCCTGCTATAAACATGTTTAACCCCGCCACATTCTGTATGTATGTGCCTGTCCCAAGTCAGGAGCCTGTAATTCAGTGGTTGTCGTTTGTTGCTGTGTTACATGTTTGTTTTTCGTTCATTGTTTTGTACATAAATTAGACCGTTAGTTTTCTCGTTTGAATTGTTTTACATTTGTCATTTCGGGGCCTTTTATAGCTGACTATGCGGTATGGGCTTTGCTCATTGTTGAAGGCTGTACGGTGATCTATAGTTGGTTATTTCTGAGTCATTTGGTCTCTTGTGAAGAGTTGTCTCATTGGCAATCATACCACATCTTCTTTTTTTTATATCAAACGTGTTTTGTAAAATCTCAACCCTCCCCCTATACCTCTAGCCAATGTGGAATAAACTAACACACAGCAATACGCACAGTAAAATTCAGTTTTTAAAGAAATGTGAGAATAAAATGCTCCGCTGGGCGCAGCTTGATACGACCGCAGATGTCGAACCCTGAACAGTTGGGGCAAGTATGGACACAACATTCAAGCTTGATACAGCTCTGAATTTGGATTGTGATTAAATATTTGACACAGCATAGGTTTCTGACACAGAATGAATGTGGTCTAAGAACTTAATTTTTTTTAATTTACCTATTATGGTCCAATATCCAAAATCTAAATACATGGTTAGATTCAGCATATCAAAGAATCCAAAGAATTCAATTTTTTATGAAATTAAACAAAGTTTAATTTTGGACCCTTTTGACCTCAATGTGGACCAATTTGATAACAGGGCCCAAAAATCAAAATACATGATTAGATTCAGCATATCAAAGAACCCCATATATTCAATTTTTGTTGAAATCAAACAAAGTTTAATTTTGGACCCCAACTTGGACCAACTTGAATACTGGGCCCATAATCAAAAATCTAAACACATGTTTAGATTTGGCATATCAAAGAACCCCATTAATTCAATTTCTGATGAAATCAAACAAAGTTTAATTTTGGACCCTTTTGACCTCAATATGAACCAATGTGATAGCAGGGCTCGACAATAACGCTTGTCCGATTGTCCGGTACCAGATGAAAAAAAGGTCGGACAAGTAAAAGCTATATCAAGCTTGTCCGATGGGACAAGTAAATTTATTCTGCATAAAATAAATTTAATCCAACTTTGATGAACAAAGTAATTATAAACAAAAAACAAGAAAAGAAGATAAAAACAAGTATTAATTTGACATGTTTACTTGCAATCGATAACTTAAAAACTGGTTCTTTGTCAGGTACTTTTTAACAGGTAAAAGGCATACTATTATCAGAAACCAGTCTTACTGATCCGAATCAGCCATGCGCTTTGTAGATGGATAACTTTACAAGACAGTTTGTCTCCAGCTTGGAACAATTCTGTTGCTTTATAATAAATACCAAACCAGTAATTTTTAAACAAAAATATTTTTTAAATAAAAATAAAGAAATTATTTACCATAAATTTCACAAAATCAGATTTGATCATATGTAGAAAAAAAAACAATACTTGCAATACTGTGACCTATAATAGTTGTTAATTTCTGTGTCATTTGGTCTCTAGCAGAGAGTTATCTTATTGGCAATCATACCTCATCTTCTTTTTTTTATTGATTGCATTTGAATAAACTTTTTTTCAGCTTAAAAAAACTAACTTCTGTTATATTGTTCTAATTCATTTTGTTCCTGGAATCAACTTAAAATGCAAAAAAAGGTTATTATTAAGATTTTTTTTGGACAAGTTACAATTTCTTTCGGACAAGTAAATTTTGGTATGTACTTGTCCTACTGGACAAGTTGAAAACAAAGTTATTGTAGAGGCCTGGATAGCGGGGCCCACAAATAAAAAATCTAAATACATGGTTAGATTCAGCATATCAAAGAACCCCATATATTCAATTTTTGTTGAAATCAAACAAAGTTTAATTTTGGACCCCAATTTGGACCAACTTGAAAACTGGGCCCAAAATCAAAAATCTAAATACATGTTTAGATTCAGCATATCAAAGAACCCCATATATTCAATTTTTGTTAAAATCAAACTAAGTTTAATTTTGGACCCTTTGGACCTTAATGTAGACCAATTTGAAAACTGGACCCAAAATTAAAAATCTAAATACACGGATCAGATTCGGCATAACAAATAAATAAATGTGGTCAAAGATTTTACAAATCTAATGCGCTATATACTGTGCAATTAAAGATTACTTCTTGAAATTTTTCAATATTTGAAATTTGAAAAAAAAAATAATATTTGAAGAATAATTCTTTTTAATTTCTGAAATCTGAAATGAGAAAAAATTGACCCTCCACAATTTCTTTTTACCCCACCCCCACCCCCCCTTTTCCCCCAAAAAATTCTTTCCCTCAAAATATGGTCATAATCTCAATTCAAATTTCCAATGGAATTTGCAACCATGCTTACCCATTTAAATTTACCATAGTGCTAACTTAATATATCTTATAATAGAATTTAAAATATGGTGTCAAATCTTTCATATGGATTTTTTTGTAAAAAAAAAAAGATGCAACATTTGCAGATATTTTTACTGGTCTTCCTTTATAAATATGCATTTCTTCGTTGTATTTGGATTACCTCCCTTACACTGTTTTAAATTGTCTTAATTGTTCATTAACCATTACTTTATACATAATTACAAGAGGCTCTCAAGAGCTTGAATCGCTCACCTGTATTTCAGAGGAGAAGATTTTTAAATGTTAGCAAACTTGATGAACAAATTGTGTAAAAAAGTCTTTAAAGGGCAATCACTCCTTAAGGGGTCAATTGACAATTTTGGTCATATTAACTTTTTTGTAGATCTTACTTTGCTGAACATTATTGCTGCTTACAGTTTATATATATCTATAATAATATTCAAAATAATAACAAAAAACTGCAAAATTTTGTTAAAACTACCAATTCGGTGGCAGCAACCCAACAATGGGTTGTTCCGATTCGTCTGAAAATTTCAGAGCTGATAGATCTTGACCAATTGAACAATTTTACCCCATGTCAGATTTGCTCTAAAAGCTTTAGTTTTTGAGATATAAGTCAAAAACTGCATTTTACCCCTATGTTCTATTTTTAGCCATGGCGGCCATGTTTGTCGATGAATCGAAACTTCGGATACAATTTATAAACTAGATACCCTAAGGAACATTTAGTTAAAGTTTGAAGGTAATTGGCCCAGTAGTTTCAGAGGAGAAGATTTTTAAATGTTAGCAAACTTGATGAACAAATTGTGTAAAATTGTCTTTAAAGGGCAATAACTCCTTAAGGGGTCAATTGACAATTATGGTCATGTTAACTTTTTTGTAGATCTTACTTTGCTGAACATTATTACTGCTTACAGTTTACATATATCTATAATAATATTCAAAATAATAACAAAAAACTGCAAAATTTTGTTAAAACTACCAATTCGGTGGCAGCAACCCAACAATGAGTTGTTTGATTCGTCTGAAAATTTCAGAGTTGATAGATCTTAACCAATTGAATAATTTTAGCCAGGTCAGATTTGCTCTAAAAGCTTTAGTTTTTGAGATATAAGCCAAAAACTGCATTTTACCCCTATGTTCTATTTTTAGCCATGGCGGCCATGTTTGTTGATGCATCAAAACTTCGGATACAATTTATAAACTAGATACCCTAAGGAACATTCAGGTAAAGTTTAAAGGTGTTTGGCCCAGTAGTTTCAGAGGAGAAGATTTTTGAAATAGTTTACGACAACAGATGACGACGACAGACGACAACGACATACAACGGACGACGACGGACGCCAAGTGATGGCATAAGCTCACATGGGGCCCTTCGGCCCCGGTGAGCTAAAAAAGCAGTGTAAGGGAGGTAATTCAAATGATGTATTTGATTTATCTCCCTTACACTGCTTTACATTATGTTTTGTACTAAAGTATTTGTCCATTAACCAGGACAACCTTGTTTTTCCCCCTTTTTTGCCCCTAATTCCTAAACGGTTTGAGCCATAACCCCCCTAAGCAAATCCTAACCATCCCTTTGTGGTATGGAAACTTGTGGTATAATTTCAGAGAGATCCATACACCTTTCCACAAGTTATTGTCTGGAAATTAGAAAATGCTTATTTTTGGCCCCTAATTACTTAACTGTTGGTACCATAACCCCCAAAATCAATCCCAACCTTCCTTTTGTGGTATTTAACCTTATGGTAAAATTTCATAGAGATCCATTCACTTACAACTAAAGTTGGAGTGCAAAAACCAATGTGTCTTCGGATGACGACGACGATGCCAACGTCATACCAATATACGACCGCAAAATTTTTTGCGGTCATAAAATTTTGCGGTCATATAAAAAATGCTGAGTCAGATGTTAGAATATATAGGTAACAGAAGAAACTAAGCAAAATGACAATAATCAACTTCACTTTTTAATAATTCTTTCATCAAACAAAAGTTACTGTCAAGATATATTTGTGTTGTTGTGTTAAGAAAATTAGTAAAGTTGAAACTTGATGAAACATAAAGTTACTTTACTAATTATATATAATGTGTCTGTATCGATTAGTTTCCGACCATGTTTAATAATTTCTATATGCATATTATATGTAAAGTATTTACTTTAACAAACTGCATAATATAAAAGTTCTTGAATAAAAACTGTAAGAGCAGTGAGCTGGACAACCCATGTACCCTATGTTGGAGAGGCAGAAAGACAGACAAAGGACAGAAGACAGGGGTAAAACAATATACCCCTGACATTTTGTCATCTGGCATAAATACCTTCTGATGAATCAGTATTTGCTTGTAAATCTTGAGATCTCATGCTTCCATCTTGTTTAACAGTAAAATTACCCTTGAGCATAGTTCCTTGTTGTTTATTGGGTTGATTGCTTGTACTGCTAAATAGTTGGCTAGGTGTTTTAGAGTTCAATTGATCATTAAGATTTTTTGTTTGCTTTAATTTAACAGCACCATTTTTTTCATTACGGCTTGGTTTCTGGTGTTGTTTTTCAGGCTTATCATTGGAAGTCTTGTCCATATTATTGCTTATAAAATTGGATTTATTCATATTTTGATCTTCATCATGTTCATCCATCATCTCCTTTTCCATTTTATTCTCATTCGAATTGGGATTATTTCTACATTCCCCCATCATGCCTACACCAGCTTCATAATCTGCAGTCAAAAGTTCATTCACTGAAATGAAAAACATAAATTAAAAAAAAAAATAGACTGAAAACAACTTACAATTTCCTTTTTTACCCAGATAATGGCCAAAATCTGAAAATCTGCAAAATAGTAATAAAATGCTTCGCTGGGGCGCAGCTTGATACGACCGCAGAGGTCGAACCCTGAACAGTTGGGGCAAGTATGGACACAAAATTCAAGCTTGATACAGCTATGACTTTGGATTGTCATTAAATATTTGACACAGCATAGGTTTCTGACACAGGATGAATGTGGTGTAAGAAGTGGAAAAAATTTAATTTACCTATTATGGTGGAATCTCCATAAACTAAATTGTTTGTTAATTTCAATATATCAAAGAATATGTAGAATTCAATGTTTGATGTAATGTAATAAAGTTGAAATTTGGACCGTTTTTGTTCAATGTGGACCAATTTGGTAACATGTATAAATAATCAAAAATCTAAATACATGGGAGCCCATTTAAATACATCATAAAGGTATTAAAATAGAAAGTGACATCATAGTCATGGCTAAAAATAAACAAAAATCCTTAATCAGCAACATTTAAAGTAATATCTAAAAATAAAATTCCTTTGTAACCATAAAAGCCCATTTAAATACATCATAAAGATATTAAAATAGAAAATGACATCATAGTCATGGCTAAACATAGCAAAAAACCCTTAATCAGCATCATTTAACAGTAATATCTAAAAATGGAAATTACATCATAAAGGTATTAAAATAGAAAATGACATCATAGTCATGGCTAAAAATAAACAAAATCCTTAATCAGCATCAGCAACATTTTATAGTAATATCTAAAAATAAAATTCCTTTGTAACCATAAAAGCCCATTTAAATACATCATAACAGATATTAAAATAGAAAATGACATCATAGTCATGGCTAAACATAGCAAAAACCTTAATCAGCATCATTTAACAGTAATATCTAAAAATAAAAATTTCTTTGCAACCATAAAAGTAAAATAGAAAATGACATCATAATCATAGCTAAAAATAAACAAAAATTTTTTTTATTGGCAAATTTTAAATGGAGTTTATTATACTAAAACAATAAATTTGCAACCATAAACATGATAAAACCCCATTTAAACACATCATAAAAGTATTAAATAATTCAACTACATCATAAGGCTATAAAAATAGAAAATGACTTCATAGTCAAGGCTAAAGGTAAACAAAAAACCTTCATCAGCAAAATTTTATATTGGCAAATTTCCAATGAAGTTTATTACACTAAAATTGTTGGCAAATTTCCAATGCATTTATTAACAATAAAGTTATTGGCAAATTTCCAATTTACATAATTTAAAAGCAGTGTAGATGAGATATTTAAATGAGTTTGAATTACCAACCTTACACTGCTTTTAAATAATGTTCTTTACTCAATTATTTGTCTATTAAAATGGAAACCCTTGTTTTTTAACCTTTTTTCCCCTTATTCCTTAAACATTAGAGCACACTAAAAAAATCCTTATTTTCGACCAATATTTGGCCCCTTATTCATAAATGTTTGAGCAATTAACCCCAAAACTCAATTCCTACTTTCTCTTCGTGAAAAAAAATAACTAACTTAAAATGTAAATTTTAAACAAAAAAAAAAAGGAAAAAAAAAAATTACCCCTTTTTTGACCCCCGCCCCCCTTATGATTCATCACCCCCATCCCCCTTTCCCCCCAAACCAAGCTCAATAACAGCCTTGCCTTTGTGGTATGGTACCTTGTAATACAATTTTAGAGAGATCCATACACTTGAACACAAGTTATTGTCTAGAAACTAAAAAATGCTTATTTTAAACCCCTTTTTAGGCCCCTTATTACTAAACGTTTTGGGCAATTACCACAACACTCAATTCCAGCTTTCCCTTTGTGAAATGGAACCTTGTAGTAAAATTTCAGAAAGATCCATACACTTACACACAAGTTATTGTCATGAAACTAGAAAAATGCTTGTTTTTTGCCCCCTTTTGGCCCCTTATTCCTAAAATTTTGAGGCAATTAACCCCAAAATCAATCCCAGCATTGACCCTTTGTGATATGGAATCTTGTGGTACAATGTCAAAGAGATCCATATGCTAACACACAAGTTATGTCTGGAAGTTACAAAAATGCTTATTTTCGGCCCCTTTTTGGCCCCTAATTCCTTAACTGTTGGTACCATAACCCCCAAAATCAATCCCCACCTTCCTATTGTGGTATTGAACCTTATGGTAAAATTTCATAGAGATCCATTCACTTAAACTAAAGTTAGAGTGCGAAAACCATTGTGTATTCGGACGACGACGCCGGACGACGACGACGACGACGACGCCAACGTCATACCAATATACGACCTCAAAATTTTTTTGCGGTCGTATAAAAATGGATAATTCAGCGAACCATCACTTCAAAAAAGGCTGTCAAAAATTATAACACGTTTAATCAAATGCTTCGCTGAGCGCAGCCTGATAGAACCGCAGAGGTCGAACCCTGAACAGTTGGGGCAATATTCAAGCTTGATACTGTCTGAATTTGGATTGTGATCATGTTTTTGACATAATATAGGTTTCTGATACAAAATAAATGTGGTCAAAGATCTTAAAAATCTATTGCACAATACTGTGCAATTGAAGATTTGAAAAATTTTGACTAAAAAAAAAATATGAACCCCTTCAAAAAATTTGAAAAAAAAATCCCCCCCCCCCAACTTTTTGAACCCCCCCTTGGAGCAATTACCCCCAAACTCAATCCCAGCCTTCCCTTCGTAGTATGGAACCTTGTAGTACAATTTTAGAGAGATCCATACACTTAAACACAAGTTATGGTCTGGAAACTAGAAAAATGCTTGTTTTTGGCTCCTTTTTTGCCCCTAATTCCTGCATGTTTGAGGCAATTACCCCCCAAACTCAATTCCAGCCTTCCCTTTGTGATATGGAATATTGTGGTACAATGTCAGAGAGATCCGTACACTTACACATAAGTAATTGTCCAGACACTACAAAAATGCTTGTTTTTGGCCCCTTATTCCTAAACTCTTGGCACCATAACCCCCAAAATCAATCCCAACCTTCCTTTTGTGGTATTAAACCTTCTTGTAAAATTTCATAGAGATCCATTTACTGAAACTAAAGTTATTGTCCAGAAACCAAATGTGTCTTTGGACGACGACGACGATGACATCATAGCATTATACGAACCCAAAAAAAATTTTGCGGTCGTACAAAAATAGATAGATCGTGTGATGCTTATCATTTTCCAATTCACTCTTTTCAAGTTTTGACCATATAAATCCAACCCTAAATGCCTTAAAAATATTTTTCTGAAAAACTGTTTTTATATGAACATGATGAAATATACTCATGATACTGTGTAGCAAAAATTGAAAGTGATGAATACTTATGGCCATGCACTGTTTATCCTTTTGCATTAATAGAACTTTTTCAACACAACAGTCAACAAGAATACTTGTCCCTATGACACCATGCCCTTCTCGCACTATGACACATTTCCATGTTCAGTCAACTGTGAAATCTCGGTCAAAATCCCAATTAGGCATGTACATGTATATGTGTTACAGTGAATTTGTAGAATTAGGGATTATGTATAATCACTGGTAACTTTACTGATTATATATAATTACTAAAATTTTCAGAAAATATGCATAAACACTAGACATGCTAGAAAAAATGTCAGGTATTGTACATACATGATATAATAACCATGATAACTGGAATGAAGAGACAATGAATAAAAGTAAAATAATTCATTCTATAAAATCATTATATTTAAACATCTAAGGAAACATAAATATCAAAATCTTAATCACAATTGCAATATTCTATTTATTTTACAAACTTTATTGATTCTTTTAACTTTTAGATAATTTTTCTCCATTCTTTTTTTTTTTTTTTTTTCATTTTTCTCTTTTCTGTATACTTTAGGTTTTTTCTCTATTCTGTATACTTTCATGACTGTAGACCCCATCCATACCCTCTACTATTGAACATTTGCTCTGCATTTGTTTTTGTTTTGCAACAACAAAAACCCTTAAAAAACCCTTAGCCTTCACGTCGAATCTGATTTTACAGACAGACCTGGTCTGTTAGTTTCTGACTAATTTGGTGTACACCAACCACGTGTTGCATTTTCCTTCTATGCGAGTATGTGTGTATGTGTAAGTGTGTGGGGGGAGGGGGGAATGTAGAACAGGGCGGATCCAGAATTAAATTGCAGAAAGGGGCTGCAATAAGATAAAAAACTTGAAAAGCCTTTGTGATAATTTGTGTACAAAAAACTGATCTATATAATGTAAATAAAGCGTATGTTTATTCCAATCATTCCTATTTATTCTATGAATGAATAAAATGCTCCGCTGGGCGCAGCTTGATACGACCGCAGAGGTCGAACCCTGAACAGTTGGGGCAAGTATGGACACAACATTCAAGCTTGATACAGCTCTGAATTTGGATTGTGATTAAATATTTGACACAGCATAGGTTTCTGACACAGAATGAATGTGGTCTAAGAACTTAAAAAATTTTCATTTACCTATTCAAACCATATATATATATATCATTATTATTTGCTTTTATATATAAATCAGAAATAAACAATTTAAAAGGGAAAATTTTAAAGAAAAAAAAAGGAAAAAAAGGAAAAAAAAATACCCCCCAATTTTTTGAACCCCCTTATGATTCATCACCCCCAAACTCAATCCCAGCCTTCCCTTTGTGGTATGGTACCTTGCAGTACAATTTCAGAGAGATCCATACACTTGAACACAAGTTATTGTCTGGAAACTAGAAAAATGCTTGTTTTTTGGTCCCTTTTTGGCCCCAAATTCCTAAACGTTTAGGGCAATTACCCCCAAACTCAAACCCAGCTTTTCCTTTGTGATATGGAACCTTGTAGTACAATTTCATAAAGATCCATACGCTTACACACAAGTTATTGTCCTGAAACTAGAAAAATGCTTGTTTTTTGCCCCTTTTTGACCCCTAATTCCTAAAATTTTGAGGCAATTACCACCAAAATCAATCCCAGCCTTCCTTTTGTGGTATGGTTACCTTGCAGTACAATTTCAGAGAGATCCATATACTTGAATACAAGTTATTGTCTGGAAACTAGAAAAATGCTTATTTTTGGCCCCTAATTCCTGAACTGTTGGTACCATAACCACCAAAATCAATCCCAACCTTCCTTTTGTGGTATTTCACCTTATGGTAAAATTTCATAGAGATCAATTCACTTAAACTAAAGTTAGAGTGCGAAAACCAATGTGTCTTAGGACGACGACGACGCCAACATCATACCAATAAACGACCACAAAATTTTTTTGCGGCCGTATAAAAACCTGTTGCTCAGGATGAGCAGGGTATATTTCAGATGCCAGAAATGACATGACTTACTAATATAACCGCTCAGACAGTCCCAGAACATGCAGTGATGCACACACTCTCATACCAAATTCCATCCTGCACCAATAATTATTTTTTCCACGAACGATTAAAAACTGAAACAGCCTTCCTCTGAGTATTGTGATGATGGATTCTACAGAGTCGTTTAAAGCAGCTGTCTCAACCTACACCTACTGGTTCAGTACCAGTTACCGTCAATAATTCTTTGTTTTTTTTCGAATATATTTTTACTGGGACTTTCTTTGAAAATATTTTTTGAACATCAAACATGTCAAAAGGGTTACCAAAATATATGTCAAATACCACATACTCGGACTTAAAATCATCTTGTAAACAATGAAAAGCGGTTTGCAAGTGTGCCGATTTTTGGGAGAAATTTTATGGTTACAAGGACCATGGCCAGTTACCATCGCTTAATTATCTGACCACTTAATCATAGTTAATATGAATATTAATGTCATATAAGCCATTTGATATTTAGAAGAGAAGTAGATTTGTTAAATAAACCAAAAAATGTAGTCATTACGTCCAAAAATTCTTAATCTTAATCTTTTCTTCCTTTTGCTAAATCTGATCTGACCATGAATTGTGTCACTTGAGACAAACAAAATACACTAGCTGTATTGAAAGGGAGCATAGAATATGATTTTCAAAGTATTAAATTTGTTTTGATTTTAATTAAAGAAATTTGTATTCTAAAGCAAGCTTTGATATATAATTTGTTTAAAAACGGCAAGTTTTCCAAAATCGAGGACGACAAAAAGTGATGATGTCATGTCCCCGCACGACGTGTTACAAAAACAAAACACTCGACATTTCATTGACTTAAACGGATCAAACAAAACAAAGTTTTTAAATACAATGTATGAAGCAATAGTATTTGTCTGCAGACAAAAGCAGTATGCCGAATGTTAGCAATGCTTCTGTTATTACATAAAATGCATGGTGACTGTAACTGGTCCTCGGCCAGTACGTACAGTCGGTAAATTTATCGTGTGTTTTTAAATAAATAAAATAAAAATGTGCACTATGTAAAAATGTTAGAATCAATTTTGTTAATAATTATAAAAGTAAATTTTCACTGTATACATATATATATATATATATATATATACCTCCCCACTTTAGCCATGCGTAGTACAAGTGACATAAAGGTGTCAGACCACCAATTACTCCCTCCAATTTAGAACGTATGTAAAAGTAGCCCTACTCTGACAAAAATAGTGCTTTTGATGTCCTTGTTTACTTAAACTAACCAACACATTTGCAGAAATGAAACTTTTGGTGAAAGAGAAATATATTTAGACCATTTTGAGCCCAAATTTACTTGTCTATGAGTTTGCATTAAAAATTGAGGATTAATGCACTCCATAGTATACTAATTTAAGATTTCCAAAAAACGAGCGGTTATTTTTGGAGTACCTCTGTTCGAAGGTCAGTTATTTTCTCAGAAGGCTTTAAAGGTATGTTGAAAATTGGCATGTAGAAAGCTGATACATGTACAATTCAGGATATACCTGGATTCTATGAAGTTAAACTTAAGGTAAAATATTTAGAAAGCTGTGAAAATTGCAAAATTTGGTTGAACAGATAGCAATGGATAGGGATTTTTAATTGGTGGTCTGACACCTAAACTTCAACGTGTTGAAGCCCACTGATGTCAAATTATGAAGGCGGTCACTACAAAGTACAAGTGGAAGTAGAAGTATAACGTCACAGTACCCAAATTGCAGCGAGTACCCAAATTGCACCTATTCAACAAAAATAGCTGAGGAAATCTTACATCAGTCAAGGATATGACTCTATAGGGTTATTAGAGAAAAATAACATACGCTTGTTATTGTGGACAAAAAAATCAAAGAACTGTGATAACATATGTATGTTACATGTTTCAAAGGGACAATATACATCATTAGTTTTGTGAAAATAAATACACGTTCTATTGATATTGCTACTGTCTTTATGTATACTAAACTATAGAAAGATATAACAGTTCATAGTTTGCCAATCATGCATATCACACCTATGTTATAACGGAAAAAATATGCCTGTAATAACTAAAGGGTGTTATTATAGCTTCTCTACATCACTTCAAAGCATTTGCTCAGACATAGATCATGCTCAATTAAAATGTATTTTAATTTATTGTAAGAAGTAATGATCAGAGCATGCTCATTGATTTACCATGGTTAATGAAAAATGTATTAATCTAAATTAATAGTTGGTTATCAAGGCTATGCATTTAGTTTCTG
This sequence comes from Mytilus californianus, assembly GCF_021869535.1. Taxonomy (NCBI): domain Eukaryota; kingdom Metazoa; phylum Mollusca; class Bivalvia; order Mytilida; family Mytilidae; genus Mytilus; species Mytilus californianus. The sequence goes on along the minus strand of NW_026262666.1, from coordinate 10,838,103 downwards.
CCCAAAGTTTCAAGAGTTCCCTAGAGCCCACTAAAAATAAAATTATTTATGATTTATTTTACAAATAACAAACATATGTTACTACAGATTTAGTAAATTTAAGGATTAAAGAGTAGACAACTCATAAAAGTATCTGTAATAACACATGCAAGTTATTTTCTGTAATAACCCTATAGAGTTATATCCCTGACTGTACATGTTTTCTTTGAGACTAAACAATTTGTATTTTTAAGATTTGACATTATACACGTCTTTCAACATAGGTAAATATATTTAAATATACACAAAACGTTCACAGTATATATCAACAGGTGAAGCATTCACTGGAAAAAGTAAAATCTACAGAAACGTCGCCATGCGACGTTCACAAAAAGTTTTCTTTTAAAAATGAGCAAATAAAATATGTTACAGGCATCCATTTCTTAAAAAATGAATAGTAAGCATGGACTAATATCAAATTGTTCCAAATATTTGAAGAAACAAACAAAACATCTGTTATTCGATTTTTCAGGATGTGAATTTAAGCATGGATGCAATTTGGGTACTTCTCATTACAGAATCATGGATCGTTTGGAGGTCGGTTTAAACCCATTTTTCTATGATTCAATATGGATTCAAAATTAAATTGGTGTAACTATATAGTAAATAAGGATACGTCTACAAAAAGTCAAAATAAACACAGAATGGAAACTTTTGTCTGGATCATAAAAAAACGTAGTCCAAATAATTATGACGTCTTGAAAGGCTATTATATTTTTTTCTTTGACGCCTTACATCGTCTTGAAAGGCTATTATATTTTTTTCTTTGACGCCTTACATCGTCTTGAAAGGCTATTATATTTTTTTCTTTGACGCCTTACATTGTCGATGTAAGGCGTCAAAGAAAAAAATATAATAGCCTTTCAAGACGTCATAATTATTTGGACTAAAAAAAACGTAGACCTGTGAAAAAACTGTCAAAATAGGTGCAATTTGGGTACCCTCACGGGAAGCAAGTTAACTTGTACCATTGTAAACTCGTACCACGTAATTAGTACCAAAAAAGTTAACTCGTACCAACGTAAACTCGTACCATTAAAAATATATTAAAAAATACGAATGTTTTATGATATTTTTTTTTTGGTAAACTAAATAAAACTAGAGGCTCTCAAGAGCCTGTGTCGCTCACCTGATTCTACTTTGGTTTTGAAAATCATGTAAAAATAGATTAAAATCATAACAGATACCCTAATAATGAGTGAGGCCAAATTTGGTTTAATATTGGTCCTGTAATTTAATAAAAAAATCCTGGTAGCCATCTTGAACAGTAAATCGGCAACAAAGTAGCAACACTTAATCAGCACCTCATAAGAACATTAATGCCATGTTTTGGTTTCATTCCATTCAGTGCACCTCTAGAAGAAGCATTTGTATGTATTTCCCAAAGGGTCTTATGTTAAACATGTTAAAGGAAGTCCCCCCATTGGCGGCCATCATGGATGAAGGATCAGCTTCAAAATAAACAAAACTTAGTCAGCACCTCATAAGGAACATTCATGCCATGTTTGGTTTCAATCCATTCAGTATGTGGTTTTCTAAAAGAAGACATTTGTATGTATTGTCCATAGGGTCCTTTGTTAAACATTGTCCCCATCTGGCAGCCATCATGGATGATGGATCAGCTTCAAAGTAACAACACTTGGTCAGCACCTCATAAGGAACATGCATGCCATGTTTGGTTTCATTCGAATTCCATTCAATGGTTCTCTAAAAGAAAACATTTGTACGTATTTCTCGTAGGGTCCTATGTTAAACTAAGTCCTCCGCTGGCGGCCATCTTAGATTATGGATCGGCTTCATAGTAACAACACTTGGTCAGCACCTCATAAGGAACATTCATGCCATGTTTGGTTTCATTGCATTCAGTGGTTCTCTAAAAGAAGACATTTGTATGTATTTCCCATAGGGTCCTATGTTAAACTAAGTCCCCCACTGGCTGCCATCTTGGATGATGGATCAGCTTCAAAGTAACAACACTTGGTCAGCACCTCATAAGGAACATTCTTGCCATGTTTGGTTTCATTCCATTCAGTGGTTCTACAAAAGAAGACATTTGTATGTTTTTCCCATAGGGTCTCATGTTAAACTAAGTCCCCCGCTGGCGGCCATCTTGGATTATGGATCGGCTTCAAAGTAACAACACTCGGTCAGCACCTCATAAGGAACATTCATGCCATGTTTGGTTTCATTCCATTCAGTGGTTCTCTAAAAGAAAACTTTTGTATGTATTTCTCATAGGGTCCCATGTTAAACTAAGTCCCCTGCAGGGGGCCATCTTTGATTATGGATCGGCTTCAAAGTAACAACACTCGGTCAACACCTCATAAGAAACATTCATGCCATGTTGGTTTCATTCCATTCAGTGGTTCTCTAAAAGAAGACATTTGTATGTATTTTCCATAGGGTCCAATGTTAAACTAAGTCCCCTGCTGGCGGCCATCTTGGATTATTGATCAGCTTCATAGTAACAACAATTGGTCAGCACCTCATAAGGAACATTCATGCTATGTTTGGTTTCATTCCATTCAGTGGTTCTCTAAAAGAAGACATTTGTATGTATTTCCCATAGGGTCCCATATTAAACTAAGTCCCCAGCTGGCGGCCATCTTGGATTATGGATTGGCTTCAAAGTAACAACACTCGGTCAGCACCTCATAAGGAACATTCATGCCATGTTTGGTTTCATTCCATTAAGTGGTTCTCTGTAAAAGAAGACATTTGTATGTATTTCTGATAGGGTCCCATGTTAAACTAAGTCCCCTGCTGTTGGCCATCTTGGATTATGGATCAGCTTCAAAGTATCAACACTCAGTCAGCACCTCATAAGAAACATTCATGCCATGTTTGGTTTCATTCCATTCAGTGGTTCTCTAAAAGAAGACATTTGTATGTATTTTCCATAGGGTCCTATGTTAAACTAAGTCCCCTGCTGGCTGCCATCTTTGATTATGGATCAGCTTCATAGTAACAACAATTGGTCAGCACCTCATAAGGAACATTCATGCCATGTTTGGTTTCATTCCATTCAGTGGTTCTCTAAAAGAAGACATTTGTATGTATTTCCCATAGGGTCCTATGTTAAACTAAGTCCCCCCGCTGGCGGCCATCTTGGATTATGGATCGGCTTCAAAGTAACAACACTCGGTCAGCACCTCATAAGAAGCATTCATGCCATGTTTGGTTTCATTCCATTCAGTGGTTCTCTAAAAGAAGACATTTGTATGTATTTCCCATAGGGTCCTATGTTAAACTAAGTTCCCCGCTGGCGGCCATCTTGGATGATGGATCCGCTACAAAGTAACAACACTTGGTCAGCACCTCATAAGGAACATTCATGCCATGTTTGGTTTCATTCCATTCAGTGGTTCTCTAGAAGAAGTTCAAAATGTAAAGAGTTAACGCCGACGCCGGACGAGGACGGACGACGCCGGACGACGCCGGACGACGGACGCCAAGTGATGAGAAAAGCTCACTTGGCCCTTTGGGCCAGGTGAGCTAAAAAGTTGAATTACTTGAATTTTATACTAGATTTTAATGAAAACTTAGACAAAAATACGAATGTTTTATGATAATTTTTTTTAAGCTTTATACAAAAAATTAAAATATATTTGAATTTTATACCAGATTTAAATCAAAACTTAGACAAAAATACGACTGTAATTTCTTAATTACCATGCAAATTTATATATTAAATTCCTTTGATTGCGTTATTATTGGTTGATTATTAACTAATCAACTTGTTTAATTATATTAGCATGGTCATATTCTGCTCAAATGTGCTGAATATTGCATAAAAATAAATGTCATACTTTCTAACTGTTGGTCATAAACAATTTTAAACCTTTAAAACACAATAAATAAATTCTTTCATTAAATAAAATTCCTTTTAGAAACAATAGAAAAATACCCAAATCTATTCAATGTTACTGATTTGGAATGATTAAAAATTAAATCAAATAGTTGTCAGTAAAAGTTTAAAAAAGAGTCTATTCAAGGGAGACAACAAAGCCAATCTGCCACGGTTTTCTCTATCCAACTAGACAAGGAAAATTAGCTACAAATTGGTCATTGTAATTTCAAATTATATACATTTTACAGACTTAAGAGGTATTGAAAAAATTAGTATATATTCATCATTAAACACCATTTGAATGCATTTAAATAAGTTGGTACGGGTTTACAATGGTATGAATTTACCGTGGTACGAGTTAGCAGTGGTACGAGTTTGCATTGGTACGAGTTTTTTTTTAGTGGTACGAGTTGACATTGGTACGAGTTTACAATGGTACGAGATAACTATAATTCCCCTCACGTTAGTAATACAAAGCGCTATTCTATGGAATATTTGTATGCATATGAAACATTTTTAAATAAACATTACTTACTTACTTATCCTTTTATGGTAAAAGTGAAGGCGAATTTTTAAGGCCTACATGTAATGATGGTGCAATGTGACAGGGGAAATAACCTACTGATGAAGAAAGGGGAGATAACCTAATGATAATACGTCTAGTAATGGACTTCTGATATTATATAAGAATAAGGAGATGTGGGTCCGTGTCAAACTCCGAAACAGGAGCAGTGGTGGCATCATGCTTCGCTTCTTTACAAAAAAGGGAAGTATGACCCGAACGATAACGTTGAATGGAGTTTGGGTCCGTGTAACACTTAACAATTTAAAATTTTTAAAAGTTTTCAAATTTCAGTTTTTTTTTAATTTTTGGTCAAAGTTTTGAAATATCAACATTCCATTTTTTTTTAATTTTTTAAATTTCATCAAATATTTAAAATTGTAAAATTGTAAAACAAGCTTTTAAAATACTAAACTTAACGTACAGTTTTGATCATTTCGCCTTTTGAAAGTTTTTTGTTGATTGATAGCGTCGAAAAACTAAAAAAAAATCAGAGTCAGACAAAAAACCCTAACCCCCCTTGAAGTTAAATGGTTGCTTAGGGTACCTGTACAGTACGAAACGAAACAAAACAAAACAAAACAAAACAAAATATGACGAAACGAAACAAAATGAACATGTTTAATTAAAAATCAATGTAAAAAATAAAACAAGAGTCAGACGGGGATAAAAGCGGAGAAAAATTAAATAAAAATATTAAATATTTCTCAAAAGTGGAGACATAGGCCTAATTAAAAAAAGTAAACACTTTGATTATGATCATTCTTAAGTAGGAATAGAAAGAACAGAACGAATTGAATCATTTTTAATCATTAAAACAGAAATATTTGAAGAATAGGCTGTATTTCTTTTAACATCACATGCTATATCAATATCCTGAAGTGTTTAAGGTTTTACATCCATTAAAAAAGAACACAATTTCCAAACCTATTTAAAGCTGCATTTAAGAGATTAATTTTGCTTACAATAAAAAATCTTGTAACAGAAGCTAAGCGTTGCAGATAATTAATTCAGCACTATTTGGTTTCCACAATTAATCAAAAGATAACAGCGAATTTTGAATGTATTGGTCGTAATGGTCAACAACGAATTCTAGGTTGGGTAGTTTACTCCAAATTTACAATTGTGTTTGTTCCATATTTTTGCCAACAGCTTGATAAAGCGCTCATCATTTAGGAGAACAGTAAAAAATGACCAACTCGCAATAAGCCGAATAATGTGGTAAGACTGAGTATGTAAATATTTGCAACTGTACTTTAAGCAATACTGAATGAAACAAAATGGTTCAATACACGTGTATTCCCTCAAATTTGAATTCAGATTTTTTTTCGGCTTCTTACTATTTGCATCCATGTCGGCAAATAGATAGATAAATAGAATCATTGAACGTACATTTTGAACGCTCATCTTTAGTCTTTTATCGATTTCATGACGATCATATATTGCCTTTTATTATTGATTTTAAGTCCAAGTATTGGTACGGTAGGTGAAATACTGAATCAGTGGTGTCGCAATGAACGTTGTGCTTGTCTGGAATATGGAAGGTTGTGAATTGGATTGCAGTCTGATCAAATCATTTCTTTTTTATATTAGGATCTGCGTAACACTGCTTATCCGATATACACGCTGCTTTTAAGAGTAAGACCAAATATTAGTAGCCGTGGAGCCAGGATAAAATAGAACACGAAAAGGCTGCACTACCTAAAAACAATAAATTAATTCCACAAAAAAGACAAACAAGACATTCAAATTCGAACAGCTTCCAAATTCCATCCTTCAAAACACAGTACAGAAAATAATCCCTTTTTCTAAGATCTATAACCGACTGGAACAAACTACCTGATAACATCATTAATTGCACATCAGTAGACTCTTCAAATCTTCAATTTCAAAGCATCAATATTAACTCAACTATTACATCAAACTAATTATACATTGCATTTTTCATTTTTTCATTTTCCTCTATTTTTAATTTGTATATATATATCAATCTATGTCGTGTTGTAAGCAGAGGCGGATTTAGAGGGGGACCCAGGGTGCCCCTTCCCCCACCTTTTGTGGGGAAAATTTGGTTGATTATATAGGGAATCATTGTAGCATGACTGGAGCGGGCCACATCTTAAGCAGTCAGTCCCCCCCCCCCCCCACCCTTTATGAAAATTTCTGGATCCGCCACTGGTAAGTTATGCTCCTGTGACATAATCTTCAATTTGTTGAAGGCGGTCACTATATGGTAGAAGAAGTAGAAGAGAAGAAGAAATAATGTTAAGAGGTAGACCACTAATATCCAACTCTGACAGCGTGATAGTCTTGTGAAAGATAAATACATTCATACCACATAAACATAAACATATCACGTAAACATTCTTTTCAGTCTTAATATCCATGTAATAGTTGCCGCTTTACATTAAGCGCCCTTCTATTCATATGTAGCTGTGGGCATTTTTATTAACGCGTGTCATCAGATTTGATTACATGATCAACACCTTGTTATTTATTTGAACGATTAAATTGTAAGGTAGTTTTGATAATGACATATTTTTTTGTGTTGTCATCAGTTTAATGCGTATGCGATATTTTCTCCCTCTTGGAGATGCTTAGCCTGTTGCCCAATCCAATTGTATATTTGTAAAAGAAAAACACATTGTTAAACAAAACCGAAATTCAACTGATATAATGTTTTAAAAGTTCACATCACCGATATACATATTTGTAAGTTGAAGTGACCAATCTTAATGGTACACTGTTTTGGTTGTTTTTTTTTCATATTTACTTTTTCGTTTACCGTTTTAGCATAATTTTGGTCGTTGGTTGTCTCATTTAATCATGTCACGTAACACAGTAGGTATAGTGTCCGGCTAATAGTAGATCGATTTACTGCTATTTCGCAAGTATAATGGCTTTTATTCATGACTGTTCATTTTATTCTGAATACTATACATATTTAAAGCACAAACTACACACAACTTCATTCAGTTTCACTTAAAATTCAGCGTTTTAAATTGTCGGTTTTTTTTTCGAGAGCAACATTTAAAACGTCCTTGAGTTTCACTTAAAATTCAGCGTTTTAAATTGTCGTGTTTTTTTTCGAGAGCAACATTTAAAACGTCCTGGTCTTTTAACAAAGTGGCCGGGTTTTTTTTTTTAAAGAAAATGTGAATAAGAAAGAAATTCTTGGCATTTAAAACAGATTTTTTTTCTAGATTATAATTGTAATTTAGTGATGAACAATATTATATATTATATTACATATTCTCATTAATTACAAAACATATTACAATATTTATCAAATTTAACCCTTTTCAATTTAATGCTTATTTTCTTTACTGAAAACATTTTACAATAACCTTGCAGTATTACGATGTATAAGAATGCACTGGCTGCTTTTAAAAACGGTCTTTAAAACCGAGTGCAGGGGACGCATAATCTTGATGACGTCTAAATCCATTGGATGCTGGATGTGTATTGATTAATATTTTAGTCTTAGATGTATGATTTTTTTATTAGTTGTTATAGGCTTTGAACTAGCTTTTTAAATTTAACTTTGAATTTGGGTTTTACTCAACTCAACAGCAACTGTCAGTTACTGCGAGTATTCTTATATCTGTATTTAGTGTCGTTTTGTCGTGGGGATGAATATGTACCCTGCCACGTTCACTCTGTGTTTTTGTTAGATGTATTTTTGCTTTGTATCCATCTGATAAGTTAAGTAAGCTCTTTTCAACTGATTTGTAAAGTTTGTTCATATGTTGTACTGTTATACCACAGGGGGAGGGTTGGTGCGTTCAAACTAGTTTAACCCTGCTATATATTGTGTGTGCCTGTACCAAGTCAGGAGCCTGTAATTCAATTTTGTCGTTTGTTCCTGTATCATATTTGTTTTTCGTTCATTATTTTGTACATAAATCAGTTTTCTCGTTTGAATTGTTTTACATTTGTCATTTCGGGGCCTTTTATAGCTGACTACATGTATGCGGTATGGGTTTTACTCATTGTTGAAGGCCGTACAGTGAACTTTAGTTGTTAATTTCTGTGTCATTTTGGTCTCTTGTGGAGAGTTATCTCATTGGCAACCATACCCCATCTTCTTATTTTTAAACCTTTGTTTTGACAGTCAATACTATTCTATGATTGATATATATTACAATGGCGAACCCCTGAGTTTTAGAAATAGGGGTAAGAAAACTAAGGAATAGAAGTGCAAAATCCGAAAAATTCAATATAAACTCAAATATTCTATACTACAAGAGGCCTCGCAAAAATAAAATTACAATAGCAAAAACCTTAATGCGCCCATATACTATTTCCCTTTGACCATAACGTTTGAATTGAATTGAATATCTAATAAAAAATGAAAACAACACCTGATTGCATTCGTCCGAAGCGCTTTTCTGTATTTACCTACATCCGGAACGCTCAAAACTGAATATTTGAAAGCCAAAGATGTATAAGAACCGAAACAATTGAAGAGCTGTATGACCAAAAGGGACATAAAAAAATAGCAAAATCATTCTAAGGTCAACTTTGCCTGAGGAAGTTGAAACCTTAGTTTCTATATAATTTTAAAATTATAAACGTCCAATTTTAGATGATTGATTGTTGTTTGATTATACATCCAGTGGCAAATGTTTGATGCATGTTAAGGATGGGAACAAATTAAAAATAAATACAATAGGTAGGTCCTGTAATAGAGTGCGTTCTGGATGAAGGTCGGGAAATTTAGACTACCACTGGAAAATAAGTGTAGATCTGGTAGGGACAGACATTTTGCCTTAAAACAGGCAACCAACGCAACCCTCAACAAGTTAACGAGTTGTTAAAAGTGTTCTTAACGTGCAGATTGTGTGGCACTCTCTCTACACAGCCCATTCTGAACGGATATGGCTGCGTGTTTGTACTTGCTCAAAGTTGTTTGTCGTACGATAACTTACAAAAGTGCAAATAACAAATACTGAAATATCCCTTAATACAAAAAGCTAATTATCCCGTTTCCTTTTATTTGCTCTTAAATTCGCTATTAAAAACATGTACCATTATCTAAGTCAAATATACAGACACATACTATTAGTAACCACATTTAGAGCGGTAATCACAAAGTCGACAAGTAATTTCTGCATATTGTTCTTTTATTTAGAGAATCAAAGTGTGTCAAAATCAGGTCTTACTAATTAATTTTTCGATTTAAAGAAACATATTTCTCATTTTCACCCTGTAGATAGAAAAAGTTAGCCTCTTGTTTTATATTACATGTATATTTCATGTTTTTAGTTTTTTTTCAAAAAATATTCTTTTCGTTTTGTTTCGTTTTGGTAAATTTCGTTTCGTTCAATTTTTATTCCGTTTCGCACTTAATGGGTACCATCTTTTTAGTCCTTCTTATATCTTAATCAAAAATCTAAAAAGCGAAATTATCAAATCTGCACTTTATGTTTAGTATTTTTAAATTTTGATTAAATAGCGTAACTATTAAATTTTATAACGAATTTTGGAATTCTGAAATTTTAATTATTTGGTGAAATTTTCAAAATTTCAAAAAATTTCAAAAATTCCAAAAAACTAAAATTTGAAAACTTTTTAAAATTTTGAATTGTTAAGTGTTAAACGGACCACCACCGAACTTGTTTTCGAGCTACAGGTTTTGCAAAAATGACACATTTTGTATGGGGTATACAGAGAAAAAACATCATGATGTTAATAGAAGGTAAACTGAATAATAAAATTTTGAAATTAAAATATGAGAAGACAGCTCTTAAAAAATGGTTTCAGATTATCATAAGAAATAATGGGGTCACCGTAGGTTTTTTCCTGTTGTAACAATAAAATAGATAAATTTCCTGAAAATTACTTTATGAAGTATTATACTCTTCCTGAGTTACCTAAAAATTGAAATTGAGCAGAAATATTCTTCTTTTAGATAAATATAACATACGATCAATTAAATTTGTTCATTTAAATGAAAATTCATTATTAGTAAATTACATTCCTGCATCGAAATTTGCTGACTTAATAAAAAGTCTAGACCCATTGTGTTCTGCGATTTTGCAATCCAAGATGGCGGAAGACACCAAATGCCACATTAAGATATATATGCAGTGGTAAATGCAAGATGGCATAGAGAGCGTATCACTATGACCGGAAATATATATATTGTTTTCCTTAAAATCGTCTTAAACATTTTGCCTCTGTATGCTCGGCAAACTTTTTGTCATTTAGGATGACTGTATTATATAGTTTGATAAACTGATATGGCTTATGAACACAGAAGAATAGGTCAATTCTCACTGCTGCTGGTAAATTTATTTCTAAAAATTGTTAATTATGTGGCTTTCTTGTCTGCTTCAGACACGAGGAGGACTGTGTAAATAACACAGCTCCTTGAGCACCGCCCCTTCGTGTCTGTTGCAGTAGGGAAACCTACACTATTCTCAATACCTATTACTGCAGTATATTTTATTTGCTGTGAATAAACTTGAACTTTTGTTACATTTACGTTTGTTTCTCTGCATCAGATACGAGGAAGCTTGTTAGAGCTCTTAAGCTCACAATCATAGAGCATCGTCCCTTGGGACCTGTTGCAGCTAAACAATCAATTATATTTATACATTTCCAGCAAAAATATTATAAAATCAAGTGAGAAGAACGTTTGCCACATCTCTGGAGTAGCAATTCTTAAATACTTTTTTATTTTAACATATAATAGCCTGTATGACTTTATATCAATATTTTAGGTGTATTATATGAAAGTCATGTAAAATACTGTATGTTGTAACGATTATATTTGTTATATGTGTATGCCCCCCTGGGGACCTAATTTGGAAAATAAAATTTCTTATCTTATCTTATAGTTTGTTAAATTGATTTCGCTTAAAATTGATCTCCTGTCATTTTTTATTTATTTTCTGTGTTTGCAAGAACAGAATGCAAACCCTCAAAACTGCTACTAATTGATTTATACACCAAAAGGAAATCTCCTTTATGATGCTATAGTATAAAGCAAATATGCTTGACTCCATACTGGAATTAGAAGACAAAACTCCTAGGCTTATCTGGATATTAGTAACGAATTTAAATATTCTGACAAGGACATCAGTGATAAGGGTTCCAATATTCCCTCTGTTGAATGGAATATTATTTTGATAAACTTTTAAATATAGATTATACTACTGAACAGGATGATTTTCCGTTAAGTTATGATGTTACAAGGAATAATGTTTTACTTGATTATGATATGAAGGAAGTGCTCTGAAGCAAGCGCTTAAAGCTATAAAAAAAATTAAAGAATAACACAAGTGTAGGGTTTGACTGTATAAGTAATGAGATACTTAAAAGAGATATCCTGCTCCACATGTGGCACCCGTCGTGTTGCTCATGTTAGTACAAACCCGGGGATAAGTATAAATCTGTAGGTCTCATTCGAGAAAAAGGGGACGGAATTGTACTGAGTTACGAAAATTGGAACATATCCGTTGTCATTTGTATCGGATATATCGGATGTTCACAATTGGTAAGCTGAAATCATCTCTTTTGTCGAAAGTTTTGTTTTCAACCGACCATCATCATCAATTTCTAGATGTAAGTCAAGATATAAGGCAGACTTTACTATATCTGTTGTATCCTTTATCTCAGGTTCGATTGGATAGATGCGTTCAGCATAGTCACCACATTTTGAATTATTTAGTGAGAGAACATCATCTATATAGCGGAAAGTGATTAGGTACAAAGTTTGAAAAAAAAGACTGATAACTAAATATGACGATGACAAATTGTACTATTTACTTTAAACAAAGTCACAGAAGTCCCAGGTTGTGTAGAACTTAAATATACACTTCGACAAATGAAAAAAAAAAACATTTACTAGCGAATTGGACATAATCACAAAAGGTAATCTTACAACCAAGGTAATTAAGGCTAGTAAGCAATTAAAAATGTTTTCCGTTCAAAAACACACCTATTTATGGATAAATACAAGTGGAAACCTTTCTTAAAATTTCTGTCATAGTTATTCCTGTCACTTTGCTGTCTTGTGTCCAACATTGTGTTGTAGACAAGCAGCATTAACACTTTCGTACTACACCAATATAACATATTAGAGCGAAAGATTCAAAGCTGACCAAGTTCGGTCAAAATTATCTGTACCTTGTTGGCACATTTACCGTCCAGTTTTCCGGCTATGTTTAAAATGATTTTAGTTAATTACGTATTATTTATTTTTGATGAACTGTCAGTTATTTTCTTTAGTATTTTGCAATTTTGTACTTTAAAAAATATGTAAATATTGATTCAAAACTTTTAATTCTTATTTTTTTCAATTTTCTTTGGTTTTTAATCAGAAAGTTTCATTTAAGGGTAATCTAACAAATTCTGTATTTTAACTTCTACTTTTTACTTGGTTACATAGTTTTGTTGCCAATGTCAACATAAACTTCGAGCATGATTAAATAAAAAGTAAATACATGGCAAATAATCACTATTGTATTTGTTGAAATGTCATTCTTAAATGTCTATATTTCGAACCGCATTCTTCCCTTTCGCACGACGTTGAATAACAGTCCACACGATAAATATGATAAATTCCAGCAGCTCTGTAATAGTAAGAATACTAGCACCAAGAAAAAGACCCATCTGTCCTCCAAGATTTGCTGCAAAAGAATATATATTTCTGTTCAGTAAAATGAAAAAATATCTTTGCCAAACAATTAAACTATTTATAAACAAAATGTGTTTATTAATCACCTAATAGATATTAAGTTTAATGACTCTTATATGTTTTGTATATTCTTAAATGCACAGCCGGTTCACTTGTCGCACAAAATTAATTCCGTAAAATAAAACTTCATTAAAATGAAAGTTTGTAATTCATAAATTTATTAACTGTAACGTAATACGGAATTTTGTAAAGGAATAGTTCATTGAACTTCAGTTTCGAAAAGCTTAGTAAGCAAAAGGTCGCACGTTAAGCTAATGTTGTATCATTTCCATCAAAAAGTGTGCTTAATAGTTATTTGTAACTTAACATTCAATACGAAATACCATTTAATAAATTCTTCACAAGAGGCTTACATGTGACTGTAAACATAACATGGCAGCTATATCTAATGTGTAAAGGAATATTGCGATTAATTCAAGCACACTGCATACAGACAGATCCTCATGTATAACAACATGGACAAAGTTTTATTTGACTCAAATGTGTGTATTACTTTTCAAGAATGTTTTCTACAAACCAGTGTTTTCCTACTACCAGTCAGCTGATATTATCGTATTTTCTGATTTTTATACTTTTCAACTTCGTTTTTGAATTGGCCTTCCAGCTGTTTTGATTGGAGCCCCATTGATGAGTCTTATGTAGACGGAACGCGGGTCTTGTATACCAAAATATAAACCTGGTATATTTGATGATTTTTTGTAAACCTTTCAGTCTTTGAACGCTGAGTTTGTGCGTGATTTTGGGTTGGTAAAAATAAGGCGGGAGCAAGTAGGCTTTCTACTTTTTGATGTTATGTTCTGGCGTTGATCCTGATTAACTCGTCTGGTATTGCTTTTGCGCTATTCACTCTGGGTCCAGATTGTTGGCCTATCTTATCAAGCTCATTATGTCGTCTTTTTGCAGGAAGCTTGATCAGAATAACTGATACAAGTAAATAACCCTAAGTGTCGTCTGTCTGTTCGAACAACTCTAGACTTCGTATGTAAGTTTCCGTTTTGTCATAATATTTACACGAATAACGAAGGCTAGCTCAAGTATAAATCGGCGGCCAATTATCAAATTGAGCTCAAATGTATGTTTGTATTATCGTATGTATCTGTCCATACCCCCCCTTGTAGCAATGAATTGGCTTTTTGAGTAACCGTTTGTCATAGGAAAAAATATGGTCTGCAACGCTTCGCCTTGTAGAAGTGACTTCGAGTAATTAAACTTTTGTACGTTGCTGAGTGTGGGATTTGTTTGAATGGCTGTCTCATATGAATTCCAAAGTGATTGCTAATCAAAAATATTCAAAAGAAGGTAGGTGTGTGGTACTGCCAATTTGGGCTAGAAAACGAACGTAAACTTTGAACGTGCATAGACGGGTTGGTAAGAGAAACAATATCAGATATATTTCGTTACTGGTATAAAACAATGTTGAATTGATTGTACATGAAACAATTGGAATGCGGGTTCAATTGAGAGGAGTCGATTACTGGTAATTATTGCATGCAGGTAGAACCGTGGTCTGTATAGGTATATAAGAGGGAGTTACATTGCTTTCTTGAAAAACGGAAGTATTGACAGGTAAATTATAATTGGTAGATTGTGAGAGTTGAATGAGTTTTCAAATTTGAAATATCATAAAGTGGTTAATTGAAACAAAAGACATAATTACGATTTGATAGATATATTAGAAAGCTCTAGCAGCACTTCAAGGAGACGTGACATTACAAAAACCGCGGTCTATAGAAAACATCCTGAGCGTGGTATTTACGACAGGGCTTTCAACCTATGGCAAAACTTCACGCCTTATGGCAAGTGGAAGACGCTCCAAAGCAACAATCTGAGCAAACGTTTTGTAAAATGTTTATCACAAGACATATGCAAATAAGACTTTAAAAGTTTGGTGCGTCAGAAGTGATATACTTGATACACCTACATCCGAAACGCTCAAACCCAAACACTTGACAGCCAGCTAGGGTCGTACGTCAGAAGTGCTTTACTTGATACACCTACATCCGAAACGTTCAAATCCAAACACTTGACAGCCAGCTAGGGTCGTACGTCAGAAGTGCTTTACTTGATACACCTACATCCGAAATGTTCAAATCCAAACACTTGACAGCCAGCTAGGGTCGTAGTCAGAAGTGCTTTACTTGATACACCTACGTCCAAAACGTTCAAATCCAAACACTTGACAGCCAGCTAGGGTTGTACGTCAGAAGTGCTTTACTTGATACACCTACGTCCGAAACGTTCAAATCCAAACACTTGACAGCCAGCTAGGGTCGTACGTCAGAAGTGCTTTACTTGATACACCTACGTCCGAAACGTTCAAATCCAAACACTTGACAGCCAGCTAGGGTCGTACGTCAGAAGTGCTTTACTTGATACACCTACATCCGAAACGTTCAAATCCAAACATTTGAAAGCCAGGAATGTATAAATACGTTGAAATCTCATGCAAACCAAATTCATGTTTAGATCAAACCTCGAGGTATAGGGAGAGGGTCGAGATCTCACAAAACATGTTTAACCCCTCCGCATTTTTACGCATGATCCAATGCAGGAGCCTCTGACCTTTGTGTTAGTCTTTTATGATTTTTAATTTTAGTTCATTTATATGTTTTGGAGTTTAGTATGACGTCCATTTTTACTGAACTAGTACACATTTTTGTTTAAGGGCCAGCTGAAGCCCGCCTCCGGGTGCGGGATTTTTTCGTTGTGTTGAAGACTCATTGGTGGCCTTCGGCTGTTTTTCTGCTCTTTGGTCGGGTTGTTGTCTCTTTGACACATTCCCCATTTCCATTCTCAATGTCATGTTAGGTCAACTTTGTCTGAGGGAGTGTGAACCTTGGTTTCTTATTTATATCGTAGCTAACGGGGTTATTTTAGAAAAGTGTGTTATAAATCGTGTCATCACCGAAGCATGAGATGATGATAACCTCAGAGGATTAACAGCCCACCAGCATCGGTATCGACTAAGTGCTAGTAAATGAAAATAACATTTTTATTAATTTCGTCCAAAGTGCTTTTCTGGATTTATCTTCATCAAGAATGTGTCAAATGAAAAAAAAACAATACAAGGTGTTTGCTGGATAACTTAACAGTATATCTTATTGTGTATATCCTTTATGCCATGGCGTTGTCAGTTTGTTTTCGATCTATGAGTTTGACTGTCCCTCTGGTATCTTTCGTCTCTCTTTTATTCATTTAAAATAATTAGGACTTGAGGTATAAAACCAGACAAAATAGATCAAATTACAATATGAAGGCAACAAACAAAAATTGAGGAAATTGCATCAACAACAAAAAAAAAAAAACAACGAGACAGGGTGCGTCGCCAGGGTAAGCATTTCCTACTTTTCATGCATAACCCGAATCCACAGTCAGACAAATATCACAATCGATAATAGGACACAATTGATACATTTGGTATTTAAAGATCTAAGATCGCGAAAATATGTCCCTAGTGAGTTTAGAAAAAAACATATCGTATCGGTCAACCAATTGGAGATGACGACTGTAAAACTTATGCTATTTCTATTTCAGTCATTTTGAAGCAGTTATGTGTAAAAAGCACTTCGCAGTTAATAAATACTTTATAGTGTGAATATGCACGAGAGTAACGTATCACCTGAATTATGTAAACGCCATTCAAAGCCTGAGAAATTGGAAAAGAGAGGCGAAAGATACAAAAGGGATATTCAAACTCATAAGTCGAAAATAAACTTACAACGCAATGGCAAAAAGGAAAAAAAAGACCAAAAGACAAACAACAGCATACAAAACACAACATAGAAAATATGGAAGTTGGCAATTGGAAATTTGAAATCATCATGTTTGTAAAAACGGTTCATTAAAACTTTGTAATACTAGTAGATGATTTAATGTAAACGTTACCATTTCTTTTAACAGAAACTGAAAAAATCCTTCGACAAGCAAGGCTGCAACCGAGTGAAGATACAAATAAGTCTGATAACATAATCATGAGAAATTAAATAAATGTACCCAACTAGAACCGGGTATAAAGTCCTTTGCTGCTGCAAAATGACAAGCATTTTAAGTACTTTGTGGCACCCCTGGATTATTAAAGAGATCAAGCAAGGAGAACCGAAAAACAAATTCCAAGTCATACTGGACTGTATGCTATGCAAAACATGTGATTATAATCCTGGTATCTTTGCTGAGTTTTAATTAGGCCGACCGTTCTAGATCTGTAGGAGTCTATCTTATCTACCTAATAATAACGTAACACCGTCGTATTTAGGAATTTGTTCTGTTACTGTGGTTGACAGGTCTTTCAGATATATCCGAATCTTCAGGTAGTGGCTTTGATAATCATTTCTATAATATAATTTATAATTCTAAGATTTTGAAATTCATGAGATAAAAAAAGACACGAATGTTGAAGTGTATATTTTATTGTAGGGAAATTTTAGTTTTCCAAATATCTTTACAATTCCAAAACGAAATTGTTCAAGTCCGATATTATCAATAAAATTTATTATTTTAACAATATCCAATATCATTTTTAGTTTAGCATGCTTGTTTGTTTCTGTATTTATCGTGCCAATGGCTTTGGACCATTTTTAATACATTTTGTATCAATAATTTAAAAATTAATATGTATAGATTTTTGAGCCGTTATACCTAATCAATTATAAACAACGAATAAAACAGCTGCTTATAGTATAATTGGGAGCTAAAGCTGTTCAAAAAATATGTACGAAAGAAAGATCAATTTCAAAGATTTTAACAAATATAAGTTTTTCATAATCAACTCATCTAGGGATTTGAGATAAGTATAAGTTCAAGTTAATCTGAAAATCGTTAGTACCTGAACATATATGTTCTGAGTGAATGGTACTGGTTAACTTTTGTTCAAAGTATTTTATTGTCATATTGGTTCGTTTTATAGTTCAGGGAAATCATTATTTCAAGGTTTATGGTGAGTGAATATTTTTTTTTCACAAATACTTCCATCTACCCCTTCCTCTCCGCTCGGTTCCTTTCCAGTAAATTTCAAGCTACATGTATATGTATATTTTTAATAAATCCAAAGTACTAATATAACTAAGATGCTGTGGTGCAAAACCTAAATTGTAACCGCATATGCTTACTTGTTCGCTACGGATGATAATACTTGGTCAAACTTAATGACATGGCATTCTGGAGGACAAACACATAGTGTTGATGACTGAAATACATTCCCTGTAAAAGTAAATAATGTAGGACTGAACAAATGGTTGTCATATCAAATAGGAAGCATGTTTCTTTTATGCATTTATGTACCTCATTTAAGGTGGTACATAACACTACAGGGAGATAAATTTATAAAATTCAGCTGGACGTTTTAATCACGTTCTATTGTTAAGGAAATATCAAGCTTCTCAACGATCAAAATTAATGTTTGTCAAACTGCTATATATATCCCATGAATTTTTCGATAAAGTGTGTGGTTCAAGTTTTTTGAAGTTTTAATATTTATGTCAAAGAGTCAGTTACGCTTCTTGTATAAAATATAACAATTAGTTACGTTTATTCATTTGTTACTTTAAGTGCATGTTTTTAATTAAAAAAATATATATAGCTTTTGTTCATCTCAGATTTCTATTGACCTCTCGGTTTTCGACATTTTGCGATCCTTGTAAAGACTGGTCCGCCTGTCCTTTATATGTTTAGATGATACAGACAAAGGTATCAAAATTAAGTATTGATCCACTGTTGTTTGCTAAGTTATATATAATGTAAATGAAAAACATAACTAAATTTTCGAAAAATTGTGACCAAAATCAAATACTGTCGTTATTCTCGATTGGAGCATAACCTCATCTTGACATGTCTATAATTCATATGTAGAATGCGTCAGTGATCATGTCCTAATTATGAAACAAAACATGGCCACTGAAAACAAGTATTTGAATTCTGGATAATAACGTATCGACAACTGAATACTTACCATATAGTTCTGCAGCACAAGTATTGGCATGGTAATCATTGACGCAATATGTATCATTACCTAATAAGGGAAATAAAAAAATATCAACTTCCGGTTATAAAACATGTCTAAGCCAATCATATTATAGTTCGAAATGAAAGTATAAATAAGAAGACAATAAGGTCAGCCAAGTATAAGAACCATTCTATACCGTACATCGGAACATTTTTGCGTCCTTCTAATTTGTATTTTGTTTGCAGTAGGCAGTAGGCATTTCAACGCGAAATTAACCGTATGCGCACATTTCACGGTCTATTTAATTGCTGTGTACGTCAAGATTTAAAACTGTTCCTTCAAAGACTCAAATCGCGCGCAAAAGGCGATATACGGTAGTACGTTGATTAAGTAGTGTTCACACTCTATACGTTAAAAATTTTCACAACAAACCTCCCTCTTATTTTTAAATGAAAAACGTACTTATTAAATGTACTCCTAAGTTCTTTAACCAGCAAAAAAAGAAATATAACCCAAAATTATTAACTATTGGTCGATATAATTTAAGAGAAACTGAGTATTTTGAAACAACTAACAAAGGGTCTATGTGTTTGCACTGACGCATTTTTTTATGTATAATATTATCAAAAAGTAAAATAACAAAAATACCAACCTCCAAGGAAAATTTAAAACGGAAAGTCCCTTATCAAATTGCAAAATCAAAAGCTCAAACAAATCAAACGAATGGAAAACAACTGTCATATTCCTGACTTGGTACAGGCATTTCTTTATGAAGAAAATGGTGGATTAAACCTGGTCTTATAGATAGCTTAACCTCTTCACTTGTATGTCAGTCGCATAAAATTCCATTATATTGACAAAAATGTGTGAACAAAACAAACAGACATAGTAGGTAAAAATGTCAACAATAGGGGTACAGCAGTCAACATTGTGTTATAATCTTAATCACTATAAAAACAAACAATCAAATTATGTCAACAAAGAAAATAAAATGTCATATAGACAAAGCACATAAGCATAAATGAAAGACAAGAAAACAAAAAATAACCATAACACAATAACACAATGGCGGGATGTATAAGTACCGAGCCACGCCAAAAAAATATTACCAAAAACTGAACTAAACAGTAAATGTTAATAATTTACAAAGACAAATAAAAGAACACTATTACATGTAATTAAGATGATAAACAAAGTCAAGATGTGATTAGTGCCTTGTTTTTCTCCCTTTTTATTGAATTTGAAGTTGAAGCCCATCCCAAATGTGAAATGATCTGTAGTATCTGGTCATTTATGGAGTTCCTTCTTTGTTGTATTATGTGCTCATTTCTGTCCAGAAGAGAGGCGAAAGATAACAGAGGGACATTCAAGCTCATAAGTCGAAAATAAACTGACAACGCCATGGCTAAAAAGGAAAAAGATCAACAGACAAACAATAGTACACAAAACACAACATATAAAACTAAAGACTGAGCAGATCCTGTGTAACCTTAAAAAAGATTTTGAACGACTGAAAGTAAATAAATCTACAATTTGGTTGTATTTGGAGAACAAATTCTACATCAACTCTTAAATATCTCTCATTATATAAAACATCATGATGGTCTACTTTGATGCTCTTATGTGCAATAAGCTTTTATTGTAGTCCTTTTTGGGGGTTACTACCGTTTATCTTTCCCTCTTTGTTGAAAAATTAGTGCAACCAGACGTATGATTTAGTGCGCGTGTTTCGTTAAAATAAGAGTCATGACTGGCTCTCGAATCAAAACCGTTTGAATAATAAATCAATAACGCAGTTGTAGGGCTTTAAAAATCAAAAAATCAAAAAATATCAACGGAAAGGGTCATCTATGCCTGGAGGTAGAAAAACACAAGTGTTTCAACGTTTTGTATAAAAAGCTCGATAAGCTATCTTAAAAAATGCACTAAATATTCGGGTCCGAAAAGGGCCCTTACCGAACTTACTGCATAACAGAAAATAACTACATCACGAATATGTCATGTTAACACAGGCGTACTGAAAACTGAGCCTCCTCATGTGGTTTTTGATTATGTGATTACTTGGCCGTTTTTATAGTTATTATTTGATTACCAGACCAACTATTTTATGATTATTTGATTATTCGATAATCTAGGACTGTATTTTTGATTATTTGATTATCTTGTTTAAAAAAATAATTAATGATTATGTGATTATATTGGCAAAAAATTTGTGATTAATATGTAATTACTTGGACATCCCCATGTGGGGCCTCAAAACTAGGTTGGTGATCGATATTCTTGGGAACTATGAGAATATAGCGCGTAAAATAAGGTCTTTGGTATCTTATGATATGATTTCAGTTATTTTGTTCAAAAAATGTTTTTTTAGAACGATTTACCGTGTTTTTCCTTTTTCAATGCATCAATTTGGTTACCACTAAAACATACCTATAGGAGAAGGGTTCATCGTGCAGCTACACTCTTTCTTTAATATTTCGTTTAAACAATTACGTTTACAATCAAGAAAGCTGTAATCGATGGTGTCTATACATGTCTGATTTCCATACGCTATGTATGGACTTGGTAAAGATATATACTGTAAATATACAAAACAAAATATACAAATACATACTCCTAACCAAATTTGACATATATGCGTTTTTAAATTTTTTTAAAATAAATTCAATATTTCATTGGTGTAAATGAGGTCAGGTGTCAATTTTCTATCTACAGTAAACAAAATCAATCAGACATTATCGATCATGGCAATGTTCATGGGCATTTTTGGTAATGTCCGCCCGTTCGATTTCTTTGGTAAAAGAAACTTTATAGCCACATATGAAGGAGGAGGACGTTCTCGTGCTAAAAATACTGGCCGCAGAATATTCATCTTGATCGACTTCAACTTTCCGTCAATTCCTTTGTCTCCTGGGAAATCTATATCTATCATGTATGGACTTTTAACGAGGTCAATTCATAATATATGAACCTGTTAAGATTATATTGACCGAGGACGAAGTCCCAGTGTCAATATTATCTAACATGTCCATTTATTACGTATTGACTGAGTGCAAGTCCTTAATTTCAATATTACATATGTTAATAGTGTGTTATCGAAATAGACAAAATGTTCTTTCTGTGTATTTTACATTGTATTTTGCAAGATTGTTAATACTGACCGTCAATAAATACATGTATATTAAATAGAAACATAGCGTCCGTTTACTAAATAAAAATAGAAACAAAGCTTCAGGTACTTGGAATAACCTTTCAATCACGTGATCATAATAACCAAAGAATAAAGAATAACAAATATGAAATTAGGTGACATGTTTGCCTTCTGTAAAGACACCATATAATAACAACATTGCTATATCATTTAAGGGCATATGATACAGAAAAGACCTCTTGTTGATTTTCCTGACACAAAGTCAACCTTGATATGAGCTATCGGAATAAGCAAATAAAAACACACCTCCTAGACTTACTTTTCGAGATATTTTAGTTTGAAATGTGCATATTTTATGTGAAAACACAACATTTCTATTTTCAATATTTTTTTCCGAAATATAACACAGTTTTAAAACGAACAGAGATATTTTCATCCGTTTTTATACGCCTGTCATAATTTTGACGGGACGTATTATGGTATACAAATGTCGTCTGTCCGTCTGTCCGTCTGTCCGTCTGTCTGTCCGGCGTAAACATGTCGCACCGTAACTTGAGAACGACTTATCCAAATTTCATGAAACTTAAGATAGTTGTTTCTTATGATGGTCAAACGATCTGTATACTTTTGGTGAAAATAAGATTAAAACTTTTTGAGTTACGGGACTTAGTAACTAAAACAGGTGTGTGGTTTTTTTTTCACATGTCGCGCTGTATCTCAAAAACAATTTATGATTATTGCTTAAAACTTTACACACTTCTTAGTTATATTAATCTTAAGATCTGTATACTTTTTAGTGATGATTCAAAATTTTATTTTTGAGTTATTGAGTATTTTGTTAAAAAAGGGGGAGGGGTTTTTCACATGTCGCGCCGTATCTCAAAAACGATTTATGATTATTGCTTAAAATTTTACACACTTCTTAATTATATTAATCTAAAGATCTGTATACTTTTTGGTTTTGATTCAAAATTTTATTTTTGAGATATTGATTTTTTTTTTTGAAAGGGGGGTTTTCACATGTCGCGCCGTATCTCAAAATCTATTTATGATTATTGCTTATAGTTTTACACACTTCTTAGTCATATTAATCTAAAGATCTGTATACTTTTTGGTTTTGATTCAAAATTTTATTTTAGAGATATTGAGTTTTTTGTAAAAAAAGGGGGTTTTCGCATGTCAGGCCGTATGTCAGAAACTATTTATGATTATTGCATAAAAATTCACACACAAGACGACGAGCGTATCATGCGCTCATGGCGCAGCTGTTTATTTTAAAAGTGCTTCTTCATTTACAGGCCTGTAAGGCCCTTTAGAAAGTCATGAAATGAAGGCTAAATACGAATACATTTTTGTGAAATCATATTGTTATTGGTAATAAAAAGCCGTAGTCAATTTTACAGAAAAAAAATTGAATTATTCATACAATTTTAATATAACATTCTTGAAGCAGTACATTATTGATTTCAAATTAAAAACAAATTGGGGTTCATCTGATGATTTTTAGCTGGAAATAGAAAACCTAGTTTTTCAAATGCCGGTGATCCCATTTCCCTTTTTTTGCGCTAAATTACGTCCCAGTGTCTACTTAAGACAAAACTGGTGTGCAGTAATTACCGCCGTACATCAAAACGCTAAACGAATTACTGTCATATATACTGCAGCTGTGCTATTTGCACAGTCAAATTGCATTGACCTTATATTAATTCATTTTCGATATACAGTCACTGACCGTATATCGCCTTGTTTGTGACGTTGACAATACGTTTCCGTATATGCATCAATAAACAATACAGGTTCGCGTAAATTTTACGTCGTTCGCTCAAAATTAAAAAATTATGGTTTTTACCATAAATATCTCATTTGGAACAGTTATAGGAGTTGCAGTATATAAAGATTAACCATACATTGTCTCGAAATATAAATTTTATTTGTACTCGGCTCAAAACAGGATAGAAATGCTCGGCACAGCCTCGCATTTAACCTGGTATTCAGCCTTGTACAATTAAATTTTATATTTCGAGACAATGTATGGTTATTCTATATATACGAATGTATTGATGAACGAAAAGTAAAAAGTCTTCAATTGCCTCGAATTTTAAGCCCCCACAGTATATTTCGCGTGCTTGAATATACATTATTGTTTTTTTTTGTTAGTTATTTTTCCTCGAAATTTGGCTGTTTATCATTACCAACGTTGCGAAAACAACGGGTTAAATATGAATACATTATTAGCAGCTCTTGCTACTGTATTGTATGCCCTTAAATTGTTACTATATCCGAAAAAACTATAAGCATGATATATAGAAGCAAGATTTATTCACAACGTTTTAGACCTGGGAGATGTCATACTTGATACATTTTATAGACAATGTTCCCCTCAAAATGAAATAAAATGTGATAAAAAGAAGACATCTAGGAGCAAAATGTTAGTTTTTCCCTTATTTTGGAGCAATAACATGTTAATACATTTCGGAATTTCAAATGTCGGCTTTTCATAGATACAGACAGGTAGATTGAGAATTTTATACTGATTGTCATCCAATCAGAACCATTGATACAAAGTAATTGCATGAGAATTTATGGTTATTTTTGTCGTTATGTTGCTGTCTCGCTAACCCTTTCTCGCATCTTTCTTTTGTTTATGCGATAATGCAACTTAGTCAGTTGAACATTCCTTTAACAATAAAATTATGTCAGTGGCCTTTAATCGAGTGGCAGTATGAACAAATACAACTAATACTTTTCAGATCTATCGTTAGACATTTTAAAAATTATTATAAATCAAAATGGAAGGATTTTAATGATATTGTGAGAATTGAGATTTCATCAAAATATATCAAACTGGAGAAATGCTTTAAAACAAATATCTATAATATTTTTTAACCAAAACTTAAAAAACGAAAACTGACCTCTCTCCTGTGAATTTCTATAAATGTTTCAGTGCCATTTCTCAAAGTTCTACCATCTCTAAACATATTTGGATCTTCTTGAGGATCGTGAATAGCAATCTGATCAAAACACAAAAAAAAAAAAATATTTTGATAAATGTGAGGAGCAGTAAAACATAAGGCTCCAAAAGGGCGACAATTGATAATGACTGACGCTCACAACGATTCAAAAATGTTTTCTCCTTTAAGACCACCCTCAAATAAAAACGACTTACACTCATAAAGATTCATATGTTTTCAATCCCGCTCCCACCTAATCTAAAAAAAGATACTAATCGTCGGAAAAACAATGGTGTTAATGCACTAAATAAAATGCTATGTTTCTCAATAAAAGAACAAAATATATCCTAAAATATTACATGTATCACAAAATATTTTAAAAAATTGATGGTTCTACCACATTTTGTAAACAGTTAAACATTTTTTTTTCTCCTTCATTTCACATTAAAAATCGAGAATTTTTCCCCGCAAAACAAATCGAGTTTTATAAGTCTTGTTTTTATTTATTATTATTCTTCATATCTTTGATTTATCCTACATTTGTCTACTTGAGGAATAGATTAATGTTTGAACGTAACACGTCTTCTGATTGGCTGAAAGTGTTATGTTTATCAGCTGATAGACATAATTTTGTCTTGTGATCGTGACGTCATTAACGTTTTTTTCATGATCTTCTCATAAAAATGGAATTTACTAGTAGAATTAAATTATAAGGATTTACTGTAATATTTTTGTCTATGAAAAAATAACATAAAAAATGTTGTGCACACTTGATAACGCGCGTAACTGGTTATTTAAAAGTGTGCACCACATTGTTTATGTTAGCCTATTTCGAATAGACAGAACAAATATTATGGTCAGATCATATGTTTTCGTAAGTCATATGAATTCGTACTATGCATGCTTTTTCAATGGACATTTTGACGTCACAATGCATTCTTAATATCACGAAAACCCACGAGACGATACTGTCATTCCTACTCATTTACGCAAAAACATAATGTGTAATTTTTTTATTTTTTTTTTGTCTATTGAAGCTGGCGATTATTTTATCTTGATTTAAAAAACTTACAATGGAAACATTATACTAGTTATCAAGTCAGTCTTGTTTTACGTCAGATTTTCATAACCATACCTCTAAAATAACGAGGTCCAATTTGGTAGCCAGCATGACGTAAACACGACGAATCAAAGAATTCAACTCTATATATACCTAGTATAGAAAATGGCGTTTTCCAAATAATTAATTACCGAGTCACATGAGATTCGGTCTAATTAGTCATGCAGACGAGGAACGTCACATTGGGATAAATCTGTTAAGGGATTCTCATTGGTAAATATTATCTTATTTCGTATGAAATAAAGGCTTTCTTATCGTCCGATTGGTTAATATTGGGGTGCATCTATTATATGTGAGAGTATCCGTAAGTGAGGCCGGAGAAAAATCATGATAGTAGGTCATGAAAATTACAGTGAAGTGTTCAATCCAGTTGATAGTGAAGTGTTGAATCAATTGTGTTTGTTCGTATTCATAACTTATTTGCTAGTGTATTTCTTGAGTTACAAATCATCAATAAAGTTACAGTTATCACTTATGCGTATCGTTATACAGGATAATAATATTACACACTTATCTATAAATAGCCGAAACAGCGTTCGTTTTAAGGTGTATGAACTGCACACGTAGGGATTTAACTAAGACCAATATATGTATAAAGACAGAACGTAACGATCTTAAGGGCATACGATACAGTAGCAGGGGCAGATAATAACGTTTTCAAAACTTTTCGTGTTGTTTTCGCGACGTTGTTAATCAGAACGTTGTAATTTCGCGATGTTTCTAATAAGAACGATTACATTTCGCGACGTCGCTTTAGATGTAGTCATATTTGCGGAAATCCACTGACGTCATAATCCCGATTGCGCGAATTTGAAAAAATACCTGCAATGAAAATCGGCCAATTCACGAGAATTGTTATATTTATTCATTAATACAACAATATTAACTTCGAAAGGGAAAAAAATCAAATCCACATGCTTAATTTTGTATGTCTGTTATTTCATATGGGAAATGAATAAATGATATGAAAAACATAAGACGTCGATGAGAGAGAAACCCAACTACACAAAAAAAACATAAGTAATTAATATAGTAACTTCACCATTTGGATAACTCTAAATCGGTATGAGAATTGTACGGATAAATTTAACAGAGACTATCAACAAAATGACAAAAAAAACGTAATAAATAATGACAGCGCATCTTACTGTTCCTGACTTTAAAAAGGTACATTAAAGAGTTTAACGGCATTTTTAGAATTTAACCCGTGGAATATATAAGTGTACGAAGAAGAATTGTCAGTTAAAATTACTCAGTTATAAGCCCCGTATTATAGACCAAAAACAAAAACGCACCCGTTGATGTGCTAAGCATATCCCCTATTTACATATTTAGAGAGAAAAATCGGCACACAGGAATTAGGTATTTGACAGACCAGAGTTGCAACTCATTGATGTTAAGTTACTGACCAAATACGAAGTCTTTTTGTAAAGTAGTTTCTCAGATAAGAAACAAAATATTTGTTAGACCGGACAAACAATGTGGTTGCACTCACTCCTAGATTGAAGGTATAATACAGACAAGTAATTCAATGATTATATGTACCGTAATAAAAAAAAATACTCTGAAGACAAGCTTAGGTAACTTATCTATTGATACAGAATCATTAAATTTCATGCTCTAATATCGACTGCTGTATGAAATGATATACTACACTGTAATTGACTAAGCTGACCCGATTTAATGTGGGTATGATTTTGTGTTCATGTTATGCCTATAGAGTAGGTCGTTAGTTTTCTTGTTTGAATTATTTCACATTTTCATGTCGGGGATTTTTAAAGCTTGACTATACGGTGTGGCTTTTTCTTTTTCTTATTTTTTTTTGTGTTGAAGGCCGTAGGGTGACCTTTAATAGCGTTTATCTTCGTCATTTGAACTATGGTTGACAGTTGTCTCTTTTGCAATCATACCAAATGTCCTTATTTTTATATCATCCCCCTTACTTTATAATTGTTGCACATTTTGTCATGTCGGGGCCTATTAATAATTAAAACTATGTTCAAGCTGTGTTGTCTACATGAATTGTATGACTAATGTCGGACAGAGATGCAAATTAATTTTTTTATTATATATCTGTTTTGTTTCCGAACATTTCTTTTCTAAAAGTAATTTACTAGAATACTTTTTCTATCCAAGATTCGTAACAATTCATAAAGGTTTGGCAAATATGATGCTATTTTACGAGGAGCCAGCTTTATTAATTTTCATGATTAATATCATTGGTTTAAAAAAAAACACCTTGGCTCTACCACTGAAATTGACAACGTAGTATAGTGAACGGCGGGAAAGATTTCACGACGTTGTTGCGAATAAAACTTATTCCAACGTAGTTTGGCGCCTTATTGGCAAACGTCCCGTTTTCCAATAAAAATTAGGGTTTTTGCTTTTATTGAAAAAACAAGCACATGGACCCCAAGTTTTTTCTTTTGCAGTCGATCAAGTTCTGTTTCAAAAACGCTCCGCCAAAATTTTAAGAAAAAATCAACGATAGAATTTTTTCTGCACTTCTGTGTAGACGCAAAAATATTTTCAACTTCTTTATTTCACTTGTCTTAAAAGAATTGAGAATATAATTACTTATTTCAACCGTTAACTTGTTACAACAGGCTGATGCCATGGATCAAGGGAACATTTTACAAAAAACCCGGTTAAATTATGACTGTTCGTTCAAAAGTATTGGTACTTTCCTTAAAAGTCCTTATTTATGAAATTTCAGGGTTTTTCCTTCAAATATGTAAATTTCGAACCAAATTATCTCAAAAAGTAAGTCATGAAGGTATATTTTTCTTTGCATATTTCAAAAGTACACATCAAAATTGACCTTTTACCAAAATTTCAAGAAAAAATCAACGAGGGATCTCTACTGTATCGTATGCCCTTAAGAGTCTCACACATGTATTCACTTCACTTCATAACATCCCATTTTGTCGACTTTTTTTATAACCGACTTACTCTTTAAATTTTCTCTCAGGAACTATACAAAGGTACCCTTATAAACTACTTTATACTGCACTCGTTCTATCTGAGCAGTCAAAATGCGTTGACCGTATATTTCTATGTCATATACAGTCACTGACCTGATATCACTTTTCCTCATGAATATTTAAATAGAAATTGCCGAAATTATAATTAATTATTCATACGACCTATTCAACCTGTTCTTGTTTCCAATGTATACAACGACTCAAACTTATTTCTTTTGCAATTTTTAGAAAAAAAAACATATTTCACTTGTTAATATTTTTGGTTTGCAAACTATAAGTCATTATGTTTTATGCTTATTGTTGATATTTTAGTTCATTCTCAAACAAATTTTTTTACCATCGATTGCGGGTTTAAACAGGTAATGTACATTTCAATGTGTTGTATATTTCTCCGCCTGCATGATATGAGGCCTTTTTATAAAAGGGGGAAGTTTCCCAATATTTAAATCAAATAATAACATTAACACATTAAACAACAATTGAAAATGTTTTTTTAGATTGCAGTATAAGACAATAAAAGTGCATTGACTTAACATATCAACGATATAAGGATTCGGCCAGAAACAGGGAAAAAGCAGAGCCTCGCATTTCCCCGTTTCTAAGCCTCATCCTTATATCGTTGATATGTCAAGTAAATGCACTATTATTGTCTATGTAACCTGCTCAAGAAGGATATAGGAACAAGAAGTTCCGGTAAAATAAAGATTCAGTGGGATCTAAAACGTTTGTAAGTTGGTTTATCGGGACCATTAATGAAAGATATTGATCGCACTTTTCTCCAACACAATCAAACTACCAGATTGTAAATATATGACATGTCTGCTGAAAAAATTATTCTGTAAATATATGACATGTCTGCTGAAAAAATTATTCTGTAAATATATGACATGTCTGCTGAAAAAATTATTCTGTAAATATATGACATGTCTGCTGAAAAAATTCATCAAAAAAGGTTACCGAAATTAGTATAGGCAACCACGCAAGTGATTTACAAATTAAGCACTTTCCAGGGTTTAAAATCACCGCGCACAAAAAAGAAAGTGTTACTCTTCAAATACTTCATTGGCCTTTCAATGTCCCATTTCTTTTTATCCCAATACAATTTATATGCAGAGGAATATTCTGAATGGATGAAACTACGAATAAAAAAAACACATGTTTCAAAATAATAAGCTATCGTTTTAGCTTTAATGATTACTTGTATAACCAATAATTAATCATTTCTGGTTTGAATCCGATACCGATACCAATAGTATATATATGTCACCTGTTGCCTTCTGTAAATCCCTCCTCTATCAGACAAACCTAGAATTCTTCCAGTGGTTCTTTTATATCTATGGTACACTATTTAACAAGTCTGTTTTCTTCCACATCAATACCACTATTGATTGCGGTTAATTTGTTAAAAAATCAAATAGTAAGTTTATTGTAATAAGAAAACCAGGACGGGTTCAAACAGAAAGATTTTGAAAGCAGAGAAAACTGTGCCTCTTACGATCGTATGACTTAATCAGATGACAAATTAATTACGAATACAAAAAATAAGACATAGGTACTTTAGTTGAGTCACTGACCCGCATGTCGCCGGTGTGTTCAAGTATTGTATAAAATAATGAGGTGTTGTATGATTGCCAATGAGACAATTATCCCACAGAGTCCAAATAACGAGGATTAATATATTTCACCGTACGACCCCCAACAATGATCAAAATCCATACCGTATATTCAGCTATAGAAGGACCCTACATGACAAGATAAGAGATGATTTAAGGATGTTCGCTACTCTGTTTCAAAATAACAAGCTTTTTAAAAGACTGTTGTAAATTGATAATATATAAATAAAGGAACTAAAAAAGCAGAAAAAAATTAAGGGTCCGTGTGCTTATATTCGAGAAATACGCCTTTGAAAATTTGGCGGGAAATAATTCTCTAGACTTTTCATACATTTAGCATTGATACCCTTTTTTATTTTAAAAATTATGAAAAAATAACAAGGATTTTATAATATTTCTTAATATGGCTTTTTAAACTACGTATAATAATATTATGAAAAGAAAATTAGGAGTTAGTGGGAAAATTTTTTGAATGGCACTACATCGATAAAACCAGAGGATTCCGAATATCTGGCAAAAATTTGAAAACAAGAGGAGCGAACATCCTTAAACCAACAAAAAATCTTCCTGATTTATGACAAAACAATAAACGTAAGCAGATATGACAGACAGCAACCAATGACAAGCACTGAAAAAACAGGCTGCTGACTTAGGACCTGCAAATAAAGAATGTGACGGGGTTAAACATGTTGTTTTTTTTTGCGCTCAACCCTGGGACAGTTGTGTAACAGTACAATATAAGGATATGTGTAACAATCAGTAGGAAAATGGGTTTACTCACCAGATCGACACACAAAACTACTAACATAAAGACAAAAGACACAATTAAAGTACCGATCAAAGAGTACTTGCATTTACTGAAAGCTAGTGCAAAGCAATACCAATCAATAGATAAACCATTTTCTACCAGACTCAAGTATTAATCAGTAAACATTCAACTGATTTAGTGTAAGGACGTATTAAACAGTCTTTGTTTCCCAAATTTGGCATCAACGGAAATTACTTTTTTAAAATGTCAAGTATATTGGAACGTGAAAACATTTGGCACAACTTTTTTGAATTTTGGGTTCTCAATGCTCTTCAACTTTGTACTTGTTTAGCTTTATAACTATTTTGATCTGAGCGTCACTGATGAGTCTTATGGAGACGAAACGCGCGTCTGGCGTATTAAATTATAATCCTGGAACCTTTGATAACTATCATGGAAACAGATTTGTTTTTTTATTCATCGGTAATTACAGGATGAAGATATCATGGGTACAGTCAAATATCACAAGTCGCAGAGAAACTGACAGTCATCTTGTTCATGTTGTCATATAAACTATAATATACCACTTTCGAGTTCGTTGTATTTCCGTCAAAAACTTTGATTTTAGTGAACATCATTCGTGCGTTAAGGGACATCGTCAGTTCCTTCTCATTTTGAGCGATCCATTTAAATATCTGTTACTAAGAACCTAATACACATGAGGAAAGCGTATCGGCTAATTCAAAACTATACTGAGTAGAAAACATGTATTCTAATATATTCTAATATTGAAAGAACTGTTGGTATTCTATTTCATACTCTAGTAGCCATTGCCTGCACTGATTTCATTCAAAAGTACCTAGAACTATATATTTGTGGAATGAGTGTGGAGTAACCTATCATATGAGACCGAAAGTGACACTTTCTAAACCCGAAGTAGCAAATTATCTCACCAATAGTAACTATAAGTAAACCGGAGGTAGTTTATTTTTAAAATTATATAGAAATTTCATGTGGAAACACTTCAATTGTTCTCTGAACAATTGGTTTTTAATTATTTATTATCTTTGTTACAATAATGTATGTATTGTTATGTTTAGAAGAAAGCTTTATTTTTGAAATATAAAATTGTAAATATGTGTTGCTAATTTTTTTATCCTTACATGAAGTTGAATTTTATTATTCTTAATTGCTAAAGTTGTGTTGCGCAATATATATGATATCATTTATTTTAAATACCTGCAGTTCTGTGGATGTTGTTTCAAGAAACAGTCCAGACGATATTCCATGCTGACTTGTTGGAAACAATTCATTCGCATTAAATCTTCTACATACGCAGCCACAGATATAAGCAGTCTCATAAAAGTAAAAATCTGTATATTCAACCACTGGTATTTCCGAGTGACCCATGTAAGATTCATCGAAATACAATGATACGGTGTTTAAATCGATTGGATTCTTGGTACACAGTGTTACGACAGGAAACATAAGTTGTTGGTCAAATCGAAGGTACGTAGAGGAAAGCGATGGGTAACTGTAGTAGTTCAAAAGCTGAGTTACAATAATGTAGATGAGCACTGCAGCACATACTAGCCATACTACTGTCCAGACTACACTGCAAAATGTGTTAATATAAATAAGAAGATGTGGTATGAGTGCCAATGAGACAACTATCCATCCAAGTCAAGCCCTAACAAGACTAATGTAAAACAATTCAAACTGGAAAACAAACGGTCTAATCTATATAAAAAACGAGAAACGAGAAACACTTATGAACCACACCAACAAACGACAACCACTGAACAACAGGCTCCTGACTAAGGACAGGTTCATAGAAATGCAGCGGGTTTTAAACATTTTAACAGGCGCCAACCTTCACCCTAACCTGAAACAGTGGTATAACATTACAACATAAAAAGACACACAATAAAATATCATTTGAAATGGCTTAACTCGATCAAAAAGACAATACACAAAAAAAAGTAAATATACAATGAACGAATAAGTTTGATCTACGACACAATATAAATAAAGATGTTTCAATGTCAAAAAGACAATTTTAACCTAGGACAAAATGGAGTTAAATAAAGTAACGTACACAAGAAAATTTAAATATTATAATTTTGTTGTTAGGTGTACAGAAACATTTTTACAAAATAAATTTGTTATTCATAGTACGAGTACAGAAGTGACATTTTTTCGTCAAACTAAATGCTTAGGTAGTACATATTAAAATTAGTAAGACGAGATATAACACAAAATAAGTAAACATTGAATAAAAGAAATGCATTACAAATTGTGTCAACAGGTCAAATTAACACGAAAGTACGATTTGAGAGTACTCGCAGTTACTGAAAGCTAGTTAAAAGCCAAAAACAATTAATAATAAAAAATCATGCATCAGAGATAAAAATCAATTAAAACACATCCCAGGCATGGATTTAGTGTTTTAACGACATGGACAGTCAAAGAAGACATGACTTGTGCAATGCCAAAACAAAAGTAACGACAGGCAGTAGGATAGTGAGGATTTAACCTTATAATAAATATGTATGATGTAAGTATAGATAAAACAATTTCTAAGTAGAAAGTAAACGTGGATGTGTATATATACATCCCAAAAAAAAAACATTCGAAAAGAATACACATTTAGTTATGTTTAAATTTGTTGATGACAAAATCGTTTTAGTGCCAATGAAAACAATATTCAAAGATCTTATTACAACATTAATAAGATAACCTTTACTAATAAGTTTGTTTAAAGGTTCGATAAGTTTACACGGATCACATAGTGATTTCCGCGCTTTTAGTACAATATTACCGTAAAATTTAGGATGTGCAATACAATTTTTAATAAGTTTTCTACAGGTACAGCCAAATTTACTAATCAAATCTTTGTATCTATGGAAGAATTTAGTAAATGTTTTAAGTAATATATGGTAACGAAATCCCTGACTTAATAGTTTACCAGTGATACATTGATTACGTTCGTTAAAATCTATGACATCACTACACACACGGGCATAACGAACGAGTTGGGATATATAAACACCGTATGATGGAGCCAAAGGAACATCGCCGTCTAAAAAAGGAAAACTAACAATAGGAAATGAAAAATCAGCATGAACTTAGGTCAGGTTTCGGAACTTTTGTCAGATGTTCGGACTCCTTGGGTTTTTTTTTCTTACGATACAGGGTAAAATATTTTGCCCCATAACACCCATTTTTCTTTTCATATAAGACTTCAATATTTCATAAAAGGTCATTTTACCAAAATTTAAGAGGATTCTAGATTTCTTTTCTTTCGATTTGAGACCCAAATATTACCAATGCAAATATAAGGTAAAAGTCCAAGTCAGCCTTTCCCCGCCATTTTTTAAAAATTAAATATATCGAAAAGGAGCTCCATAACTTATCAATTATTTTAGATTAATATTTTGCTCCTCAACTAATGAATGCTCTACTGACTTATAGTATCAATTTTAAATTCTAGATTTTTTTAAATTTCACCTACATTTTGTAAGTACATCCTTAAGATAATTTGGATGAAGGTTAATTCATTAAAACAAAAATGTGTGTGTTTGATTATTTGCTAATGACGAATCTTTCAATTTTTTCTTTCATTTTGTAGTTAATGTGTGGATTATTTGCCAAAAGATATTGAGATAAATGTATTTCTCTTTTTATCGTGATATTAAAAGAAAAATTAGAAAAGTTTCATTTGGTTGGTTTTGTTTGTTCTGATTTTTTGATAAATGAGAACACACACTTTATAGATATATAGATGAAATTACATATATCCTCAACCTAAGGTCACACATTCAGGTATATTAAGCTTGGTTCCTTTTTAAAACAGTCTATAGAACTGAGGACAGGGGACTCTTTCAACAAAAATCTTTACAAATATTTACTTTCATAATGTTTATAACTTAATATCTTGTTGATATTGTTTGTTTTCATTTTTGAATGTTGTGTCACATGCTTTGAAATGTAGTGTAATGACAATAAAGATTTGAATTGAATTCAGTTGAATTACCTAACTAAAGGTTCTCAAGATTTTAAAGATAATCTTGCTCAATCACTCGATTGTATGGCAATGTGTCTTATATAATTATTAAAACCAACATTTTATCAGATATGCTTGCAAATTATCTCTATTCGAAGAATAGTTGGTTGTGTCTCAATTTGATATCATATTTCGGGTGTTTTGAATCGAACGTTGAAATAGTTTAAGAAATGATCTCAACCAATCCCGAGATATTCTATAAAACTTTCAATCCACTGGTTAAATATTAGCTCAAATGTTAACGTATCCCATAATATCTGCATAAAGAGGGGGAATATACCAAGGCAACAATAAAACAACTCATGTCATATTAAAATAGGCAAAGCCATGACCAAAACGAAAAACGATAAACGAATAAGTCCGCGAACTACTCTGAAAACCAAAGTTCTAGCAACATACTGTGACCCATTGTTGCTTAACGCCACGTCATTTGGATTCGAGTAGACAGCTGGTTCGTTTGCAAGCATATCACATCTTCGTTGCAATACTTTAAATTAAATAAACGTATCTAAAAGAGGATAATTCTAAAGAGGCCATCTCAGAATACAACTTCTCACTGAATATCTACTTGTCATTTGAAGCATATGAAACAGGAACGTCCTACTATTCTGGACCACCCCTGTTCAACTCCCTATCCAAAAATGCCTGTCAGTTTTCGTTACTTTAGATATGTAAGATATATTTAACATTCCAAAAATTAAAAAAAATGTGAGAATGATTTCTCATCTGAAACACATTCCAACCAAGTAAAATGGTACTATTTTACGTGTAAGTATTTCCGATATGTTGCACCAAAAATCTTATAGTTTCCCAGAGGAATATTTCTTACGTTGTTTCCCTATATATAGTTAGATAAATTGACGACAACTTTAGTCAGTTGCAAATGAGGTCAAATGTCACACCGTTGATAAAAAACGTTCTTATGATTTTCTTTTGGTGAAATATTAATTTCTGACACATTTCCGTAAATGCAAATACGGTCTTGATAAAATAAATGGATCTTTCAGATGATATTATAGGGACAAGATTACAACCATATGTAAATTACATTTATTTTAAATACACGTTTCACAACAATAATAACTTTAGTATAAAATCTGTGTGTAGAGTTCATAAGCATGACAACACTATACGACTCTTTTTTTAATGTTATTTTTAAATTTTCAAAATGAATTGCTTAAAAATAAGAAAAATCGTCGTTTCAAATTCTAAAGGACTATGGGTATTTTCCATTGTTGGTACCTCAAAATGAAAATAACGTCACGCCATTGGCTGCATTTCAATTGTTTAGGACGCGTTGTAAGCAAATGACGGCGTTTTGGTGTACGATTTTGAAAATATTACCCAGAATGCATTAGATTCTGAAACGGCGAATTAATACCTTCGAACTACACGTCCTGGATATCGCTTGTCAAACGTCATTTTGTTCAAACCATGAAATCCAGTGGTTTCTGTAAAATTTGTCCACAAACTTGGTCCTGAATCTTCTTTTTTGTCCATTTTCGAAGTGGTTGGTTCAATGAATGCATCCACGTTAAAGAATGTTTATCTGTCCGCTCGTAACTAGTACGCTCTCTGATGTCGGTCCTTTCGCAAAGTAAGTTGACAACCAAATGAGATCATCGAACTTAAACAATCAACGTTCCCTCTTTGAATTTTGAGAACAATATCGAGCTTTTAGCCATAGTGCATATCTTATTTATGATTTATGATAATAATAAGGGATGATTAACAAGACAAAACAGCAAGTTTCATATAATCAACGAATTAATTGAAAGTTTGTTTACCAGCTTATGAATCTATGGGGACCGGTATGCTAAATCGTATACCAGACATAAATAATTTACTAGATAAGAGAAAACCAATGAAAATTATTTCAAGTGACCAACAAAATAGCTTTGAAATACAAACCGTGCCTACAAGTCAAAAACCTAACAAGATAGAGACAACTTTTTATATTTATGGATTAAAAAATAATAAGTTAACTGATTAACAAGACAAAACAGCAAATTGTATACAATTAAAGATATAGTTCTCGGTTCAAATAATCTTTGTACGAATCTATTGTTCTCAATAAATCGAATATGTGTTGACCGCCTAATGAATCTATGGGGACTCTGCTAATACGTATATCAGAAATAAATATTTAATTAGATAAGGGAAAACCAATTAAAATTATTTCAAATCACTTTAACCTGAACTATTTAAGATTGCTGTGCTATAACTGCAGGGAATGTATTTTATAAATGAACCGCAAAAACATAGTTTGAAATATTATTTACGCCCAAGCTAGTTTTAGTTACTAAATATTTTAGAAATATTTTCCTGGTCATGTTCCGTTTCAATAAAATGTTGTTTTTTTAATTGAACACATAGTGAAAGGAAAGAAAAAAAAATCTGTTTGTACATAATTTTTGTCTCAACTGGAAATTATTACACTGAACATTAAGTACTGTGGATTCATTATTATTCGTTGGATACCAATTTTCGTGGTTTTCGTGGGTACAGGTGAACCACGAATTCAAATGTTCAACGAATAACTAAATTTCTATGGGATTTGTGTGCAGAGATAGACAAAACCACGAATTCAAATATCCACGAAAATGCAAGTTTTCCTCAATCCACGAAAATTGGTACCCACGAAAATAAATGAATCCACAGTACCATGTATTTCTTTTTCTTTTAGCAAGAAATTATTGTTTTGTTTTCTCGTTTATTGTTTTGTAAATAAATCAGGCCTTTAGATTTCTCGTTTTAATTGTTTTACATTTGTCATTGCGGCATCGGTTTTGCTCATTGTTGAAGGTCGTACGATGACCTATAGTTGTTAACTTCTTTGTTATTTGGTCTATGGTGAAGAGTTGTGTC
Source organism: Mytilus californianus (assembly GCF_021869535.1). NCBI lineage: Eukaryota > Metazoa > Mollusca > Bivalvia > Mytilida > Mytilidae > Mytilus > Mytilus californianus. The sequence continues at coordinate 10,799,506 of NW_026262666.1, read as the reverse complement.
ATTAGCAATCATACCACATCTTCTTATATATATATATATATAACCAATAAATGTAAGCCACGCCGGAATAAATGACATTTATATTACATCAGATAAAGACATATATGAATATAAATCGCTCATATTGCTGACCAGTCTTTAAAATAACAAAACAAATGAAGTCTTTGAAAACTAGTGTAGCAATTGTAACATTGCATGTCTGTTTAACCAAGATTGTAAGTTTTGTCGGAAGTCACAGTTACATAACATACGCCCACAATGCTTTGCTAAAGATCAGTAAACACAAAGACGTGATCGAGCAAGCGCTTATAAAACACCAATCCTTGTTGACGTTTCCCACAACTAAATAATGCTATTAATAGCATTTTATTTTACTGCAATATTTGCTAGCCTTCCGCAATTTCCCCCACCTAATTAAATTAAACATTGCAGGGATCAATGTGCCGTAAATACTGAGTATCTTTTGGTTATTCATGTTATTATCTTGAGCCATTTAAACATAGAAAGAAACAATAAATAATAAAAAATAATCAGCAAAATAAGATCTACAAATAAGCCACATAGCCGAATAATCAGTCAACTTCTTACAGGATTTTTAGCCTTGTATGTATACCAGGAGTCGGTTTCACAAAATACTTACGACTAAGATTGATCGTAAGTCGTGAACAATTCAGTATACTTACGATCAATCTTAGTCGTAAGTTATTTTGTGAAACCGACTCCTGGTCCTGGAGGTGGCTACTCTATCATGATGATGCACCAATTACACTCCGTTTGAAGTCTATTGTCATTCCGATTGATGGAAACTCATTGTTGCTATTAAACAAGAACTCCACTTGTTTTAAGGTTATTGCCTAAATATTTCTTACCACCAAGGGTGACTAGGGAATAGAAATATGGTCATTTAGGTCTTCTTCCGACCAAAGAGGGGCGGACGTTTGGGATTGCGTGATGAACAAGTACGCAGCCACGTCCAGTAAATGATTGGGGATTTCAAATCCGATAACTCGTGTGAAGATAGTGCCACGGTCTTTCAACGTTAAACACCCTTGTAACAACTCTTTGCAAGGCAAAATCTCTGTTCCTATCCAATATATCGTCATTTTACAATGACATTCGAAATTTCTCCGACTTTCATCCCGGACGGTCTCTATTACAGATCCTAGACCTAAAATACTTGATCCGCATCTGGTCGCTACACTAATTAGAGAGGTAAATCTTGCATTGAAGCTGCCACAGGTGATCCGCCGTTTTAAATCGAGTTCCTGTAAAGTGCGAAACGGAAATAAAACGGAACGAAACGAAACGAAACGAAACAAAATGAAGCAAAATCAATCTAATCTTATTTATTCTTTTAAAAGTGAAGAAGTAATTCTAAAAAGTTGGAGACATGCTGTATTATCTGTATTTACATAAAGACATAAACAGACATTTCAAAACGTGTACCGACAGCATTTTTCTGCATATATAAGAGAACTTAAGTGGTAAAATATCACTTACTGTAATAGTCAAGGGTCTGGATGGTGGGTCCTTCAGTTCTGTATTCTTTCATTTTTAGGCAATTTTTCTTTATTTTTTATACTTTTTGCCCCTTATTCTCCATTCTTTATATTTAAGCACCTCATTTTTTTCTTTTCTTTTTTTTTTGGTCCATTTTTCTCTATTCTTTATATTTTTTGCCCATTATTCTGTATTCTGTAAACCCCAATCACACCCTCATAGTTGTGACTGGATACAGGCATTTTGGGCGAGAAGGAGGCTTAGATAAACTATTTTGTTGTCGCCTATCATCCCCTTTACCCCACATTTTTATAAAAAATTCAACAGTTGAAATACGAAACAATACACATACCAAAGGTACTAATGAACACGGATGTTTTCTTATCCATACGTTTGGTGGTTAAATCAAATATAACATTCTGCAATCAACACATTTTACTCTTGATATTTTCCAACTAAAATTTACATATAACCCATTGGAGACTAGAATAAAATTCATGACCGAGATCTTGCCTTGCTGATCATTTTTCAAGTTTTTCGTTTATCTACAATGGCTTGTGCGTATAAGCTTAAGTCTTTAAAAAAATATGAGAGTAACATTTTGGGGCTTCTATTTTGCAAAAAAAATAATAAATTAATGGCGACATAAATTACCACATATGAGGGACTAGATTTAGGGGGGCGGTCCTTCCTTTCTGTATTCTTTAATTTTTGGAGGCATTTTTCTTTAGCTTTCAATATAACGCTTATTCTGTAAAATTCTCATGAAAATCATTTTACTATTAGATTTATTTGTTATTATATGAAATCTTTATTCTGTACATGTTTCATTTCTGTAATCAGTATTTCTTTACCTAATTCTTTGAATTTGCAGAATAATTCTTTATTCTTAGATACCCCATTATTCTCTTTTCTTTATTTTTTTGCTCATTTTTCTCTACTCCTTTATTTTGTGGCTATTATTCTATATTCTGTAAACCCTATTCAGACCCTTACATATGTCATATACTTCTACTGTCAGAGGCAAAAATTGTTCCACTATTTGAAAATTCCGCTATAAACTTCATATACAAGCACATTTTTAATACAAAGTCTGCGTAAGTAATTTCTTGCCCGAATTGAATGAAATGGTTACCATAAAAAAACAGAAATTTTCTGCATGCAGTTTCTTGCAATAATTATGAAATAATTATGAAATATCTATATATGATTTATACATTAAAGAAAATCCCTGTTGAAAGACAATTGTGAATTTTGGCATGTTCTGTTTTGTTCTGTTCTGTACAGGTATGTTCCTCCGTGATATATCGGAGCACTCCCACTTGGGAGAAAAAACGTATGACTATATCTAGGAAAAACTGACACTTGATTTCAACATTTGTATACGAATAAAGATTTCTCAGTAATAACATATCATAAAATCATTTCATAAAATTATGGTTATTATAAACTGTAACATTTATGAATTAACAGTAAAAAAAAATTTCCAAAATCGGTAAGGGCAAACCAGCATTTCAAGAACTGACAGTTTCATACGGTAACCTTCTTCTTTGGAGTATGTTTTCATAAAGGGAACAAACAGAACAGAACAGAACAGAACAGACGATCCTTCACAAAACATACCATTTTCCTCACAGAAAAAAAAATATAGATTTTGTACAGGTTATCATATTAAAAAAAAAAGGTTTATACGGTTTGCTACTCCAGAGATGTTGAAAACGTCCTTCAACTTTATTTTATGTTATTCTATTATTTATAACTACAAACCAAATACCAAAAAAAATCATCAAAAGAAAAACACTTCCATTTAAAATATTTAAATGTTTATTCAATAAAAAGGAAATATAGAATTTGAATCATTTGATATTCAATTGTTTCAATGAAAGGTAAAACTTGTTTTGCAATTTAGATTAGAAATTGTGAGTATTTTCAACAGATGCAAAAGCCTTTAAAATGTCGAATTATCGTGAAATTTCATGATTTCTTTTCAGAACATTTGTTAAACGACAAAAAGATCAAAATATCTCAATTTTTTCAGCGTTCAGACTATAAAAGTTTTTTTTCATCCTTATACAATCTACCTGACACATGCTGATTGTCCCACATGAAAAGTTCTGATTGTCCCACATTATTTCATTATGTAAAATGTTCTTAAATAAACAAGGTAGTTCTTGTTTGTTTTACTAAATAAACAAGAATTAAAATATGATTTTTTTAATCATCACATTAAAGCACTTTTGATGAAATAATATAAAATTTCTGAGTTATAAAATATAATGTTACTCTTATTTGTAAACCAAATATCAGTATTGTATTATTAATTACATTTTATTATTAAAGTTTTTAAATAAATTTAAAATTAATACATGCACAATGATTCTAAATGCTCCTGCGGTTCTCCTGCTGAAGATGCCATCAATTACTTTCTAGAATGCCAATAATATTATAACCAAAGAACATCTCTTGTTAATGATCTTATACATATGAACATACACATTGATATTGAAACGCTATTGCTTGGGAAAGATGCATATAATTACGAAACTAACTCTAAAATTTTTGATAAAGTTCGTTATTTTATTAAACAGTCAAAAAGATTTTAACGTTCTAAGTCAGCAGCTTTCTTTTTTCTCTCTGTCCTATTTGCTTTTTTTGTTGCCATGCCAATGTGTGACTCCTTCCTTTATAACTGTCGCTATACTATGTATGTGTTTGCTGTCATCATATATGTGTATTGTATATGTAAGGAGAGGACTTAATATAAGTTGTAATAACTTGTGTCCAATCCTATTGCTTGATTAATACAATAAAATAGTATTGAATTAAAATTAAATTAAAACGTCAAATTAACCAGAACCCAACAACTTTTTTCATTGATTACGAAGCTGCTGTTCAGAATTCTGCCAGAGCATCCTTTCCAGGAAAAACTATTGAAGGACATTTTGTTTCACTATACTCAGTATATTTGGCGAAAAGTGCAGTAAACAAGACTCGTCTCTTAACTATAAAGGAGAACCAGACATTCATCAACTTATACGGTCGGCAGCAGTTCTTCCTCTGGTACCACCTACAGAAATAGACGACGTCTGGTTCCATACACTAGAAGACCTGGAAAATTCGGACTCAACAGCAAATATCACTTCGTTTACGGATAACGTCACAACATAGTGGGTTGAAAGCAACAGGCAGCTATGGAACCATTACCAAACCGAAGGACCAAGGACAACAAACCACCTCGATGGATGGCACAGTGGATTGAAGAAGATGATCCGAGTACCACACCCAAACATAGTATAAAAACTACTGAACTATCTTAGAGAAGAGCAGGCAGCAAACGAAATGACTATCATTCAGTACCAAGATTTGGGAGTAGGACCAACATATAGAACAAAATACAAACAAGTCAACCAATGCCTACAGGAATTCAGACCATCTTCAGAATAGCGAAGTTATTGTGTTTTAGTATGCTGACATTGCTTCCGACTTATTTGTTACATTTTGACTAAGTTTGTTGCAATTATATGATGTGTTGTGATGTTTAAGTTATGAATCATGTGTGCTTTATTGTTGTACCTTATGCATTGTGCGTGCTTAATAGTATCTGCTCTTCGTTTCATGTGTCATGTGTGTGCTTTAATGAATTAATTTGTTCATTGTGTGTACTTTGTTGTATTTAGCTGTTTATTATGTGTGCTTAAGTGAAACTCTTTTTATTATATATCAATGTAGAATTGAGAAGTGCTTGATATGTGCTATTTTATGACTAAATATCATATATTATAGTCTGTGTTTGATGATACTTTGTAGCTAATATATGCAAAAAAAAATATGTAAATATTATCATTTGTTCATATTTATTTCTTATTTTATAAGTTACATTAGTTAGTTACCTTTAGTTACCTGCTACACACTATAAAAACAATTTAATTACTATCAAAACAATTCCCAATTGTCCCACATTTAAAACTTCCCAATTGTCCCACAAACATCTTCCCGATTGTCCCACAAAATTTCATTACTTCTTTACCTGTAATTTCAAAAAGTGGGGCAATCGTGAAGACACCATATTTTTCTCGTTTAGAAATATAGATACAGGACATTTGAAGGGACATAATAAATACATTGTAAAATATATTAAAAAAAAGGAACACGTCAGAATAATTATTTTATTTCGTGTTTTACTTTATTGGTCTTAATCTTGAAACTTCAATAAATTGATAGAAAGTAATATAGCTAATCAAAGTTATTTCTATTCAAAACGATTATGAATAAATGCAAAATTTAAATAAAAAATACCAACAAGACTTATTAATCAACATAGCCGAAATTTTCTTTTGACTCCATATAGGCATTTTGCCCTTAAATGACTACTAAGCGAGACGAATTCAAATAACAGCACTGCTCTTGTTTCCTTATCCCAATTATTTAATTACTTGTATATTTCTTATTTATTTACTCTTGTAGCTATACATAGCTAATTCTTTATTAATATATATGTTAATACTAAATGACGATTATTACCCAAAATCGTCATTAAAGGGTAATAACTCTTATTAAGAGTCGTCAGACGTATTTAACTATGTTGAATTATTTGTAATCTGGTCTTGCTGATAATTTTTGTAATTTAAAGTTTCCTTCTATCTATTATGATATTTTTGATATTAGGCAAAAAAGCAACAAAAAAAAATCGTCCTTTAAGGGCAATCATCATAACTCCATTACAAAAATCAGCTGACGATTTCAAACAAGTCCATTTTTTGTAGATCTGGTGTTGCTGATCATTTTTTATGTTAAATGTTTCTCTCTATCTATTATTGTTTTCAAGATAATAGGCAAAAACGAAAAAAAAAATGTTAAAATTCATCATTTTAGGGCAGAAACTCCTGCAAGAAGTTGTCGAACAGTTTTGATGTAAAAAGACAAAAGGTAGGCCCATCATTCGGAAAATTTAAGCTCCTGTCAGGTTTTTCTCTATTTAAAACAGTTTTCAGGATGATAGTCAACTTGCATTTTATCCCCTATATGCTATTTTTAGCCATGTTAGCCATCATGGGACACATTTTTTAAAGAAGATACTCTAATGATGATTGAGGCTAAGTCTGATTTAAGGAGAAGTCCGGTAAGGGCTAATTTTGGCCGAAAATTCGAAGTTCATCTGATGATTTCTGTTTTTACATTTTTAAACACTAAAGTGTGTACTTCACTCGATTCAATAGATTTGAACTGATTTGGTTATTTCAAACGCTCAAATTCAAGTTTAAATATGAAAAATCTATCAAATATGCTGTTAAACGTCACTTTTCAGATATTTTTTGTTTAAAATGGAAGTTGCCAAATTCATGTTTAGTCTCAACATTTAGATATATTATTACAGGCACTTGTCTCAGAATTTTTTTTCATTATACCTTAATATAACATTGCCTGTGTATGTTATGCATTTTCATTAAATACAATATATGTTTAAATATTAAGACTGAACACAAGTGCGGCCACTTCCATTTAAGACAAAAAACCGTCTTAAAATTAGCACAAGGGCTAAAATTTCAGTATTTTTCCATGCCACATTGATACAAGTACTTGATGCGTGTCCATTGTATTGTCAAAAACGACCCATATTTTTCTAACAAAAGTATTCTTCTTTCTTTAAAATGGCTTAAAGTTGACATTTTTAACAACTTTGTAAAAACGCTATATTTTTTAGTCGAAAAGGGGTCTTGCTGGGCCTACTCCATTCGCTAATTAGTTTCAGAGGAGAATATTTTTTTGAACAAGTTAACGACGACCAGTGCAATGTAATGAGAAAATCTTACTTGGCCCTGTGGGCCAGGTGAGCTAAACACAATAATTTTGCAGAACACACAACGTATTTTTTTTTTAAAGAAAGAGTTTTTTTTTTTAAATCTTCCACAGTTGAAATACAAACATAGCAATTGAGCGGATTCAGGGTAGTTGTATTAGTTAGGGAGCACCATTTTATATATTATGTGATAGGGATAAGCGATGCTTAATGAAATTAATGTGATGGAGTCTAGAACTGAAGATCAATAATATTGCACAAGACATGCTGAAAAGGAATTTTCTATACATTCAGATGCACATCAGTCACATACGATTTGAAACAAGAAACAGATGTGTAAACAATGAAAATAATTTTTCGACCTAAAATATTATATAAGTAATCAAGCCTTATAACGAATGAAAATGATTATTCTGTCTATGCCCAAAAGCCCATCAACCCCAACAAAAAAATAAACTGGTCGTCCTCTTAGCAGTTCTGTTCCTTTTCTGTTGTTCTTGAGATTCAAAGGACTTGTCTTAAAAATAACCTTTGTTGTCTGGTGGAGAGTTGTCTCATTGGCAATCGTACCATATTTAAAATTTTTGTATTTGAATGTGTAATCAGTCTCTTGAAATTGAATTTGCCATATAATTTATTATTCTGGATTATATATGTGTTATTAAAGAAAACTGCATGTTTTATATTATTTTTTTCTGATTTTTGTCCCAATGAACTCGAAAATATATTGTTGGTAGGCAGTTTTCCAATATAAATAAATGGTTGCTAGGCACTTTTCCAATAATAATGGATGGTTGCTAGGCACTTTTCCAATATAAATAAATGGTTGCTAGGCACTTTTTCACTTAAAATTAATGATTGTTTAAAACTTATGTGATGAGATCTCCCCTTGACCTGTCCTCTTCGGTAAGGTCTATATAATAGTTTATATAGTCCTGAATCAAATCATGTATGGTACTTTTTTATCAATAAGGGTGTTGCTATATGTGTTCTTATAGATATAAGAAGATGTGGTATGAGTGCCAATGAGACAACTCTCCATCCAAGTCAAAATTTATAAAAGTAAATTAAACCATTATAGGTCAAAGCTAAAAACTGTTTAGACTTTCTGTGTGAAAAGCTACCCCCCCCCCCCCCCCCCCCCTCCCACACACTTTTTTTTCCAAAATCCTGTATTCGCAACTGAATCTGTGTTGTAATTTGGAAGTTTTGTTTATTTATGTACACGAAAAAATAAGAGTTTGATTAACATACTATATAACAAAATAATAATTTTTCTGTCCACCCCGCGCGGAAGTAGTCAAGAAGACATTATTATTTTTTCAGGGGTTGACAGGATACACGTAATCGTTATAAATTTTAACTTCATGGTTTTTATGCAAACAAATTTAATAAACAATAATTTTATACAGTTGTTTGATTGTTTTCACCTTACATAGGGCTTTATTTCTGATCTTATTTCTGTGTACACAATTCTGAATATACATATTTCACCTTTATCAATATTTGGAAATCCGTATGGACGATTCCATATACCATTATGTTTTAGGGGTTTTCAGCTTCAGTGTCGAGCTGGTGTATAGTATTGAGTGTTGTCTGCGAGAAATTAATAATTTTTTGATACTAGTAGATTAACTAAATTCAAAACCAATATAAATATAGTTAACATATATATTTTATTTAACTGAGTAAATTGATCGGAATGTGAATGATACATACTATTTGACCTAAAATTCGTTTTGGTCTATCCCAGTCATGACATTTGCGCGGGAATTTCTTCCATTGACATCGTAATATAATTTACTTTGGATTATAGTTATCTTTAGATGTAATGTGATAGGATTTAATGTGATATTATTTGTCTCTTCTTCTATTGTATACTGCCTTCTCCTCTTTCCGGTGTATACCTGATTCCGGTGTAATGTTAAAATCCGGGTTTTTGTTGACATAAAAGCGCGTGCATGGGTCGGAGGTCGGAGGTTACAGACAACTGGTTCCCCACTGTATGTCAACGGATGTAAATACGTCAAACAGTCTTCATTACAGGTAAAACAATATTTATTAGCTCAACATAGTGTTTTTTCATCCATTCCAAAACCATTGATATGCCATGAAAAGTCAAGCGATCTAAAAATATTGAATATTCATCCAAAATCAATCTATTGTTACCGATACGGTCTGATTAGTCAGAGGCTGGACGTCTGGAATGTGGTTAATCTGTTAACGGTATCTCATTGGTTATAAATAACATTAAATGGCTGCATCTCAGCTGCTTCCGGACTGCTTCTGGGGGAAGTGAAGGATATCTTAACATCTGATTGGCTATTATTAAGTTGTATGCATTATATGTCAACGCGTCCGTAAATGGGGTCGGATAAAAATAATGATAGTAGGTCATCGGTAGAAACTATAATGAAGTGTTCAATTGCTATCATAATTTTAGCCAAAATTAGTTCAGGAAGCCCTGTCAATTTGAGCAAATAATATCATTCTGTGATGATGAAATTTATGTTATCTTGAAATTTTGTTGCAATTTTGGTACAAAGGTGTGTATTGATGGATTATATTAATGTTCTTTCAAAAACAAAACAATAATACATCTAATCTTCACTTTATAGTGCGTATTGAAAAATAGTTTGCTATATTTCTTCATAAACTATAATTTTAAATAGTAAATACATAAAACGTGTGCTCTATGATTAAAAATGTTATCCTCATATTTTTCATTGCTTGAACATATTGATTTGAAAATATTCAAATCACGGAATTTAGGGAGCTACCATTTGATTTTTATGGGGGGGCTAGGATGAAAATATTTGTCCTGCCTTTTTATTTTTCTCTCTATTCGGTCCTGCCTTTTTATTTTTTACTCTATAAGGTCCTGCCTTTTTTTTTAGTTTATCCTGACTTTTTTATTTAACTAAATTGTCATCATGCCTTTTTTTTTGGCAAATAATCTCATCCTACTCAAAACTCCTGTCCTGCCTATTTTTTTCAAATTTCATCCTAGCCCCCCCATAAAAATCAAATGGTAGGTCCCTTACAGTATTGATACGAAGATGTCCTTTCGTTTCCCCCGCATTCACCGCTTCATTGATTTCTGATGTAAACAAAACAGACAATTGCCGATAAACAGCATATTAGAAGAATTGAAAACAAACAAGGTTAGTAATATGGTTGCGTTTGTGCAAGGAAGCAAACACCAAGCATCACGGTTTAGTTATGGGCAAGGGTTTCAGTGCACTATAGTTTGTTTAATGACCCCTCTAGCTGGACGTCTACGACTATACTATGAAATTAAAAAAGGCAGCAATGAGCAATTTGAATTAATATGCCTGAAAACCCAAGATACTTGCAACACAGCGAGGTCCTAAATGATGTTCGCATGTGGGGTAGACAGTTTAATGGGATCAACTGAACTTGGCGACCACAATACTCGTATACATAAAATGTATTATTCAAAATTAGAAACATTTATTCATTTTTGTATCTCATGACAAAGTGTATTCAAGGGAAATAACCCAAGGATTTTGAATTGATGCACAAAAATTTCAGACTCTTTTTGTACTATTTAGTTCAGAAATGCCTATTGTCTTGGCACACTTCTTCACCATTGTATCCTGACACGAAAAAGACATAAAGTACAACCACTTAGCTAAGGGTACTCTAGATCTTTTGAAAAATGAGCCAGTCCTGATGGATCGAGTTGTGAGTCTTTTGGTACACTTTCCGTTAATGCATCGGAAACCATAGCCATCTGTAGTGTCTTTTGTTGGTCGAAAAAAACACCAACAAGTTGTTAATAAAACACATCAATGAAAATAACAAACCCTATTGATTTTTTGTTTTTTTTTTACAATACTTGTACATTAATTATATACGAGTATTGTTGACAATACTAATATACGAGTATTGTGGTCGCCAAGTTCAGTTGATCCGTTTAATGTACTCGTACATAATGATTTATTCTTTGGAGTCGTTGTACACCCCAGGCGGATCCAAAAGGGGGGGGGGGGAGGGGGCTGGGGCCGCCCCTCCCCTTGGTTGATTATATAGCCCCCCCCCCCTTTATGAAAAGTTCTGGATCTGCCACTGTACACAGTGGTGCTCAGCAGTCATTGTTAATTGATATATCAACAGCACTGAGAACTGCATTTGACAAATGTTTGATATAGATACATCCAATTCTAATTTGTTCACATTACAATGTACAATGTATAGATCAGGTCTTACAATAAGTATATTTCATCGTGATGATAATAACTATTTGCTTTGATTCACATGCTCGAGATAATCAAGGTTTCCCATTTTCAGATGGTGCTGCTATTTTGCTAACCTTTTTAAATCTGAATGAGCTGATACTATATGTATAATCATCAATATACAATGGTGCTGAGTTTAATCTATCGGCTGTATTTGTATAAGTATTTGTAATATGGGCAATAATTTGGTATTGGGACCGTTTCCGATAACGATAGAAAAGTGATAAAATATTGTATTTTGTTGAGAGAAGTTGTTGCTCCACCATCAAATGCTATTATTTCTATTAAAATATAGGTGCTTTCTAATCTCCCCTAGAGAGAACTTGAAATAAACAAATATTTAAGATTATTCGGCCACTTTTGTATGTCGTTTCTTAGCGTTATTTTCGCTTCCGAAGTGCGTAACGCTGCCCGATTTAAAGATAATCGTCGCCTGCAAAATCGTAACTTTTGCTTTCAAATAATAGAGAACATCGATCAAAAAGAATAGTCAGAAGAAATTGCCGAGAACTATAACTATTTTTGTAGCAGGTGTAAGAAAAGTAGCGTTACTTTGGTTTCCGATTTCGTAACGCAAAATTGAGATGGTGTAGTCTGCTTTATTGGACTTGAATTCTTCATAACAATATGCAAATATGAACTCTCGCGAGATGTTCAAACAGGTAAATCAGTGATTATTTACATTCTAGTTTTGTCCTTCGTAATAATTAAGTTAGAAAATGACGTTATCGTTATGCGTTACATTTCACACGAAACAGAAGTCCGGTTATTTACTTTTTTTTAATTAAAATTGTTTTTGTCGTTCAGTCCAAATCATTTCCGGTCATAAGTGAAACATGTGGCTAACATGTGATTAAGCGCTTTACGGCCGGTTATAGGAAATATTAGGTCTAAACATCGTTTTTGTTTCCAACGGGATAGTAGCAAGCATATTCTGTAGACTGTTTTCATATTGTTTAAAAAAGGAAGATACAATTTTGAAAGAGATCGCGACGGGGGTCTATTATTTTTCCTACGTGCATAATGTTGCACACTATCTTGAGTGAAAATAAATGCCCAATGACTTGACAAAATCGATTTCTTATTCGAGGGACGTTACAACACACTTTGTTTCCGAATAACGATAAAAAGGGTCCTTGGAAAATTCAATCAACATTACGTCTCTTATCATTCTGCCGATGCTCGATGAATTGATTTTGCTTTAGCATTAAATTGTACTTGATATTTTAGGTAAATACAGATAATTTAAAAAAAAAATACATGTTGATATACCGTTACACTTGGAATGTACAGAGTTGGTATCTTTGTCACAATTTTTATTTTTTTATTTTAATCATATTCAGCAAACACTTTTCAAAAATGCAATAATATTGTCAAAGGAGAAGTGAAGTTTTACCATGCATGACTTGAAAGGAAGTACTTTATCGATTTTAGCCCACTAAAGAAGGTTAACATGTGGAAACCATGTACATGGTGTACATGTCACAAATATCACATGATGCCTATTATAAGATTTTAATTCCAAGTTGAAAGTTTTTTACTTTACTGGATTAATAGGAAATTGACATTGGAATTAAATGTATAAAATTTGAATTTCAAAACCAATAAATACATTTTTTTGGCTAAACATCAAGATACAACGATTATGGTATCCTGTATCAATTAAGAAAACGTGGAAATTCTCTGAATAGATTGCACTAATTTTGTTTAAACAAACACATATTTAGGAGTTTTATAGTAATACTATTAAACATTTAAGACAGAGTTTAACCAGAGATGCAAATCTAAATGCATATGTATGCCAGTAGTAAATCAATACATGGAAACCGCCAATGTTGTATCCAGTTTAGTTGTATGCGTCACAATTTCATAGGGTTTCAAAAGTGTTATTTCCATTCAGGTAAGTAGTGCCGGTTCACTGCCTGCATGGCCAATATATCAAAACACTGTTCTTTTCAACTTAAAAGTAACATTTTGCTTTGAAAATATGTTCCTATATCAAATTTGCCATAAAACATTGCATGACATAACATGTCACGGGTGCCACATGTGGAGCAGGATCTGCTTACCCTTCTGGAGCACCTGAGATCACCCCCAGTTTTTGGTGGGGTTCGTGTTGTTTAGAATTTTTTATTAATCAAGATTTATATATTTGTGGTCACAAATTTTGGAAAGAAATTTAGTGAAATAAACCAGGCTATTCTTTTTGGTATATGAGGTTTTTGGTTATATTTCCGAATCCATGGTACTTAATTGTAATTTTCCAGCAGTTGTAATGAAACAATTATAGGATTTCATTGAATTTCTATACACCAGCAAAATAATGGTTTTGTATATGGAATCTTGTCTTTATAAAAAAGAAGATGTGGTATGATTGCCAATTAGACAACTCTCCACAAGAGACCAAATGACACGGAAATTAACAGCTGAGCTAAAGGTCACTGTATGGCCTTCAACAATGAGCAAAGCCCATACCACATAGTCAGCTATAAAAGTTCCCGAAATCACAAATGTAAAACAATTTAAACTTTCATTGGATATAAGAAGATGTGGTGTGAGTGCCAATGAGACAACTCTCCATCCAAGTCGAAATTTATAAAAGTAAACCAATATAGGTCAAAGTATATTCTTCAACACGGAGCCTTGGCTCACACCGAACAGCAAGCTATAAAGGGCCCCAAAAATTACTTGTGTAAAACCATTCAAACGGGAAAACCAACAGCCTATTAAATCTATATAAAACATGCAATTTTACAAAAATCAAGGGACAGGGTGGACGTTACAAGATACTACTTATACTGTGGACATCACTCACATATTGGATGTTCCAAACATTAATATGTTTGTTGGATCACGCTTTTTGTTTTGTGTTCAATAAAATTTAGAAATTTAAAATGTCATGCATCTTTCCAATTGAATCAAAAGTGAGAGCTGAGAAAGTGCCTCCCAACAACCCCAATACATTCACTTCTGGAACAGCCCTTTATAGAAAAGTACATTATATAAGATAAGTAGCAGTAGCTAGATCTCCCAGTTTTTACAGTGCTTGAATTTTCTGGTTAGTGACGCATAAGCACTGCAATCGTGTTACAGAGCTAGCTAGCACACAGCATTGGGTTTCTAAGGGTTAGTAGGCACATGTGCTACATATAAAAGTGTACAAGAATTATAACAAAAAGCAAGAGAAAATACATTGGTAGTCAAAATCAGTAGATGCAAGTTGGCGCCCAAAATAATTTATTATAGTGACATCCTAAAGACTTAGGAAGCTACCATTTGATTTTTATGGGGGGGGGGGGCTAGGGGCTAGGATGAAAAATTTTGTCCTGCCTTTTTATTTTTCCCTCTATTCGGTCCTGCCTTTTTATTTTTCACTCTATTCGGTCCTACCTTTTTTTTTTTTTAGTTTATCCTGACTTTTTTTTTTACATAAATTGTCATCCTGCCTTTTTTTTTTTTGCAAATAATCTCATCCTGCTTTTTTTATACGCCCGTCAAATTTTTGACGGGACGTATTATGTTATACAAATGTCCGGCGTCCGTCCGTCTGTCTGTCCGTCTGTCCGTCTGTCTGTCCGTCTGTCTGTCCGGCGTAAACATGTCGCACCGTAACTTGAGAATGACTTATCCAAATTTCATGAAACTTAACATAGTTGTTTCTTATGATGGTCAAACGATCTGTATACTTTTTGGTGAAAATAAGATTAAAACTTTTTGAGTTACGGGACTTAGTAACTAAAACAGGTGTGTTTTTTTTTTTCACATGTCGCGCCGTATCTCAAAAACAATTAATGATTATTGCTTAAAACTTTACACACTTCTTAGTTATATTAATCTTAAGATCTGTATACTTTTTGGTGATGATTCAAAATTTTATTTTTATACGCCCGTCAAATTTTTGACGGGACGTATTATGTTATACAAATGTCCGGTGTCCGTCCGTCTGTCTGTCCGTCTGTCTGTCCGTCTGTCCGTCTGTCTGTCCGGCGTAAACATGTCGCACGGTAACTTGAGAATGACTTATCCAAATTTCATGAAACTTAACATAGTTGTTTCTTATGATGGTCAAACGATCTGTATATTTTTTGGTGAAAATAAGATTAAAACTTTTTGAGTTACGGGACTTAGTATCTAAAACAGGTGTGTGTTTTTTTTTCACATGTCGCGCCGTATCTCAAAAACAATTTATGATTATTGCTTAAAACTTTACACACAGTTTTAGTTATATTAATCTTAAGATCTGTATACTTTTTGGTGATGATTCAAAATTTTATTTTTGAGTTATTGAGTATTTTGTTTAAAAAGGGGGAGGGGTTTTTCACATGTTGCGCCGTATCTCAAAAACAGTTTATGATTATTGCTTAAAACTTTACACACTTCTTAGTTATATTAACCTTAAGATCTGTATACTTTTTGGTGATGATTCAAAATTTTATTTTTGAGTTATTGAGTATTTTGTAAAAAAAGGGGGAGGGGTTTTTCACATGTCGCGCCATATCTCAAAAATGATTTATGATTATTGCTTAAAATTTTACACACTTCTTAGTTATATTAATCTAAAGATCTGTATACTTTTTGGTTTTGATTCAAAATTTTTTTGTTGAGATATTGATTTTTTTTTTTAAAAGGGGTGTTTTCACATGTTGCGCTGTATCTCAAAAACGATTTATGATTATTGCTTAAAATTTTACACACTTCTTAGTTATATTAATATAAAGATCTGTATACTTTTTGGTTTTGATTCAAAATTTTATTTTAGAGATATTGAGTTTTTTGTAAAAAAAAAAGGGGGGGTTTTCGCATGTCACGCCGTGTGTCAGAAACTATTTATGCTTATTGCATAAAAATTCACACACAAGACGACGGGCGTATCATGCGCTCATGGCGCAGCTGTTTATTTTTTACTCAAAACTCCTGTCCTGCCTAAGTGCCCTTGTTTCTATATTCTCATAATTTTTATTGTCTATTGGAAAAAAATTATAAAAACAGTCCTAAATTTAAAAACCAAAGTTATAAGTAACATTATCAAGAAAAAGTTTACTGTTCAGATTATTTTAAGCTGATTTTCCAATAAAATAAAACTAAAAAAATGCTTTCGGTTTCTTATGGTTTCCTGTCGTGTTTCAAAAAAATCTTAATTTAACATTGAAAATAGATTTTAAATATTAACATGAAGCAAGTAACACTAGTAATGGTGTTCATTTATGTCTTTTGAAATAAATTGTGCAAAATAAAGACAATAAAGTTTTGTTTCCTGTTTGGTTTCCTGTCACGAAAACGGTGAATCAAAATTGATTAATTTTTCCTCGAAAAACCTACTTGTTCCATTAATACTAGTCTCACACCAACACAACCCACAGAATAAAAGTTAAAGTTTTAGAACTTAAAAAAAAAGATACAAAAAGAAACCAAAGGCCGAATACCAAAATATTGCCCATATGTGATATTGGCAGATCGAACTGACTATGTAAAGGCTCTAGTTTATGACTTGGATGCGTTAAAAATGATGGTGGTTGATAAGGAAATCCAGATCCAGGATGTTAATCCAAAACCGAACAGGTATTTTACGTATATATATTAGAATTCATCCTCATGAACATAGTACCCATATATAATAACCATACACCTAATCGCTTTATGGAATTCTGTCCCAGCTGACCTGAGAATCTGTCCCGCTTCAACCATTGACATCATACTACAATCACTTTTCCATTGTGGCGTTAGATATTTTGTATTATGACGTCAAAATTTTACGTGAACCTTTGTGATGGCCAGTAATTGCAGACAAATAGCAATAAGTAGGATTCAAAGCCATCTTTAATAAATCAACTCTAATGAAATATTCTTATATATATAGATGATCACATGACATCATGAACATATACATCACTTTACTATGCTAAAAATAAATTTTTCAAATGCATCTATTTAAAATAAATTATTGCATGCCTTTCATAAGTTCTGTTTTGTACATAACTGAATAACAATGCCGAATATAATGGAAGCATACATTAATGTAATTTTATTTTATTTTTCACATAGCATCTGACAGCATTGAATGATACGATATGAATCAGCAGATTTATCGTTGTTATAGAAGTTCAACGAGAAGTTATATATTTTACTTAGTTGGGTGGGTAACATAACATTTATCTTGTCATTATAATATAAAAAAAGAAGATGTGGTATGATTGCCAATGAGACAACTCCAAAAAAGACCAAAATGACACAGAAATAAACAACTATAGGTCACCTTATGGCCTTCAACAATGAGCAAAGCCCATACTGCATAGTCAGCTATAAAAGGCCCCGAAATAAAAATGTAAAACAATTCAAACGTGAAAACCAACGGCATAATCTATGTTTGCTCATCATTCATCATGAAAACACTCACATTACAAATCATTTTAGGAAAGCACTGTGTAAGCAGACATTTCAGGAAGCAACAAGTCTGTAGGCTGACTGTATATATATATATATATTATCTGAACAAGTTCATTTCTTGTCAACTTCATAATTATTTCAAACATTTTAATAGATGTCATCCAAATTTGGTCTTTTTCTTTTAGCTTAATATTCTTGCTTTTTCAAAGTCATGTTCATTTATTTTTTCAACTGCGCCCAGAAATATGCGGTACCTTTAATTTCAGAAAATGATTTAGGGAAAGGCGATCTGGGTCCCCCTTTTAAAACCTACATTTAATGTTAATGCAGACATATTACTTGTTCCAAACCAAACCTTGTCAAGTTTCGGGACCCCGGGTACCCCTTCTTTCTATAATTCATCCTACATCTACTTTTGAATTTGTTGCTTATTTGTTATTTGGTCTATGAATATATGTCTATATATTGACAAAAAAGTCAATGAAACCACATCTTGATGGTCCCACAAAAATGTTGATAATGTGTACATTTCATTTTTTTTTTCTATCTCCTCTCATATGATAGCAGTACCTTTTTGGTCACTATTCTGTGTTGCGTCTAAATATTAATTGTAACACTTTAAAGTGACTGAACAGGTAAAACAAATACTTCTCATGAAACAGAAAAAGAAGACTACTTGGAACAGCAACAGTCTCCGGGACAAGTTTGCACTTCCGCTGAGTGCAAAAGTTGTCACCTTAATTTTTGGAGTTAAGTCAAAATGAAGTTGATAACTTGGTTGGTATTGGTTCCCTGATATTTGTCCTAACAAATTTTGGCTCTAGCACCACTGTTAAAAAAGTTATGCCCCTTTTTTCAACAATTTCCTCAGAGGAAAAGTAGTTTTCCTCAAGGGAAATCAAATTTCCCTAAAGGAAAAAGATTTTTCCTTAAGGGAAATTGTATTTTCCTCAAGGGAAAAAGATTTCCCTTAGGGAATTTGCTGCATTAATATTTCCTTTGAGGAAATTCTATTTCCTGTGAGGAAATTTGCGGCTTCAAATTTTCCTTTGAGGAAATTCTATTTCCTCTGAGGAAATTTGAGGCTTCAAATTTTCCTTTGAGGAAATTTGCAGCTTCAAATTTTCCTTGGAGGAAATACTTTTTCCTGTGAGGAAATTTTGTCAACTGCAATTTCCTTTGAGGAAATATTTAACAAACACTTTTCCTTGAGGGAAAACTCAATACCACAAATTTCCTCTAAGGAAAACATTGTTCTCCAAATTTCCCCTTAGGAAATTTCTGTACATCAACTTTCCCTGTAGGAAATGCTTTCCCCTATTTTTACTCATTGTAAATTTCTTCACTATACAAACAGTATGAACATAATGTTTACAAGACTTAATAAATGATACAAATGATATTTAAACTTTAATAAATTTTTGACTCAAAATTATCATGACATACAAAAACAATATAGTGAGTCTGACTGTTTAGGTCAAGGTATTGTACATACTTTATATGACTTTAACTTTGATTTTTAAAATATTTTTTGTAGCAAAGTATTCTGTTTTCTTTGTTATTGTTTCAATTGTATACATTAATAAGCAACCAATTTGAATGTCATACCATTTGTGGAGTTCTTAAGAATGCTTTCATATTTGCAAATTAAATAATAAAATAAACACTTTTCTTGTAAATTTTAATTTTCCTCTGTTTCAGCTGCTGTGTACAGTTATTCAATTCACTATGTAAAAGTTCATAACATAAATTATTCCATTCACTTAACAATTTCCTTCAATTCTTAGAGAAAACATTTTTGCAATTTGTTCTTCGAAGATCTTCTTCAGTATATTTGATATGAGGGAGCGATGTAAATGAGTGGATAAAGCTGGTGTTCCTTTCAACAACAAAATACTATTTTTTTCTTCATTTCTCCCTTCTTTCGACGAATATATATAATATGTTGTTGCATTTATACAATTGTGTTTTTCTGCATCTATGATAGAACTCCATTTTGTTTATAGCCATTATCATGTGATTATGATGAAATTTCCTATTTCTTTTTTGCAGGAAAGCACACATTCCATTTCACATTAATCCAATTAGCGCACCATGTAGATAGATATCAACTTTCAGTTTCCTCTTCAGTATTGACCTATTGATCATGAAAACCAAGATGTCTGATCACCTATAAATACACAAAATAAACAAATAAAATGTTATAGATGGAGAGAGAAACAGCAATAAAAAAGCTTATTTTGTCATGTTTATGAACATTTTAAGAATATTTCCTTTCTTACTTGCATGACTTGTGAGTTCTCTTAATTCCGTGCTTTTTGTCTATGGGTTTTTATATTACCCCGGTAGTTGATTTTGTGCATTTTATCAATCTTTCGAGTTGAGGCAATTGCAACGGTTATTTTTACAGTTTGTTCTTTATATGTTGAGCTGTTAAACCACTGTCCAAGGTTAAGGTAGGGTTAAGTGCTCACAAACCTGATTTTTTTATTACATGTATTAGTTTTTATTGATTTTTAACTAGCTGTCAGTAGCTGTGAGTACTAACAGATCTTTTGTGTCTTTTCGATTAAGAGAAAGGTATACATTTCCTGCTTAGTTCGGACTGTTTATTTTTTTGCAGGAAATCTACCGGTATGTCATTTGTTGTCTGGTGAAGAGTTGTCTTATTGGCAATCATGCCACATCTTCTTATTTTTATATAACCTTGCCATATTCTGATTGTGCCTGTTCCAAGTTCGGAGCCTGTAGTTTATTCTGACACTCAAATTTAGTGGTTGTAGTTGTTTCATATCTCTCATATTTATTTTTTTTTAATTTGTTTTGTTATAAACTAGGCAATTAGTTCTACAGTTGGGATTATTTCAATTTTTCGTCTGAGGGCCTTTTATAGCTGACTACTTTGACAATAGGGTATGGACTTTCTCATTATTGAAGGCCGTCACTGGCCTATAATTGCTTTCTTAGAGCAATGATCAATAGTTTTCATATTTAATATGCCACATCTTTTTATTTTTATAATAATCATGATAATCATCTTTCAAGGGCAATAACTTTCATAAAAGTGGCCTTATGAGTCTTATCGAGCATCACTGATGAGTGTTTTGTAGACGAAACGCGCGTCTGGCGTAAATACAAAATTTATTCCTGGTATCTATGATGAGTTTACTTACCATTTAGGTTTTGTTGACTTCTGCAAATTTTAAATTGCCTATCATTTCTGCTGTTTATAATTTCTCTGCATCTTCTATAGTTCTTGTCCTACACATAAAAAGAGTAAAAATTATTATTTAATGACATCTTGCATCAATAATTATTTTGCTGTTTAATGTATATATCAATACGTGTTTAATAAAAAGCTGTACCATGAGTGCTTGATAAGCTTGTTGCCTTTTTAGCTTGGGTTTATGCTTTAAATGAATTTTAATGATCAACTACATTATAGAAAAACTCTGAGCACTGCGCAACTAAGACCCCCCCCCCCCCCACCTACAAAAAACAAAACTACAGGCTCGAAAGAGCCTGTGTCGCTCACCTGACTCTATTTGGGTTTTTGAAATCATATAAAAAAGATAAAAATCATAACAGATACTTTAATAATGATTGAGGCCATATTTGGTTTAATATTGTCCTACTACGCTGGCGGCCGTCTTGGATGATGCATCAGCTACAGAGTAACAACACTTGGTCAACACCTCATAAGGAACATTCATGCTATGTTTGGTTTCATTCCATTCAGTGGTTCTCTAAAAGAAGACATTTGTATGTATTTCCTATAGGGTCCTATCTTAAACTAAGTCCCCCACTGCCGGCCATCTTGGATGATAGATCGGCAACAAAGTAACAACTCTTGGTCAGCACCTCACAAGGAATTCAGTGGTTCTCTAGAAGTTCAAAATGTAAAAAGTTAACAACGGCAACGGACGACGACGGACGCCAAGTGATGAGAAAAGCTCACTTGGCCTTTCGAGCCAGATGAGCTAAAAAAGGACATGCACACAGAGTGGTATTCATTGAAACAAAACATGAAAATAATTTGGCTCCATTTTAAGGGATATTGCAAGTGTATATACATTTTGTAAGTTTAAGGCCGTGATTTTTGAACAAATACAATTCTAAAACCTTCCAAAGTGTGAAAATGGACAATTTTAAATAATTTTCCAACAACTAAAATTCCATAACTCTGCATCTTATATAAAAATAAATAGGGGATGATACTCCGGCTTGCATATCATATAAAGTTATAAAGGAAGATAACTGAAGAACGGTAAAATTTATACTACTAAAATTATAACTTGATCTGATTTTGTGGTAAAAAGTATTGCGTTAAAGTTTAATAAAATTTGGTTGAGGCAAACTTAATTTAGAGGACGGAAACGTAAAATTCATCATTTTTTCCATCTGTAAAGGACATAACTCTAGAACAGACTGAGTCAGTAAAAGTGACACCACCAAATTTCAAACTGTTTTTTGTGGTAATAAGCATTGTGTGCAAGTTTCATAACATTTGGTTGAGGCAATCTAAAGTTAAAGATAGAGAGCTGGAAACCAAAAATTCAGCAATTTTTCCATTTGTAAAGGGGCATAACTCTAGAATGGCAACACTGACACCACCAAAATTCACACTTGATCTGAGTATTGTGGTAATAAGCTTTTGAAAAAAGTTTTATAACATTTGGTTGAGGCAAACTAAATTAGAGAACAAAAACCAATGACTTGGGACAGACGGACAGACGGTCAAGGGTTGACCCACTAATCACATGACTATGGGTCATAAAAATGTAAAGGGAGTTTATGTCAATATTTAAAATCAATTCACCAAAGTTTCATAAAAATTGGTGAAAGCATTCTTGAGACTATCCAAAGTCTCAATATACAATAAAAATTTAAATCAGAAATTTTTTTTTAAATTGAAAGGGAAATTATCATGATTATGTTAATTGGCAATATTAATAAATGCATGCAACAATTTCTGAAATTTACAGTATATAGGCTTTTAACCCCACCATATTTTTGCACCTGTCCCAAGTCAGGAGCCTATATGTGGCATTTGTCAGTTTTGTATGATATTTAATTTTAGTTTCTTTTATATATTTCGGAGTTTAGTATGACGTCCATTATCACTGAACTAGTATACATTTTTGTTAAGGAGCCAGCTGAAGCACGCCTCAGGCTGTGGGATTTTCTCGCTGCATTGAAGTCACATTGGTGACCGACTCATCTGCTCTTTGGGCAGGTTGTTGTCTCTCTGACACATTCCCCATTTCTATTTTCAATTCTATTTTAAATTCAATTATAAATGTAAGGCTTCTTGTTGATTTGTTTTACATTTGTCATTTCGAGGCCTTTTATTATATTTACAGCTTTCTATATGCATAGGTGCTTGAGGACAGGATCCTGTTTTGAGCCCCTCCCCCCCTATGGTCCCTCCCCCTTATTATCATAAATCTTAGATTTTTCAATATATATCACTTATTTGTACCATAAACATACTAATATACCATATTTTTACTCTTAATATGCATGTTTACTATCAACGTGAATCTCGACTCCTGTCCTCAAGCACCTTTGTCTATATGGTGTGAATTTTGCTCATTGTTGATGGTCGTACGGTTATCTATAGCTCAACGAAGCAACATCACAACTGTTTCTAAGTTTGTGAAGTCAGAGGACTATATTCATCTTTCCGACTTTCAGATCATTTGTTGATTTTTCATGAATACGTGCCATTCCAATATGAAATAGCTAAATCATGTATATATTAAAAAAAACCTTTAAACTAGGATACTCATTTGGGGAACTAAAGATTTGTTGGTTTTTCCCTAGTCCAAATAATTATGACGTCTGGCAAGGCTATTTTTTTTCTGGGACGCCTAAATAGCCTTGCAAGACGTCATAATTATTTGGACTAGGTTTTCCCCACCATCGACATCGTCCTGTGGACGAAACGAGTTTGGCGCATTAACAAAAAGATCATGTCTGTAGTGACAAGTTAGTGTGTGTGCTTACCAATATTTGAATTTTATGAGCCTTCTTTTTGAATATTTTTTTCATTTTTTGGTACAATACTGACGTCGAGTGCTGTTGTTGTTGTGCTGTTTATTTTTTACAAAAGCGATCAAGTAATGCAGGGGAAGGAAACTTACTTAAAAGACCAAAATGAGTCGCAACTAATTGTACATAAATATTTTACTATGCAGTCAGTATCCTGATATACATGTATATACTCTTAGACTCATTTCACAGAAAAATCGTACAAGTGAAAATACTCGTTAGTCATGAACATTTTATATCACTTAAAATTTAGATTTTATAACTTAGATTACGAAAGATGATAATTTGTCAAATAAGCCCTTGTAAACAGGTGCTGCATTTTTTAGCACGTGTCAAAAAACAGTTAAAAGTGCCGGGATCTGACAGAGCTTTCAAGAGCTATTTCTGTTACTGTGAGTTTATTATATATTTATCACAAAAAGCTAATGCTAATTTCTTTTCATTTAATATGGGTCTATATGAAGCCCCACCCCTCCTCCAGCTTATCTGATTAATTTACGATCACTCTGAGTAAAGAAAGTAAGTCACAATTGCTTATATAAGGTATTTTAAATTCTGGTTGGTAGTTGTCTCATCACCAATCATACTACATCTCTTTATTTTTTTTTACAAGAAAGCTATATTTAGATGCGGTATAGTGAGTGATGAATGTGTAAACATGCAGCATGCTTGTAAATAATTGTTAAAATACAGCACAAAAGATGCATAATATATCAAACTCGAGTCAACGCCATGTCAAAAACTAAAAAAACAACAACAAAAAAAAGGCCAAATGACAAATAGTCTATAAAAACAACTAGTATATATATTTGTTTAGGGGCCAGCTGAAGGACGCCTCCGGGTGCGGGAATTTCTCGCTGCATTGAAGACCTGTTGGTGGCCTTCTGCTGTTGTCTGTTCTGTGGTCGGGTTGTTGTCTCTTTGACACATTCCCCATTTCCATTCTCAATTTTATAGCATACCAAAATATATAATTTGTAAAGACTTGCATGCAACTAGGCCTATACAGTAGCTCTATGTTCTTATAGATCTCATAACATTACGATTAAAAGTCAGATTATGTGTGTGTAAGTTTATTAGAAAATTCAACGAGACACGTCCTAATCAGGTAAAATCCAAAATAACAATTTACAAATTCAGATCTACTGCCTGTTGTATATTGCTTACATGATTGTATATTGCCAAACGAATAAATATGTCTGGTACGGGATGGCGGCTTCGAAGCGGAGACAAAAAGACCCAGATAAATGAAAGTGTAGAATTTTTGTTGTGGAGAATTTTTTTTTAAAGAACTAGATTCATATCTCAGAATTTGAATATAGCATCTCGTTTTCTTTAGATAAATTGTTAGCTATTACTGACTATAATAATTACCCCCTTATAAGTATTCGCAAAACATGAAGTTAATGATCAATGAATATGAAAACATTTTATAAAGTATAAATATTGGTAAACGGACAGCAAGTCATAGGACTATTATAGTTCGAATAAATTAGTTTACAATAACTGTTGAAAGGTTATGAGAGAAAAATCTGGATGAATTTATTTTTATTAGAATGATTTATTTTACAGTAAAGGCTTCATATTTTTAATCAGTTATTTGTAAAAGAAAGGTGACATGTTTAACACCATGGAGCCAGTAAATTAACAAACTACTATGATGGATTTTTTTCTTTACAATCATTGATCATTATTAATATTTGAGAATAACTTTTGTTTATAATTCGTTTTCATAAATAATGGTTCAAGAAAAAAACTTTTTGAAAATTAGTCTGTTAGTTTCCAAAGAAAAAAATATCTTAAAAACTGAACTGTGAGTTTTCAATCGTTACGTTTTGTTATACTTTTTTAGTGTTAATCTCAGCAAAGACAAATTTGGTGATAAAAATCGATTTGTTGGTCTTTAAAAAAAAATATACGTCATAATGTAATCTTCATCTGGAGATATTCATTCCCTACTGTAAAATATTGAGTTTTTGGTTGATTAATGTCGGGTGTGTCTGACGTACCGAATAATATATGATAGGTACATGTAGGTCGTGTAATTGAGACCGCCCGTGATACGGTCGGAAAATTTCGACTGCCAACGAAAAGGGATGGACAGAAAATTGGCCTAATACCAGGCTACTTATAGTCCACTTGAAGAGTTGCTGCAAGGATTCAGCGTCCCCATTCGGACGTGTCTGAGCACAACCCAATGGACGTTCCACTATCATTACTGCTAAGGATTTATTGCCGGTCAGAAGAAGACCTGTAACGACGCTATTTCTATAGTTACTCTAGTTCGCTAACGAATTCGCTTCTTGTTCCATTGAATATAAAGGAAAGAGTTATCTAATATATATGTATATATATATATATATATATACACGTCGAAATTGAAAACAACGTTCAAACCTATGATTGCGTTGGATAAAAACCGCAATTTTTATACGTGTGCATGTAAAACAAATTTCTTGGTAGAGGGGTCTAAATACAGCATAAACAACATTTTCCAAAAGACCAAAAAGTGAAAAAGTATATTTTAACAAAACGCATTTGACTAACAGGTCGAACAACTGATGTTCTTAAACCCTGCTGACTGCCATTGGCTATTACCAAATAAATTGATCACCAGATGTAAAAAATGGATCTTACATATTAATTAAATACCAAACAGAAAACAATAAACTTACGGAAAAGATGGTATACCGCAAACATGAGGTGCAAAAATTTGTACACCATATCCGGATTTCGACATTTAATGTCTCTTCAGTGATGTTAGGGATCGAAACGGTATTTGGAAGGCCATATAATATATATAGGAAAAAAAATAAGACTGAAAATGCACCAAATATTTATATTCAATATGAATACTCACATTTTGTCTATTACAACAACAAGTTGTTCAAAAATTGTTGTAATAGACAAAATGTGAATATTCATATTGAATATAAATATTTGGTGCATTTTCAGCCTTATTTTTTTTCCCTATTTTATGCACAGCATGGACAAAATTTAAAACTTTTTAATATATATATATATTTTTCTTGAACTACTATAAATAAAGTAGTTCATTTTAAAATGTATTCTTTAAAGGTTAAGAAAACAATAAGTTAAAATGGCTGGTACATACATGGCTTCATGGCTAATACCAAAAAGGTATAGCCAATTTCCCGTTTATTTTTTTTCGTTGTTTGGTTCACATGTTCAAATTTAATAAATTGATGAATTTAATAATTTATTGATATCCTAAATCTTTGTTAATATATTTACTTCGGTAGAAAAGAAAGTGAATCTTCTCATCGGGACTTTAATTAATCTGCATATCTCTTATCTATTTTGGGATTGAAAAAAATATCTTTAAAAAATGCGGTTTCGAGCCTATTTCTTCATTTTAATTTGGTTACACGTTCAGCAATAACTGATACAAATATGATACATTACCAATGATAAGGCCATATATTTGAAGCTGTTCAAAATTTTGTACATTATAGCTGGGACTATTATACTAAAAAAATAGTTAGTATAATAGTCCCAGATTATAGGTACGTGTATCAGATTGGACATTTTTTTTTTATTGTTCTATATAAATAATCTTACTATAATTTATCTCAGGTCTAAACAAAATGTTACTATGAGTTTTCTAATGAGTTTTGTTTGATAATTTTTTGTTTAATTCAGTTAAAAGTTTGTGATTTTTTTACACGAGAAGGTCTGCTAAAAAGTTTATGATGATCTCTTTTTTTTCAGCATAACAAACGGATACTCTTTAATGTACACTAGGTGGACTTTCCTCTATTCCGATGAAGGCAGTGCACGTCTTTCATTTAAAAGATTAAATCGTTGTTTTGCAACAGACGGCGGCACATCGGGCATTGACTTACCATTTTATATAATTTGTAACAATTATGATTAACCATATATTTATGAGTTATAACAAAATTATTTTTTATACATCTTTATTTAAGATGATCGAGATTTGAGAATGATATGAAAATAATAAAATATATATTACAAAAAAAAGTTATCTCAGGTCTAGTTATCTAGTATAAAATATATTCACTGGAAATAAGCCCTTTAAAACACAAAACCCCGTTTACTCATTGCGAAGTTTATTTGCTAGTGTTTTTTTAATCTTTTTTTTTAATGATTTTATTATATTATCTTTTTTGTGAAAATTTTGAGTGGTTGAACATGAAATGGACACCGATGCTACAAAGAGAATTTGTTTAATGTCATCTGTTGCAATATATACTAAGTATTACACGTGGACAGGATGTTCCCCAGAAAATGAAGGTATTCAAAATAAGTTATACACACCCCAAGGGTACACGCCACTGTCATATGGAAAATTACTGGGTCACCAGTAAACTGGTAATCAGCCATGCAACTAATCAGTTGACTGACCATGCCACTACAATTTAAAAAGTTTGTCGTTAGATCAAAATGAAATATTTATTTTAATTTAAAATTGAAGAACTAAAAGGATTTATCATAATTATGAAAGGAAATAATTCAACAAAATCGGATTATTTCCCAAAAGATTATATATTTTTTAATTTTTTTCCGGGGAAAATAGAAAACTGTATCAGAGACATATATATATAAAGGGTCCCATCAAGGATTTTATAGAAATCCTTGGTCTCATGAAATGGATCTCACACAGACATGCATAATTGAAATTTATACATTGATTGATTCTATGATTTCTTGAGAAATCAGGAGCGAAATATAACAAATATTTAGTTTTGATATTAAATTAAATTTACTTTTCCTCGCTATAATTCATTTGACATAACATTGAGGGATTTAAGGGTTTGTCCGTACAACGTTAGTATTTCACATGACTTATTTTCGCGCTTCGCCTTGAAGCTCATCATTCAGACTGTTTCAGACAAGATGATGAAAATAACATGCAAGGCACTTTTTTTTCGATCATCGTGAAGTGCACTCTCCCCCTCTTCAAGAATTGTATATTTATAAATCCTCGTCCTTTTTAAAATTACCACACTCTTTGTGATTACCGTTATGCTATTATGCTCATAAAAAATTTATGAAATATATTCTTGGTGTAAACAGAAAGTCCAGTAACATAGCTGTGATGTCAGAGCTTGGTAGATTTCCTATTTATTTTACTATAATTTTATCAATGTTAAAATATTGTCATAGACTGGAAGGTTTGAAAGAAGGATTATTATTTGATGCATTCATGTGTTGTAAACAATTACATATTTCTAATGTAAATACATGGTACTCTAGTATAGATTATATTCAGAGAGAGATTGATTTACCAAATTTTGACCAATCAATTGGTTCTTTATGTCAGTATGTTAAAAATAAACTATGTGAAAGTTATTTAACATTTTGGAATAGACTGAAGTATCAAACAATTAACTCTGAAAAAGGGAAGCTTGGTACTTATTTTTCTATAAAAAATTGTTTTAAAAAAGAAAAATATTTAGAACTACAGGATTTAAAAAAAAGACAGTCAATTTGTAAATTAAGAATAAGTGCTCACTCTTTAAAAATTGAGACAGACAGATATTCAAAAAAATATATAGAAAGATCTGAGCGTCTTTGTTCAAATTGCTCACTTGGTAAAGTTGAAGATGAGCTTCATTTTTTGTTAGAATGTCCTCTTTATGATACTCAAAGGGAAGACTTTTTTCAATACATATCTGACAATTGTTATAATTTTAAAAATTTAAATAAATCTTCTAAATTTTTATGGCTCTTGACTCAAGAAAATGTAACTCTTATGGAAAAACTGGGCTGTTATATTTGTGACTGTTTTGAATTAAGGAGATCAGGTATGCATATTGACACTAAGTCAAGTAAATGATTTGAGAATGAATGCATATAATGTAATTTTATTCTTTTATTCACAATATATGTGGTTTTTGGCTCTGATTCTGACCAATGCTAATATACTAAATATATATTTTCAAGTGACTATTATTGTTGTTGTTACCAATTATGTAAATCAATTGTATCTGATTTTATGCCCTTTATGGGCCCTGTAATTTGGGAAATAAAAATATTCTATTCTATTCTATTCTATGCTAACAGTAATTAACCCGGGACTTGATTTACATGTAATATCAGGGGCGATTCTAGCCAGGATAAAGGGGGTCTTAATGCATAGGCAGATCCAGGGGGGGGGGCTGCCCCCCCCCCTTTTGTGGGAAAAATTTGGTTGATTATATAGTGAATCACTGAAGCATGACTGGAGCGGGCCTCCCTTAGATCAGTCAGCGCCCCCCCACCCCTTTCAAAAAGTTCTGGGTCCGCCACTGAAATATATGTCTCCATTAAATCAGAGACATATATGTCTCTAATTAAATGCAATGATCGTTCACAAAAAGGGGAATCAAACCCCCGGATCCCATCCCCCTTCGATCCGCCACTGATTGTGAATATAAATATAATTGTTACTTAAAAGTCATAGACTAGTACTAGCTCCGAGCACCTGTTTTTGGATATATACAGCTAATTAACCGTAAATAACTGCGAGATAATGAATAACAAGTTGATAATTGTCTATTCTCTGCTAATTAATGTACCTGCAATTCACCCTGATTCATTTGTGAGACCACCGACACTAATAATATTACCTCAAAGTTAGAGGTTCTCCGTTACTGGGAACTTCATATCGGATCCGATCAATTTATTGGTTCCATTCCCCATAGTAATAATGATCCATGTGCAGTGACGATGACAATCAAAGGTATACTCATTACTGTTGATTTTGCATGATAACATACATGTTATGTCAACTCACTTCTCCTTCCTACGGCGTCAGAGAGAGAAAAAAAAGCCTTGCAATGCGTCATAATTATTTGGACTACTTCCATATGACTTTAAAAAAAACCAAACAATAGTTTATTTGGGTCTCACTAATTAGCGACAAGAAGCGACAAGAAGAATAAATTTAGCGACAAGAAGACTATTTAGCGACAAGAAAACTTAAAAAAATATTATTAGAATAAATATATTAAAAAACATATGCATTGACAGCGACAAAGAGATTTTCATTTTTTTTTATTATATTGATAGATGAAGAAATTAATGAGCCAAGATAACATTTGGTGGTTTGCCTGTGATCTGAACAATTTCTTTCAAAGAATTAATATTGATGACAGCTTGCATATATCATCAGCAATATTTTGTTTGTTTAATAGGATAGGTACCTATGTATTCTGCTATTGCTTTATTCATGGTTTCAAGAGAATGGCCAGACATTTTTTTCGAACCAGCTGATTATTTTCAGTCTTGTAAGAATTACTTCTTTTCATAGAAGCATAATGACGCTTAAGGATGGACAAATTATAATCATGGTTGGAGTAAAGGATGCGTGTCCCTTATTGTATTGCTACAATAACAGTCAATTAACACCTATAACTTTGTACACGCGTCAGACTATACAACTACACACGTCATACTATACAATAATTGTAAATAGTGAGCAACTGTTGAACACTCAACATTGTCTTTAATTACCTTTAATCTTCAATCAACTTTAAACTATACATAAACATCATACATATCGTTTGATAAGTCAATACCCAAATAAAATATTCATGTTTTAGTAACATTATCTTTTCTGGACACTGATACACGTATAATGCATTTTGCATGCAGTCAGTTTATTATATTTTAGACAAAGAGAGTGTTAAAAAATTTATAAAATAAATATATTATTGTTCTTAAATACAAGAACATGTAAAAATTAATATCATACTATGACAGGGAAATTTCTATATTTATCAATATCTATCAATATGTTTAAAAAAAATATGAAAATCACTTTGCTTTCCGTATAGTAAAATAAAAATGTCAATGCATATTTTTTTAATATTTTTATTTTAATAATATTTTTATTAAGTTTTCTTGTCGCTAAATAGTCTTCTTGTCGCTTCTTGTCGCTAAATTTATTCTTCTTGACGCTTCTTGTCGCTTCTTGTCGCTAAAATTCTTCTTGTCTCTAATTAGTGAGACCGGTTTATTTCACTGATTGAGATTGGACTGACGAGACATTTCAGCATGTGAAATCTTAATTGTTAGTCCAAGTACACAGTTATCATCCGTTGATTTTCATTTTTTACAAAAAGATTTCCTAGTGTGGACCATGTATTACTTTAAAATTTATTTATTTATATTTTTTATGCATAAAAAGTAAGTACAATGAAGTAGGGGGATGAAATTATTTTATTTTAGTTTGAGAATCACTCGTACTTCTTGTATAATGTCACCTTAGCCTACAAATTACCAAAAAGAAACACTTTTTTATTTCCTCTAGCTAATATGTGTATGCCTTTTCATATACATGTAAAAATGTGTTACTGCCTATATATTGACCTTAAATGTTATTCAGTCTTCCATGGCCTAATGGGACCTTGTTCTACTCATGTGGTATGCTATAAGCAGATAAGTAACTTTCTTTCCTTTTGAAATACAAATAATTTTTTAAGTATACATGAAGAATTTTTATATTAGCTGCTCCCCCCCCCCCCCCTTAATTTTGAAATCTCTAATTTTAGGCATAGGCTCATATAAATTCGACTTTTGAAGAATTGAAATAAATCTGAGACAGCAAATGAGTATTGAGCTGCTTTACATTAAAATACATTATGTACATACATGTGACATACACAATTATATATAAATAGTTATAAAGACATTTAAAAAGCAATTTTTTGCAATATTTAAATTATGTAGGCCCAAATTTTGATAGTTAAACGTTAAACTTTAAACGGCAAAAAATTAACATCCAAAGTTCAAACTTATAGTCTTTAATGTATATATGCTATTGCCATGAAACTAGGTAAACTGTCTTATAATTCTCTAATCTTAGTTCATGCCAAGTTTGATTAAAATTAGTATTTCTACTCTATTAGGTCTCTAGTGTGGATAAAGTGTATAACTTGTAAATTATTTTCATACTCCTACCAAATTTATTGCGGATGAATGACATTTTTACCAGATATTCGGAATCCTCTGGTTTTATCCATGCAGTGCCATTAAAAAATTTTGCCCGCAAACCCCTACTTTTCTTTTCATATTTTTATTACATAGTTTAAAAAGCCATATTTGAAAATCTTATAAAATCCTTGTTATTTTTCCATAGCTTTTGAAAGAAAAAGGTGCCAGTGTTCATGGTGTTAAGTGTATGAAAAATCTAGAGAGAATCACTTCCTGCCAAATTTTTAATGGCTTATATCTTAAAAACAAGCACACGGACCCTTCATTTTTTCTGTTTTTTTAGTTCCTTTATTCATATTCTTTTAAAAAGCTTGTTATTTTGAAATGGAGTAGCGAACATCCTTAAGGCCAAACAAAAATATATGTCTGTTTACGGTTACCCGACCGACCGTCCTTTTGAGCGCCGACCCTAAGTCATTTTATTTCCGTCGTAAAAGCAAAAATTAACTGAACTCGTGTCAAAAATGAAGTTTGTGTTGCCAATTATATAAATCAATTGCCTGATACATCCCAATGTTCACAATCGTGAATATGACGGCTGTTATAAGGAAATTCGTGACTCATGTGATGAAATAAACACTTTGCCGCCATTTTTCCCCCCAACCAATAACCAAGGGAAATAATCCAATCATTAAAATAACGGGTAAAATTGGCCAAGGATCAACTCAGACCATGACAAGACGAAACGGCATGACTAAAAATCATGTCGCAAAAAATAAAATGAAAAAATAAAATAAAATGGAAATACCGACCTACCTAGCCTTTTTTTTAAAGTATGTAACCTTAAACAGACATATATTTTTTGGGGCCTAAGTAGTGATTTGGTATAGTTTGAAAAGGTCAAATATTAGTATGTCTGTGAAGTTGTCAAACTAAATTAAAGACCCTTTAAACATAAAATTGTCCATATTTTGAGTTATAGCTTATAGATTTTTCTATTATGTTAATATGTCCTGTCCCAAAAGTAGTACACTACACTGTTAAAATCTCTTTTGGATAGAGCCAGCGCAATTTTTAAATTTGCCTTTTTGCTCATCGTTCCGAAGGAACAGTGCGATTTTGCCATCACTTGGCGTCCGTCGGGTGTAAACTATTTCATACATCTTCTCCTCTACTGAACCAATTCCTACCAAACTTAAGCTGAATGATCTTTAGGGTATTTACAATAAAGTTTGTGTTTTTTTACATGGTTGTCATGGCTAAATATGAACATAGGGGTAAATGCAGTTTTTGTCTTTTATCTCAAAACCCAAAGCATTTAGAGCAAATCTGACACAGAGTTAATTATTCATTAGGTATTCAAAGTTCTATCAGCCCTGAAATTTTCTGATGAATGTAATAACCCATTGTCATGATTGTTGGGTTGCTGTCACTTAATTGGTAATTTCAAGAAATATTTGCAGTTTTTGGTTATTATCTTTAATATTATTAATGATAAAGATAAACTGTAAACAGCAAAAATGTTCAGCAAAGTAAGATCTACAGATAAGTTTCTATAACCAAAATTGTCAATGGACCTCTTAAGGAGTTATTGCACTTTAACGACAATTTTACACAATTTGTTTATCATGTTTTCTAACTTTAAAAAATCTTCTTCTCTGAAACTACTGAACCAATTCCAACCAAACTGAGGCTGAATGATCCTTAGGGTATTTAGAATAAAGCTTGTGTTTTATTTTCTGTTTCATCAATAAACATGGCTGCCATGTCTAAAAATAGAACATAGGGGTAAAATGCAGTTTTTGGATTATATCTCAAACACTAAAGCATTTAGAGCAAATCTTATGTGAGGTAAAATTGTTCATTATGTCAAGTTCTATCAGCCATTAAATTTTCAGATGAATCTAACAATAAATTGTTGGGTTGCTGCCACTAGATTGGTAATTTTAAGGAAACTGCAGTTTTTATTTTGTGGTCAAAATATTGGTATGACGTTGACGTTGGCGGCGTCATCGTCGTCCAAAGACACATTGGTTTTCACACTCAAACTTTAGTTGAAGTTAATGGATCTGGATGAAATTTTACCTTAAGGTTCAATACCACAAAAGGAAGGTTGGGATTGATTTTGGGGGTTATGGTACCAACAGTTAAGGAATTAGGGGCCAAAAATAAGCATTTTTTCTAACTTCCGGACATAACTTGTGTGTTAGTGTATGACATTGTACCACAAGATTCCATATCACAAAGGGAATGCTGGGATTGATTTTGGGGGTAATTGCCTCAAAATTTTAGGAATTAGGGGCCAAAAAAAAGGGGTAAAAAACAAGCATTTTTCTAGTTTCATGACAATAACTTGTGTGTAAGTGTATGGATCTTTCTGAAATTGTACTACAAGGTTCCATATCACAAAGGGAAAGCTGGAATTGATTTTGGGGGTAATTGCCCAAAATGTTTAGGAATAAGGGGCCAAAAATAAGCATTTTTCTAGTTTCCAGACAATAACTTGTGTTCAAGTGTATGGATCTCTCTGAAATTGTACTGCAAGGTACCATACCACAAAGGGAAGGCTGGGATTGATTTTGGGGGTAATTGCCTCAAAATTTTAGGATTTAGGGGCAAAAAACAAGCATTTTGTTTATCTAGTTTTAGGACAATAACTTGTGTGTAAGTGTATGGATCTTTATGAAATTGTACTACAAGGTTCCATATCACAGGGGGAAAGCTGGGATTGAGTTTGGGGGTAATTGCCCTAAACGTTTAGGAATTTGGGGCCAAAAAGGGACCAAAAAACAAGCATTTTTCTTGTTTCCAGACAATAACTTTGTGTTCAAGTGTATGGGTCCCTCTGGAATTGTACTGCAAGGTACCGTACCACATAGGGAAGGCTGGGATTGAGTTTGGGGGTGATGAATCATAAGGGGGTTCAAAAAATTTGGGGGGATTTTTTTTACTTTTTTTCCTTTTGTTTTCTTTAAAATTTTCCATTTTGAATTGGTTATTTCTGATTTATATATAAAAGCAAATAATAATGATACGGTTTGAATAGGTAAATTAGAAATTTTTAGGTTCTTAGACCACATTCATTTTGTGAGCCTCTTGTTTTAATTGCTTCTGTAAGTAATATATTAATTTGAAATTTTGACGACAGACACATACAGATTATACTGTTAACAATATTTCAGAGTTTAATGTTGTCAAGCACACAAATCATAGAAAAATAGTTAATCACGTCATTGTTGTCCATTGAAAAATTAGTATGAACACGATGAAAAAGTACGGGAATGTTTGTTTGTTAAACTATTGACTGTGGTTATGTCTTTGAAACTGTTGACTGGCAAATAGTCTGTGAAATGAAATAGCACAAATATTTCATTCTTTTTTATATCATGGTATATAGAAAAACACATACTGATGTATCATAATAGTTATAGTGACTGTCATTAAATTATAGTTCTTACCTTTTTTAAGTTTAGGGCAAGAAATATAGAAGATAAAGAAAAATATAAACAATTACAACTGTACAGTAGAAATGATCGGCAAAACAAGATAAACAGAAGACAACAAGGCCTAAATGGTAAGACCACTTCTATATAATAAAAGTGATTGCCCTTGAATGATGACTATTATAAAAATAAGAAGATGTGGTATGGTAAATGAGTTATCTATCCACCAGAGTTCAATGAAGTGGATGCAAGCAATTAAAGACCAATGACGGCCTTCGATAATGAGAAAACAATCATGTCTGTGAGCACTCCACCTAACCATAATTAGGACAGTGGTTCAAATAGCACAACATATGAACAAACTGTAAAAACTGTTGAAAGTGGCTCAACTCATTATCACTGCAAGGCACTAAAACGACTGATATTAAGTCGTGGACACAAAGCACTGAAATAACAGAACTCATAATCATGATTAGTAGGAATATCAAATTTAAGTTTCTCAAAATGTTCATATTAAACATGATAAAACAAGCTTATTTCATATTGCTGTTTTTTTCTCAATTTATATTTTGTGTACTTATAGGTGCAGAGACTTCTTGGTTTTCATGATCATCAACAGATCAATACAGAAGAGGAAACTTAAGGTTAATACTTTTCTACATTGTGTGCTAATTGGATTAATGTGAAATGAAATGTGTGCTTACCTGGAAAAAGAAAATAGGAAATTTCTACAAAATGGCTGTAAACAAAATGGAGTACAATCATAGATGCACAAGAACACAATTGTGTAATTGCAACAACCTACACTGAAGGATTAGGGAGAAATGTAGAAAAAAAAGTATTTTTTTGTCGAAATAAACACCTGCTTTATCCATTCATGTACATAGCTCTGTCATATCAACTATATAGAGGAAGATGTTTGAAGAACAAATTGCAAAAATGTATTCTCTACCAATTGAAGGAAGATGTCTGGTGGATGGAATTATTTATGCACTGAACTGTTTTGTAGGGGATTGAATAATTGTACGCAGCAGAAAAGTTAAATTAACATGAAAAGTGGTTATTTTATTTAATCCGCAAATATGAGCACAATATTAATAACATCACAAATAGTATGATATTCATAGCGTTTTGCTTATTATTGTATTGTCTCAAACAGCTAGCCTATTGTTTTTGTATGTCATGTTACTCATCAGTGAACATTTTATTAAAGTTTTAATTATCTTTTGTATCAATTATTCAGTCTCAGGAAAAATTATATTCATACTGTTTTTACTGTTATGAAATTTTCATAGAGGAAAATTGAATGAGAGAAATTTCCATAGAGGAAATTTGGAGAACAATGTTTTCCTTAGAGGAAATTTGTGGTCTTGAATTTTCCCTCAAGGAAAAATGTTTGTCAAAAATTTCCTCACAGGAAATTGCTGTTGACAAAATTTCCTCACAGGAAAAAGTATTTCCTCAAAGGAAAATTTGAAGCTGCAAATTTCCTCACAGGAAAAAGTATTTCCTCAGAGGAAAATTTGAAGCCTCAAATTTCCTCAGAGGAATTTCCTCAAAGGAAAATTTGAAGCCGCAAATTTCCTCACAGGAAATAGAATTTCCTCAAAGGAAATATTAATGCAGCAAATTCCCTAAGGGAAATCTTTTTCCCTTGAGGAAAATACAATTTCCCTTAAGGAAAAAATCTTTTTCCTTCAGGGAAATTTGATTTCCTTTGAGGAAAACTACTTTTCCTCTGAGGAAATTGTTGAAAAAAGGGGCATAACTTTTTCAACAGTGGTGCTAGAGCCAAAATTTTTTAGGACAAATATCAGGGAACCAATACCAACCAAGTTATCAACTTCATTTTGACTTAACTCCAAAAATTAAGGTGACAACTTTTGCACTCAGCGGAAGTGCAAACTTGTCCCGGAGACTGTTCAGCACCAGACTATGTATGAATTAAAACTCAGATCGGAATAGCATGGATGATATATTTATACATTTTGTACATCATTGTGAATAAGCAAGGATTCGAATTTTCACACAATCTGTCAAAAAGGCAAAACTAACTTTACTGAAACTTTCAAACAATATGAGAAGTTTTTCATTCACCAAAACACTCTTGTGATTCTGCAAAAAAAAAAATCATGCATGATTTTGTGAATGAAAGGGGAAAGAAGATCCTGACACAGCGCACCTGAGCATGTCAATTGCGATCTGACCCAATAATTTATATATCACGACCAGTCAACTGATACTGACATTATCAGAGAGTACACCTCAAAGGAAAAATGCACAAATTACCGATAAATTGTTAAATATGATATTATAGAATTAAATATGTTTTATTACAAAAAAATGAGTTCTCAATCTTGTCGATAGATATAACAGAATGTCATATCAGTACCAAAGACAACTCTCCATCCAAGTCACAATTTGTAAAAGTAAACCATTATAGGTTGAAGTACGGTCTTCAACATGAAGCCTTGGTTCACACCAAACAGCAAGTTATATTGTCCATATCAATCATGACAATAAACATAAACAAACAAATTAAACAACTATCGCTTACTAATAATCCTGACTATATGTATTACATGAAATTATTGCCATCAGAAATGAAAATATAAATATTCCAACTAACAAAAGCATATGCTTACACATGCAACCAAATATAAAGCACTAAATGATAATACCAATATGAAGCTCTAATCTATAGAACTTACAAAAAAAATGTCAAGACTACAAACCGCAACAAAATAAAAAATATAAGAAGCCAGCTGACAACATGTTCCAGAAAATTATTTGCAACTAATATTTCATTCCAAATCCATTACCACAAAACATCTTCTTAAAGTTATACTACATCTGGAAATTAGTAATAACAACACTTAACCTGTACCTTCAAAACTAATGGCTTCTAATAACACAAAAGCCAGATGAGATATTCATCACTTGAAGTACTCCAGCTAGAAATAGAAAGGGGCAGGGTGCCAGTGAAGGGCAGGACACTTTTTTATGATAGGAAAAAGCACTTCTCATTTCTTTTGTCTACGTTTCTGTGTGTATCACGAGTTCACTTTTTTTTTAACGTATATGTTGTTAATAAAGATGCATAAGTTGTTGTTTTGATTATTTACTCTATCAAATTTGCATTAGAAAAGTCATTCATACTACATGTTCATAAAACATGGCAATACACATTCATACATCAGATCACTATTAACCAAAAGAAGCGAAATGAACTTACTATTCTCCCCCCTTGGAAAAAGGCGTCGGAGAGGGGCGCAATTAAAGGCACCCAGGGCGTGGCTAAGGGCACCCAGGGTGCGGCGCCCTTCTAATTTGGGCTAAAGAGACCACTGTCTTCTATACATATAAGATGTAATATTCTCATATTCGAACGGCCATCTATAGTAGTCAGAGGCAGATTTAGAGAGTTTTTCAGGGACCCCCCCTTTCGTGGGAAAACTTTGGTTGATCATATACATGTAGTGAATCACTGAAGCATGACTGGAGCTGGCCCACTCTTATGAAAATTTCTTGATCTGCCACTGGTAGTCCATTTTGTCTAGCAGTAATCCTCAAAAGTAAATAATACGTTTTTCTTATCAACTTGATTATAACCTTGCTAACTATTACATAACTGTCAAGACACAGTATGCATGTTAAAACTACTTGCATTGTCATAAAGAGTAAGGGAGCTACCATTTGATTTTTATGGAGGGCTAGGATGAAATTTGAAAAAAATAGGCAGGACAGGAGTTTTGAGTAAAAAAAAAGGCAGGATGAGACACTTGCAAAAAAAAAAAGTCAGGATGACAATTTAGGTAAAAAAAAAGTCAGGATAAACTTTAAAAAAAAAAGGCAGGACCGAATAGAGTGAAAAATAAAATAAAAAGACAGGACAGAGATTACAACTAAAAAATAATGCAGGACAAAATTTTTCATCCTAGCCCCCCCCCCCCCCATAAAAATCAAATGGTAGCTCCCTAAACAATCATATTCCACAAAACAAACAAAAAGGTGTTTGTATCGTTACTTTAGCTATTACAAACCATATATATATATATTATCATATGTGACTATCAAGCCACTAGCTCCTTCAATGATAACCCTGATTCTCCAATACTACAACTACATGTAAAATCAAAAACCAGGAGAAAAAAGACACTATATATTCTAATGCTTGGAGTGCAAGATTCCAATAAAAAACCCTATACCCACAAACCACCGATCTCAATACATGTATAAGCAGCTAAAATACGGCAAGCTTTTTAGAAAAGCTATTACTTGTTATTGAATTATCGTCTGCCATGTGCAAGTCCCAAACAACAATCACGTGATAATAAAACGTTATAATGTCTGGAAAAATCTATGGAAAGCCTGCTTAACAAAAATGAACAATTTTACAATGATGTTTTTACTCATTTTAGAAAAAAGTTTATTATCATTTTATTTGTATGTTATTGAAAACGATTTCTGTTGATTGAATTCAATTGAAATTAATATAAATGAATATGAAAAGAACATTTACCATAGATAACTGTGCTGAAATGACAAAATTCTTGCACAATGAATATAACAAATGCTGCTATACAGTACAAGTAAAATAATTGCAGATGAGAAAAAAAAACCTTTTGCTAAATATTTAATTCAAAGCAGATTTTAGTTTTTACTGGTCATTTTTACATGTTTTATGTGTTTATAAGTGTTAATTTTTATTACAGATATCTTCAATTCTGCAGTGGTGATTATGAACATTAGTGTTTTGAGGAGAGGGAATTGTTCTTTACGACCGTAAACTGTAACACAGAGCAATATTGTTTTCATTATTCAAATATTGAAAATTTGTGAAATCCTTTTTTCCTTATAGACATTCAAATAAAATTATTTTTAAAGATTTTTCACAATAGGTGTAAAAAAAAAATTTTTTTTTTTTTCTTACAATTTTTTTTTTAAATTCTTGCACATTTGACTCTTTAAACACTTTTCATCTTGCCAATGTAAATTGTCCTGAATAAAACAATGTTTTACTCATCTGTATTTCTTTACTAGAATATTAACGTTATTTGATGCACAAAATCGGTTGCATTTGTGTTCTAGTTGTTCTCCATATTATATTGTATTGCACCGGAAAGAGGTTAATAAAAAAAAATCAATTGCTGATGGTGATCGCCGATTTTCAATCATTAATTGAACTGAATAAACTAGTCAATTGGGTAACATATTATGCATCATTGTAAAGCTAAATATCTGAATTTTATTTATTTGAATCATATTTGTTCCGTCTAGCTCGACCGGCAGTTGGATATGACGAATAACATTTTGACCACCGGAATGGGGTTAACCCAGTATACATAGTTTGACGTCAGGTTTGTACACATGAAGTCTCTAGTCTAGTCAGATCTGAAGTATAGATGTACTCATTCTCAATTTTATTCTGCATATCCCACCCCCTTCCTACGTCAGCCTGCTCAGTCGCCCCGTAATTCTCGTATCACGGCTTTGAGACGAAAGCAGGCATTATCAGCAACGTCATAACTCGCGTCATAATGTCTGAGGAGATGTAATCAGCGACGTCACAATGTGTGAGGAGTCGTTATCAAGCTTGCTTTCGTCTAGCGTGAAACTGTAAAGACCTTTATGTATATATATCTAATCTCATTCTAGATAGTCCGTTCAACTGACAGAATCGGTGTACATTTCATGAACTCTTAACAAGAATCGCCATGCACTATTCTTTATACCAATATCTGTTAGTGTGTAGAAAAGCCAATGATCTACATGTATACATATATATATATGTCAACCATAAAATACAACTGATTTACACCACAACTGTTGAAAAGACCTTTATGTATATATATATCTAATCTCATTCTAGTCCGTTCAACTGACAGAATCGGTGTACATTTCATGAACTTTTAACACTGAAGAATCGTCATAGACTATTATTTATACTAATATCTGTTAGCCATTTAGGGGTCGTTTGAATTCAAAGTTTAGTTTTAGTGGGTTTATTTTGCGAAAAAGAACTCAATTTCCCGATAGTTAACGTTTTCTTTATATTTTGCTGTGTCAAAATGACCTAAATATAAAGACAGTATATAGTCCTAAAAATGGTATATCACGTTCTACACATGACATTTTAGCAGGAAAGACTGCCATTGGAGTACATCACCACTGCAACTTTTTAATTTGATCTCATCCACTAAAGTCATTCAAGTAGAACATTGTTGTCGGGTTTGTCCATATTTTGGAATATATTAATACATGTATAGAAATACTGTTGAGTCTGTTCCCAGATGCCTTCAATATTTATTATTTATTGAAAATAAGTGGAATCATCTTTTAGAAAAGTTGTGTTCCTATGGTATTAAATGAATCCCCCCCCCCCCCTTTTTATAAGTTAAAAAGGCTACATCTTTTTTTCCTTTTTTTAAAACCGCAAAATATCCCTCATTTTATTTTTATTTTTTTTTGGGGGGGGGGGGGGGGTGTTCCTAACCTGTTTATTAGTGGAATTGTGAATCAGGCCATTACTCTTCTCAATTGTATTGATGCATTCTTTTCATGTCAGGACAGTTTTCCTCATTTTTGAAGGCTGTATGGTTGCCTATAATTGTTTTGTCATTTGAACCTCTGTTGATAGTTGTCTCATTGGCAATTATATTACATATTGTAATTTTTATATGTATCTATCCTTTAGAAAAGTTGTTCCAAATGTAATGAATCCCCTCCAGATCCCCCTTTATAAGTTAAAAAGTTAAAAAGGCTACCGTACATCTTCTTTTTATCTTTTTTAGAACTTTTTTTTTGGGGGGGGGGGGGGGGGGGGAGCCGCGTGGTTCCCAACCTGTTGTTTATAAGTTGTAAATCAGGCCATTACTTTTCTCAATTTAATTGTTGCATACTAAACATGTCTGGACTGGTTTTTTCTCATATTTTGAAGGCTGTATGGTTGCTATCCTATATCTTTATATCAATATAAACTTTGTTATTTGAACATCTGTGGATAGTTGTCTCATTGGCAATCATACCACATAAACAGATTTTTATATGGATTGCAGACCTGAAAAAGATGTTCAAAGTTGAATATGCTGCAAACTTCAAACAACCTACTACAACTTATTTACCATGAAACTGTTGATCAGAACTATATATAAGCGATATCATCCTAGTCCTTATACATGTACCACTATCAATCAACAGAACAAATGCAAATAATTATGATGTCATGAAAGGTTTTTTAATAAATCTTGAATCTTTATATCAATATAAACTGTATCCCAATATAAACATGTTGGGCTCTTTTACAGCTGAATATACAGTATGGGGTTTTCTCATTTTCATAGGCCTGTTTACGGGACGTATTATGGTATACCGTTGTCCGTCTGTCTGTCCGTCCGTCGTCAACATTTCAGACATTAACTTCAAAACGCTTAAATAAATTTGCATAAAACTTTGGTGAATTGTTTATATCTTTTGACGTGAGCTCCCTTTTTTTTTTATAAATTTTAAATTTTACATTTCCGAGTTTATTCTTAAAAAAAGGGGTGATTTTCCAGTTTTCAGACTATAACTCAAAAATGCTTTCAGCAGTTCTCATGAAACATTGGTGAATTGTTTATATCTAGTGATGTAAACTGCTGCCTTTAGAATTTTATAAATTTTACATTTTACATTTCCAAGTTATGGGGTTTTATATATTAAAAAGGGGGGATTTTCAAGTTTTGGACAATGTTTTCAGCAATTCTCATTAAACTTTGGTGAATTGTTTATATCTATTGATGTAAGCTCCCTTTTTGAATTTCATAAATTTCTAATATGACATTGAGAAGTAATTGAACTTTATTATTTGTAAATGTGACGGGAGTATCATGCGCTCATGGAGCAGCTGTTTATTGAAGGTGCCGTGGAATGCATATGGTTGCCTATAATTTCTTATTTACATCTATTTTATTTGAATTTAAGGGAATAGTTGCTATTTATATAAACAAATCCCACGTCGATATATAACATGTACAACAATCAAACATCAACCCACGCCAAACTGGATGTAATTGAAAGACATTTAGAGGTCAATATACAGGACAAAATAAGGAAAAACATAGCGAATTTTTTAGCAGAATTATTATTACATGTATTTGCAATATTTAAAATATATCGTTTAAAATTTTTTGAGTTTTAGGTTCCACCTTCCATTTTAGAAAACTGGGATTTCATTGCGGCTAGTCTATTAGAGAGGTATTTCATTGGTTGTAGATATG
Source organism: Mytilus californianus (assembly GCF_021869535.1). Taxonomy (NCBI): domain Eukaryota; kingdom Metazoa; phylum Mollusca; class Bivalvia; order Mytilida; family Mytilidae; genus Mytilus; species Mytilus californianus. The sequence goes on along the minus strand of NW_026262666.1, from coordinate 10,754,904 downwards.
GAATCTGATTTTATCATGAAGTCAGATTTGAACACGACTTGAGGAATGAAGGTGGAGTAAAGACCGAATGTCAGTTTTAGTCTTATATATGTACGTCAATTTTAGTCTTGTATATGTATACATATATTATTGATTCAGTGGTGATGGTAAATAGACACTGACAAATCTTAGATAACATTTTATAGTTTTGAATGTTTCTTCATCAGTTAACTAAAATTAGGTGGAGGTATGTTCTTATTTCCGACAGAGGGGCACTCAACCTATATCATTTGTGCATGAAGCGATTGATAGTTGCTAGATACTGAATGATTTTACCACAAATTTGTGAAAGTTTTAACCGGTGTATATACTTAAAATACGATAATAAAATTCATGTCTTTTTCAGGACTTCTGATCCAACCATGTAGTATGGCATGTTTGTGAGATATGGTTTTGGCCGATAGGATGTTCATGAAGGACCTGTAGTACAAAGTATATCACTGGATTAAGCTCTTTGTCTAAGTGTATTATTAAAGTGCTTTGCTTTGAGCTCAGTTCATTGTTCAAGTATGCAATTCATTCTTTGTGACAGACAACTCTCATGTACAAGGAATTGTCAAAGTAGTATCCATTCTATGTACAATGTAAGTAATAGAAAGATAAAAGCATTTTATTTAGATTTGAACCAAACATTATTTTTTTTTGTCCATTAGCCAAATTTAAAAAAAAACCACAAATTTACCAAACAATGCTACTCGCGCTACTAGCAATATGATGCTAGGTTGTTTTGTTACACTTTATTTTTATACATCTGTACTGCCTACTGACGACTCAGTCCTGAGTGTAAATGGTCATTCAGTATGTTAAAAAAAAGACCAAAATTTATAAGGCCTATTTGGCCTAATTGATTTCTAAAACTATATTTCATTGAACATGTTCAACATTTATCATTCATTTGTTTATTTCTTAATTTGTGTGAATTAACAGTAAATGTTAATTACTACACTGTCATACCACAACAAAAATGCCTTACTGTATTGGTATCACTTATTTTTGTATCCATGTAACAAAAAAAATTGAAAAGAGAATATTTTGCAATACCTATTTCATATTGAATACTTTACCTTTTTAGATATTTAGACATATTAAGTTTAAGTAGATGTTCATACCATCCACTTGAAATTTTATCAGATGACTTCTGTAGTTAGTTAAGAGTCTTTGAAGCATGCTCACAAAGGTTCTTTTGTTGATATCATTTTCATACTGGTCAAAACTTTTTTTTTGCTTTGACCAGCTTTGGAGGAGATATTTTCAAAGAATTAATAAAAAATAACACAGAAGTTTACTTTCTAGCTCATCTAGCCCCAAGCATCATGTCAGGCATTGTAATTACTAAAAACCATTAAATGTCTTCTAATCTGAGAAACAATTTCGACATTTAAACGGAATCTTTTACTTATGATACTGACGATCCACCACAAATTAATAGAATTTAGAACCATACAAATAGTAAGCAAATACATGTTCTCAGATACCATCTCCCATATAAAAAAAATCACATTATGAAAAAATGAACCTATTATGTGTTCCTCTCCTAGCTACAAAATGTATCCAAAATCAAAGATGTGGAACATATTCTATCATAATCATTTGGTAATTAATGCAATTAGTGTCTCTTCCATGCCCGTGTTGAACATAAAAAACTAAATATTAAATAAACAACACTCCTAATGCTCAGGGGCCGGTAACAAGAAATTTTATAAAGAGAGATCGTAAGTATTGAATTAAGGGGAAGATAAGATAATCCTAAGATCATTCAAAGAGTGTAAATCAAAGCTCCCTCAGGTTGGTCGTAGATCGGTCTTATTTCCCCCTTAAGTTGCATCGTAATAGTTTTCATTTTACGAGTTCTTGATAATTTTCCGGCGTCTCCGTGTTAGGCTCCTCGCAAAGAAATTAGAATCGCCTCAAATGAATCATACAAACGTTTTAATGAACGATAAAATGCGCACAATAATCAACTACCCATTTAACCTAAGGAATTTTAACGGTTCATTCTAATAAGTAATAGCTTTTCTAAAAAGAATGCCGCTGATTATGTCGAGATCGGTGGTTTGTGGGTATAGGTTTTTTATTGGAATCTTGCACTCCAAGCAATATGAATATATAGTGTGTTTTTTTCTCTCCTGGTTCTTGTTTTTAGTTGTAGTATTGGTGGCTCAGGGTAATGATTGAAGGAGGAATTATAGTCACATATGATATAATATATATTTATATCCAGATAAAATTGCATACTATTGTACTTATATGTATATAAGTCTAAAAATTTGCACAACGGTACTAATATATGATGGTATTACACAAAGACATTGTTATTAAATCGTGTTGACAAATATTTTGGCTTAACAAATAGCCTTCGTCAGTGTCAATAATTTTAACAATACTGATTGTATGTGTAAAATAGCTCAGTAATACAGGTAAGTTTTGGTCTATTGATTTAATCCAAAATCTTGAACATCATAATATAAAACAAAACTCAATACTCAGATATACGTATCTGATTATATTTACATCCCAAAATGAGTGAAAAATAAAACTGTTAGTATTTCTTATTGATGCCGTTTGGATGATGTACATTAAGTTCCTTTATCCAAAAGCTTTCCCGAACCTGTCGCTGGGCATCACTCCAGTGAATGTTCTGTTCAATCACTAGGATTTTCATGCGGTTAAAGTCATCATGTTTGTGACCCGACTGTCTGAAATGCTGAGAAACTGGGAGAAGTGGCTTCTTAGAGATATCACTCCTATGGCCATTGAGGTGTTTGTGGAAAGGCTACTTTGACTCACCAACATATTGGAGGCCACAAACATTCTAGAATGTAAATAACATTCATACTTTTGCAGGTAACATTGCAAAATATCCTATAGTTATTTTCGGTTGCCTTACTGTGAAAAGTTGATGAGTGATGCATCTGTAGGCAACATTTGCAGCACTTCTCCCAGTTTCTCAGCATTTCAAACAGTATATATATATAATAGCTAGAGTAGCAATACAAACACTTTTTTCTTTGTTTTGAGGAATATGATAGTTTTAAAATGCATACTGTGTCTGGACAGTTATGTAATAGTTTGTGAGGTTAATATAATCAACTTGATAGGAAAAACGTATTATTTACTTTTGAGGATTACTGCTTGACAAAATGGACTACTACAGAAGGCCGTTCAAATATAAGAATATTACATCTTATATGTATAGAAGTGATGAATATCTTATCTGGTTTTTGTCTTAGAAGAAGCAATTAGTTTTGACGGTACAGGTTAAGTGTTGTTGTTACTAATTTCCAGATGTAGTAATACTGTAAGAAGATGTTTTGTGGTAATGGATTTGGAATGAAATATTAATTGCAAATAATTTTCTAGAACATGTTGTCAGCTGGCTTCTTATATCTTTTGATATATTACGTTGTGGTTTGTAATCTTGACAATTTTTTTGTAAGTTCTATAGATGAGAGCTTAATATTGGTATTAGCATTTAGTGCTTTATATTTGGTTGCATGTGTAAGCATATGATTGTTAGTTGGAATATTTATATTTCCATTTCTGATGGCAACCAGTTCATGTTATACATATAGGCAGGATTATTAGTAAGCGATAGTTGTTAGTTTTATTTGTTTTTGTTTATTGTCATGATTGATATGGACTGTATAGCTTGCTGCTTGGTGGGAGCCAAGGCTTCGTGTTGAAGACCGTACTTCGACATATAATGGTTTACTTTTACAAATTGTGACTTGGATGGAGAGTTGTCTTTGGTACTGATATGGCATCCTGTTATATCTGTCTACAAGATTGAGAACACATATTTTGTAATAAAACATATTTAATTCTATAATATCATATATAAAAATTTATCGGTAATTTGTGCATTTTTCCTTTGATGTGTCAACTGATTTCTGATAATGTCAGTATCAGTTGATTGGTCGTGATAAAAAATTATTGGGTCAGTAAGCAATTGACATGCGCGGGTGAACCGCGTGAGGATCTTCTTTCCCCTTTCATTCACAAAATTGCGCGTGATTTTTTTCGCAGAAAGTTTCAGTAAAGTTAGTTTAGCCTTTTTGACATACAAACAGAAGCAACGCCATTTTATTATATTATTAACAAGTGAATGTGCAGCTAAGAGTAGTCGGGACCACTCTTACAAAAAATATCAAGAGAAGCTGTTGCGAGTTGTTCTTGGTACACCCCTAAGTCGCTAAGTTTGTTTTAAGAACACTTAATAACTGACCAAAATTTAAGAATGATTTAGTGTTACCGGAATTAGTAAGATCGCTTTAAGGTAGACTTAAGAATCGTTCTTAAATCATGCACTTTTTCAAAACATTAAGGGCTGTCAATCATTCTAAGATAGGTCTGAGGTTGGGTCTTGTTACACTCTTAAATCTTAAGACGCTCTTGAGACGTTCGTAAGACATAAGAATGCTTCTTGTTACCGGCCCCAGGTTGGTTGTCATTGTGCAACATAGTTAATACATAGAAAACATAAAACATACAACATAGAACTCCTTTTCTCATATAAACATCCAATCATACTATCCGCACTGATCTGTGTCCACACTAAGTCTTGTATAATTTATAATATATGTATTTGTCTGTTTCACCCGAAATATAAATTTTCGGTTGCTCACGTTTCAAATTATAGTTTCTACTTTCGATCTTGATTAATAAAGTAATTAATAAATAAATAACTTTAAAATAATACGTGTAATATTAATTTACTTATTTATTCGAAGAAATACAAAATAACAAAATGTACGACGTATGTCTTAAGCTATATTTCATAAAATTTATTACATAATAGCAATATTTTGCTCGTTCACTTTTTACCACAGGACATAAAGAATATTGACATGTATGTCTATCAGCGTTCTGTTAAAAAAACCACAATGTAGTGGTATAAAAATCCTGCTAAGGACATAGCAAATATTGTTATTTGTTGAAGGCATAACATCCATTTTCAAAATAAAAAACAGCACAGATAATTTTAATCTATACATAATTTTGTTAGAAACATACATGACCTTAGGGACTTATCATTTTTTACCTGGGAGGGGGGGCTGGTCATTTTGAAATCATACATACAAAATTTCTTGATCCCCCCCATAATATTTCACTATTTTTATTTGATCCCCCCTGTAAAAACATTTAAAAAATGTGATCCCCCCTCTATTAAACATGCCAAAATTTTAACATGCAAATCACTTATCGTGTTATTTAAAGGAAATATTGAAAATGAAATATTCTCAGTGGACTGAGTCACAAAACTTATTTGAGGGAAAATTGCCTTGAAATAGGGCTCTTCCATGAGGCCTCTTCCATGAATATTAGTAGGTAGAGCAAGCCAGTGCTTTGAGTAGTTTTTTCCGACTTTTTTTCTAATTTCCTATATTAGGCTATGAAAGAAAACTTGATTCTGAGTAACACTGTAAAAAATATAGATTAAAAAGTAAACTTTTTAAAACAGTAACAACACATTATTTATATGTCCCTCTCTTGAACGCTGCTTAAACTTAAGTTTTATGTATGGCCTTATTGAAACCTCCATTGAGTCGCTAAACTTTTATATGGATAGCTCATGCTTTCAGCTTGAACAATTCAATTACTCATTTATTGTAACATTTCATTCATAAATGTGTGATAGTAACCTCAAATTTTTGATTTATTAGCCTAAAAAGTACAAATTTTGAAGGAGTGAGAGGTATAAATGGACCCAAAGGGCTCTTGTAATGAAAACAAAAAGATATATTGGCAATAATGCCTGTTAATTTAGTGATCGACGTGAGTTAAATATAACAACAGAATTATTCGGATCATGAAGCACCATGTATTTTATATAGGACAAAATGACACAAAATGGCAGCTTCCTACATCAACAAAGTCTTGTGATGTTTTACTTAATTGTATATGAATGGTGTTAATATATTTCGATTTGACTGTTGTAATGTTCTTCTTGACATTTTGTCTCTTGAAGTATGTGAACTACTTATTTCCAAGTGCAAAAAATATTGATCCCCCCACTTTGAATTTATAAAAAAAATTGAACCCCCCTTGTCCACATACAGAAAAAAACTTGACCCCCCCTGCATTTTGACCAAGCCCCCCCCCCCCCCCCCCCCCTCCCAGATAAAAAATGATAAGTCCCTTATATTTACAACAACTATTTCCTTTCAAGTACATGCCAATTATTGCTAACAAGGTTAACAAAACAAAAACATATTTCGTATGAAAAGCATACCGCATATTATAATAATGAATGGGAGGTTTCTACAAATAAGATTGTTTTACGTGGTGGCCTTGCAGTGAGGTGAGAGTTGTTGCTTTATGATAAAGTCTTCGTAGCAATAAAAGCGCTGTTCCTTTGCCTTTTTGTGCGATTAATCAGTTTGTTTCACGAATTGATTGGTAAACATTTTCCTTTCTTTTTCATTACAATAACAACAAGTTTTGATAACACATACGTAAACTTACTTGTGCAAATCAAATGAATTTTAATTTGTAGCTGCTGTCTACTTTAAATAAACACATAAAATATAGAAATACTTTTTTCATTTATTTGCAATTAAAATTACGAGATGCAAACTGAATTGAATTATATAAAGTAAAATGTCTGAAAAAATTATCATAATGAAAACTGTGTTACACTTCTTTAAATATTGTAATTGAGAATTTTGTACAATGTTCACACTTTTAGGATTTGTTAATCTTATCCTCAAATTATATATTGTTGATCATATCCTAATAGATGAAATAGCTGATACTCATTGGAGTTATTTAGAGTCCCATACATAGAAACAGTATAACAGTTTTTTAAGTGTTGTAGAGCATTTGGTTTCCTTTCCAACGTCAACTTTTATTCCTCCACCAACAACAGAACAAATGTGTGGTGTTGTCATTAATGTATATCACAACATGTACAATAAATATTGGTGTTTCAGTTTTTCTTTGAACAAGGAAGTGTTGCCTGAAAAAGAATTAAAAATGAAACTTTGAAAACATGTTTTAGAGTTTCTTTGATACATTAAGTATGAATAAAAGGAGGAGTGAGGTACATGCCAATGAACAAGCAACCTAACCACATCTTAATGTCAAAATATTTTTTCAACAAAAGAATGTATAGTTAATATCGTCCCAATTATAAGCAAATGAGTATAAATTATGCAGACTTCCAATTATTTGCATTTAACACCAAAATCTCCAAACAATAAGAATCAATTAGAAATTACAAGAAACACTGACGAGGTTCCTGCTTAAAGCAGGAATATATAAACTTGGGTCGGTTAAAAAAAATTTCAACTCTTCCAGCTTTTATATCAAAATCAAAGTCACTCATCTTGAGATACAGTAAAGCAACACAAGCACCGAGATCTTGACAGTCACTCATCTTGTGAAACATTAATTTAAAAGCAGATTTTGATAATCATTTATTTTGGAGTATATCCATACACCACAAGCATCGAGATCTTGACAGTCACTCATGAGAAACAGTAAAGCAACACAAGCACCGAGATCTTGACTGTCACTCATCTTGAGAAGCAATAAGGCAGCACAAGCACCGAGATCTTGACAGTCACTCATCTTGAGAAGCAATAAAGCAGCACAAGCACCGAGATCTTGACAGTCACTCATCTTGAGATACAATAAAGCAACACAAGCACCGAGATCTTGACAGTCACTCATCTTGAGAAACATTAATTTAAAAGCAGATTTTGATAATCATTTATTTTGGAGTATATCCATACACCACAAGCATCGAGATCTTGACAGTCACTCATCTTGATAAACAGTTAAACAACACAAGCACCGAGATCTTGACAGTCACTCATCTTGAGATATATTCATACACCACAAGCACCGAGATCTTGACAGTCACTCATCTCGAGATACAGTAAAACAACACTAGCATCGAGATCTATACAGTCACTTGTCTTGAGAAACAGTAAAGCAACACAAGCACCGAGATCTTGACAGTCACTCATCTTGAGATATATTCATACACCACAAGCACCGATATCTTGACAGTTACTCATCTCGAGATAAGTTAAACAACACTAGCATCGAAATCTTGACAGTCACTCATCTTGGGATAAGTTCATACTCCACAAGAAACGAGATCTTGACAGTCACTCATATTGAGACATGTTCATACACCACAAGCATCGAGATATTGACAGTCACTCACTTGAGACATATTCATACACCACAATCAGTGAGATATTGACAGTCACACATCCTGAGATATTAGCAAACACCTTTCACAAACACCGAGATCTTGACAGGCACAAATCCCGAGATATTAGCATACACCCTCCACAAACAACGAGATCCCGACGGTCACTCACTTTAAGATACAGTAATGCACCACAAGCACCTTTGCATGATGGAAATATAACCTTTGAATAAAACAAATTACTAGTTTCCCTGCAAAGATACTAAGCAAGTTATCTTAAAGTTGATATATGGTATATATGGGTAAAGCAGAAAGTTTGTGCACACGTAACACTAGTTTACAAAAGTCCGGCCTGTATCAACTTCCGTCTATCTAGACCATGTGTTGTTTTCTGCTGTTTGTCTCTGTACATGTATTTTCTCGGAGGGGTTCGTTTTTGTGGTCTGTTGTACGAAGGAAATGTAATATTTAGGCAGCACATTACAATTTATCAAAATTTCTTTTCCATTTGCTTTTGTTACTTCGTAATATTTCAAACCACAGACGACAAATATGCTTCCATATCTTGCACTGTTAATGAATTTTGATGATAATCAGTTTTGTAAACAAATGAAGTGTCTGACTGGTACAAGATAAGGTCATGTGGGCAGTGCTTTGTGGTTAATCAATAGAATCCTTTGATAGTTTTATGACCACTGACCAGCTACAAAAATAATTGTCACTGAAAAACAGGCCATGTTTTAGATTTTTTTTTATAGAAAAAAGAAGATAAGAATAAAAGCGTCCTTATTAAAAGAAATTTATATTTAAGAGCTGCCAGGAAAAAACAATCAAGAAAATTATTTGGAGCTTTAAAGGAATCAAAATATAAATGTACAAATATTCAACAAATATAGTTGTACAATTATAGTTACTAATGTTATAACGTTTTCTGTGTGTGTTCCCTTTTGAGAGTAATTCATTAAGGATTACCTTGCTTCTGAGTTCGTATAGATTTTTCACCTAGTGAGTCTTCTCATCGAAATCATCTTGGTTAACCTGAAATATAATATACAATAACTAAATTAATTTTAAAAAAGTACATATAATGTATAGAACATATACACATTTTTGTACGAGTCACAGAGACTAATAATTAATATTGATGCAAACAATGCACATCTCCTTATTCTTGTATAAATTCATGTTTCAGGATACATAAAGGACACATTTTGTGTAAAATATGTATAAAATGCAAGCGTCATGTATTCTTTGTGCATTTTTAGGAGCAATAAAAATTGTGCTTTTTCACACCGTCATATGATAGCATACTTTATTGTTAAACCAATTTCCATGAAATCCTAGTTAAAAGTAAAAATATGCCGCATAAATTGTGCAAAAACTGCGGTTAATGTTGTCAGTGTAAAAGGACAATGCTGACTGCCAAACACTTAATAAATTTTTCAGTAAAATACGTATAAGTAAAATAGGATTTAAACTTTTTCTTCAGATGCAAATTCTTGATCACATAGAAGCTTCTGTCAAAGTTTTAAACATTTCATGAAGATAAGACATAAGTTGTATTTATTGTAGCACTACAGACTTAATTTTTTTTTATCACATTATTTTAAAGTATTTCTTCATCTGAACATTTTGTAAATACTGGAGTCATTATCATGTCACAACAGGAAGTAAATTAATAACTAAATAATGGAAATAAAAGCACATGGTAAATACTTTATATATAAGAGCATATGGGAGGAGCTAATCCTTCAATCATCTGTTGATAACAATTGTCCAGCTGTTAATCTCTGACCACTAGGTCTTATCTTATTAAGTTGCAATCAAAATTTATTTATACAATTATGCAGGTAAACAAAGAAAATATAAAAGAGAAAAAAATGTAGAGGGAAAACATCTAAAGTGAAGACATATATACATAAATATAAAGTGTAAGAGTAGCTTTGAAAGTCTCTGACAATTGTTCTTTCTAAGGCAAGAAGAATTGGTATCTGAATCTGACAGTGACATTCACAACAATCTTTATTCTAGACAAATCACTTGGATACTAGTGATTTGTTTTAACTTGTACTATAAGAATTGCCTGTTTTATTTTGGAGAGGACAGTAGGTAGTATGAAAATATCTTTCATTGTACATTTTTAAGTTTCTTGTTTATTTCACAGTACCATATATTTCTTTTTAAATATGAATGATAATTATCATTTCATAGTGAGAATGATGTTAAATATTGATTATATGCAGCTGGTCACTCTTATTGCGTGAACCCCCTGAGGTGTTCACGCCTATATATTGGTGAGTTTTAGTAGCTTCTATGAGACATTCATATATGATGATGGGAGTTTTTAACGACCTTGACTGGCTATACAGCCCTCGCACGGTCGGTAACATTCATATATCCTCGGAAACAAGATTCTCGTATTTCATCAATCAAAGTTCGTTGTAGGTCAGAAAGTAAAAAAGTAAGGTACATGCAAATGGTAGCTGTATATACTTTTCTATTTACAACTAAAATTCAAAGGTGCTTTTAATTAACTTGTGTAAGCAATAATTTTTTTGGTGACCAGTTATATATAGCGGTCTCGGGTTCACGTATTGCTTTTCTTTTTTTTAAAGAAGCATCTTGTATTCTCTTATTTTAGACTGTCTGGACAAGGGTGAGACTTTATCCCTATTTAAATTCTACATTACAGATGTTGGTTTAATCTGTGATGTCAAACTCCCACTGAATGCTTAATTAGTGTTGTTAATACGTGTATAAAAGACACAAATTGTGCGGTTAAGGTGCAAGAACTTCTGGGGTGTTCTCAGAGAATGTTTATAAATATGTTGCATTTATAGGGGTTCAAAGTTTTTCAGTGATTTTACAAAACAAATTTCATGGGAATTGTGATCAAAAAATGAAAATAGAAACTTTATGGGTACCCCCTATGGTTTTGCTTTGATATATGTGATAAAAGTGAGTATTTTCTACAAAACAGTGTCCCAGTTTTTGGATAATGTGGTTCTGAATGAATTTATAGGTCTCCAAAGATGAAAGGTGAAAATTATGAGGTTTGGCACCCAGCAGTTAAATCAATATTTAAAAAATCTGAGACACGGTTTTTTAGCTTGTGTTTGGTCAATTAAAGAGATGGAAACAAATTTTTACTACCATTTGACATGAATGTGCTATTTTCATCCATGTTGGGAAGCACCTTTTTGGCAAATATATACAATGAGCTATATATTTTTCAATTGATCATACCAAAAAAAAAGATTATCTATAGATTAAGAAAACGAGTAATATTTCAGCTTGTAAAACTTATCTCATCTATCAGTGAAATACACGTAAATGAACAAAAGATATTTTCAAAATTTGCTTCAGTTATTAACTCTAAATTATACAACAGCTTCTGTCCAAGCTTCATAACATTCTAAGACGGTTTGACAAAGTTATTGATGTAAAAAAAAACTTTAACCACAGATGAATCTAAATGTTAACTGCCAATTATTTCAGTCCATTTATCAGTAAAATGAAAGGGTCCAATTAAAGAATTGTTTTGAAATTGACAAAGCGAAATGCAATCTGTTTCTTGGAAAGGTTGAACCATTGATCGAAATACACTCAACAAATTCAAATGTCGTTTAATTTCTCCACATTATTATTGTTTACTCTAATTGGAACTCATTCTACCTTTTCCGGCAAATTTGCCATGTGCTTTGTTTTGTAAACAAAATATTGATCATTTCTAAATAACACTATGATGGGCCAATTTCCGTCAAAGTACAACAAAGTTTAAAGAAAATTCGGATAAGATTCTATTCCATTAAAGTCCGTGAAAGTTTTTGTTCAAAGTTTTTTTTACCGTTGTCACTAGAACAAATCTTCAAAAACGTGGAGCAAGTATTCTTGGACAAAGAACATTTTGATAGTGACTACGGCTCTTTAGTTATGTTAGTAATAGAGATTTACGGAAAGTCTCGGTTCCGACTGTTGACTCCGACTCTGACAGCAAAAATTACAGGGGTCGTCTCAAAAGTTAATTTAGCGGCGCACCTGATTCATAAGGAGTCCATAAACGGAGCATACTATGGCTCCAACGAAAATAAGAATCAAAATTTGAATCCAGAGTTTTCGTAACAGCACATTTCAATCGGATGTGTCGTCAAGCTCATACACACGTACATGAAGCCAGATACGTTATTTTGAATGATTTTTTTTTCCTGCATCTATAATGCCATAGTTATATGTAAATGTATATATACATATGTACATAAACATATCCTGATATATATATTTCTGATATAAACATTTTCCTGTTTTACAGATACGCAAATAAAGGGCACATTAAGGTTAGGGAGTAATTATTTTAGATAAGGGGAAAAGGGGGAGGGGATAAGAAGAAGAAATTTGCAATAAAAAGGCAGTACCAATGTATTAATAAACAAAAATGTAGGACGAAAGTTTTCTTAGCCCCCCCCCCCCCCCCCCCCCCTATACTTGAAAATATGTGCCAACAAATTAAAAGTTGGGGCGGCCATTCTGAAAAAGGAAAATGGCAACCCAGGAAAATGTTTGCCAATTAATTTTGGTTCGAGTCAACAGATGTGGATTTGAATAAAGGGAAGCACAGAGGGACCTGGTCCCCTTTTGTAGAAAATTTTATTAAAATAACGGAAATATTTGGCAAAATTTGGATCGTGCACCCCTTTTAAGAGCCAAAAATGTAGCAGGCCCCAGTATCTGGAAATTATGGATCTTCAACTGGTTAAACCAAAGACTTAAAAATTGTTATTTACTGCTTCTCCACATAGCACGAAGCATGGTCGGCCCTGAGTCAGAATATGTTGGGGTTGGTTGACATGTGTCGGTCTTGTACACTGCACGGTCAAATATTCATATCTTATTATGTTCCCTTTCCTGAATTTAACTTGTCACTTTAAGATGAACATTCAACCATCCATTCATCAATCCTACATTCATTTTTGGACGAAGGCTGCGATGGCAATTTTGAAATTTGAAAGAGTTTGGTAAAATACTTTTTTCAGTCGGAAAAGATAACAGACAAAAAGCGATCAGGGCAATAGCTCATAAATAAATTTGAGCTTAGAAGCAGGGGATACGATTTGTGGAACTGTATATATTAAATAAAAAAAAAAACATAGGAAATAAACATAAGACAAACCTAATTTGATTAAATAAATCGTTGTGTAAAATCTTGTTTCACTGTTATTTGCAAATGTTACCTTCAGTTGAAAAGCTAATAAATTATTATTTAGTACTTTTTTTTTTATTTTGAGACAACCCCTTCATTTTACCTGTCAGAGTCGGTGTCAACAGTCGGTACCGAGACTTTCCGTAAATGTCTACTAATTATTGGATGAATGTATTTTTAAAAACATATTTCGTTTCAACATTCACTAATGAAACTTTGAAAAATAACAATTCCAGTAAGCCAAAATAATACTTCCATGGTTACATACTCATTGTGAGATCTTTTTATCACCAAAAATATTTCAGTAAAAGAGGTAAAAATTAAAACATGTTAAAGTAAAAATGAAAGAATTTTGCTCTGTCTTTTTATCATTAACAAACATCTGTGCAAAGTCTCGTAAAATTTCATGTAGGTTTGAAAACGTTGTTTGTTTAAAAAATCTAAGTTTAACGACAGACTGAACCTATGTTTACGACACCGAAGACATCGAGGACGAGAACGTCCCAAAACTGATGGATCATAGTGTCTTGCTTCCGCGACACTTGTTGCCGGCTCGACAAACAATTGGTTTTAACCGCAAATTCGTCATCGGGAAACAGTTTATACAAACACTCTATAAAAACATATTATACAGTTTATGCAGTATGACCCAATTCCCGTCCAGGACATGAATGAAATATTTGCCACTAGACGTTGAGCAACCAACAATCAATCAATCACCAATGGTGAACTCATTCATAAAATGTTTTGGCATATATTTACTGCAACAAATTAAAATTGAAACGATTGGAGATGCATCAAATAATAACGTTGAAAAAAGATTAAATTTACATACTTATTTTCATTAGTTACATCAATACCGATGTGCCATAAAACGTTTAAGTAACCACTCCGTAGAAAAGTTGATTAAGACATAGGTTCCTCACACACGGCTATGCCGGGTTTATGAATTTTATAGGTCACACCAATGTCAGGCCACAATATCTAGACAATATTCGTAGATCTTTTACTGTCAACATATTAATTCAATCTTTAGACTTAGCAGATCACATGTTTGCTGTTCAATATTGACATTGATTGAAATGAATTTAGCCATCAGGTTTTTTTTCATGTATATTTATGTCTTTGTATTTCAACTTCATATTTCATACATTCAAATTTTTTTATAAAACGTTATCCAAATAATATTTCCTATCTATTTCATTGTGTACAGAAACTATTTTGTTATTTTGTTAAGAGAATGTCTTTTTCAATTGAAAATGAATGTTCGTCGAGTTCTAATAAATATAATTAGAGTAAATGTTTGATTAAGTCATTTCGACCTGTATTCTGTAAGATAATTTTTGTTTTTCTTTTCTAACTAGGTCAGAATATTCAATTTAACAGCCCAACCCTAATATAAAATGGTCGTTCCCTAATTCAAAGATAAAAAAGTACTGTATTCATTCTTCAATTCATTTAAAAAACGATAAAATATTCTTCATAGAAATTCAGTGTTAAGCAGCTGTTCATTTTGAGACCTCAAGTTCATTTCATTTTTTCCAGTATGCCGAGGGATTTCTTGACTAATTGTTATAATTTGAATGCAAACAAACTGATAAGGATTGGTAAATCAGACAAGTGAAAATTCTCAGGAGGTTTTCCTTATCAATCATCAAATAGTGTATATGTCAAGTATTTGCTTTGATACTGTAAAAAAACTATAATAACAACTTAATATTTGATTAATTAATTAATGCTATGTAATGTGATATATAGATTCAATTCTTAATTCTTGAGCCCTCATATTCTAGATAACATGTAAATACCAGTTCTAACTATTTAGATTTCAAATTAATATAAAAATTGAGAAACCACAAGCGGTGCGGTAAATCCTGTCCATCGATCTAAACAATGATAAACCATACTACTTTTATTCAAGGCTAATTAATTCATCCCTTGGTATCTTCAGCTTCTCTTTTATCAACATGTTTATTCATGTTTTAGAAATGATATAATGTTTTCATCTTATGTCAGATCGATATGTACAGTGTTAATACAAGTTCTTGTTCTTTTTTTTTCTCTCTTTTTTTTAATTTAACTAAATTTAACATGAAAATAAAATAAGAATAACGTATATATATTTTTAATGCGATGACCCTGCATAAAGGTGGAAATCTCGGAAAAGAGGACAAAGAAACTTAAGATAATAGGTATATACGGATTTCTCGAGACTGATTTAATCACTCGCAAGATTAATTGCATTTGCTATTTCATGAAACAATAAGAAATTTCCTAACAACTATTCAATTTCCTTAAAATAATTTTTTGTTATACGAGGTAGTTTTATCATATATAAGTTTCGCTTGTCATTGACGCTAGTATCAAAGCTAAATATTGTGTAGATTATATAAGACATTCATTGTTGTTTGTTTTTCATAACGAAAATAAAGATGCATATAATAAGCTCGTGATTTATGAAAAATATTAAACTTGATATGTTCACACGTGCCTTAAGGTGAGATTGCTTAGACATTAGCAGCAGCAAAGTCATATAGCAGCCCCTGTCAGAACAATCGACAAACGTTTTGTCACATATAGTAATTTGTTTAATATATTGCCATTCTATTTGCAGACACAACGCCTTTTGGGGGTTGTCTTCTAGTCTTTGTTCGCTGTCTTTTTGTCATAATCCAGACAATTTCTTTATTTGTAATTACAAAAAAGCCATGGGCATATGAATTATTTAGAGTTAAATGGCACTTCTTATCAAAAAAATTGTCGATGAAATTTCGGATTTATACATGAATTTATTGATCCCAGGTGAGATGACCCCGTCTATGATGTTTTTCAGAAAATATACATGATGCACATGCAAGAATCACTAGTTGAAAACAGAACTTTAAACTGAGATCATCTGTTGGAATGTTCCAGTGAGTGAAACGTTCCTACCGCCACAACATGACACCATCTCCGGGAAGGCTGGATACGGCCATTCTCGATTAGACAACATAGTTACGTCTATATTACCCTTTTTTCCTTTAAAAGTAAAAATATATACAATATTTGTACTCACCTATATCAGATTTCTTTGAGACGACCTTTTCAATTATGTGGAAGAAATCCAATATAAATCACACATCTTTTGACTGATACATTTCGGTTCATATTTTGAATATCCTTATTTTTTGACAAATTTCATAATCCAAAAAAGACGTTATAAAAGAGAGGCGAAAGATACCAAAGGGACATTCAAACTCATAAGTCGATAAATAAACTGACAACGACATGTCTAAAAAGAAAAACAGACACAAAAACAATACACAAAACTAAAGACTGAGCAACACGAACCCCACCACGAATTAATTATATAACCTATATATATTTATATATATTTTAATATTATTCGTTAATATTAATGAAATTGTAGGACCAAAAATTATATAATTAATTACTGAATCCTACATAAAAAATGGAAGACAATTAAGAAAACGTCTGCTATAAGACAGAAACGGAAAGAACTAAAATATTCAGTTGATATAACTATGAAGTCCTGCACTACATGTGTGCTATAAAACTAAAATACTTTCAGCATGTTTTTGTTCACATCATAATCATCATCATCTTTTTTTTTGTTATTATCAGAAATAGTATTATTATTTTACTCGTTATATTAGTGTTGTTGTTGTTGCATACCAGACACACTGATATTAATATATAATTACCATGATTATTTTTACTTATTCATTTATTCAATTATTTACTTATCGAAACTTTAAAACATCTATGAGAATATTATATAGTTAACAAAAAACTATTATGATACTATCTTCATGGATTTGAATGTTTTAAAATAGTATATTTGTATACGTACCTCCATTAAGAATTCCAAGAGTATAATAGTTGTGTAAAGGTTTCACAAACGAACCGTGTGCTGTATTTGGCGGGAGACAAACACTATTAATTACAATCACCGTTTAAGACAGCTAGTAAAACTATATGGTTCATACACTTGGATTAAGAGATAATGTTCTTCGAGATATGAGGCATCCAACTGTGAAGTGTTACAACGACATTTCTTATCGGATGAAATACTTGTCAGAAGCTCTTATAAGAAGGAGTGAGGAAAAAATATGTTTTGCACCCCCCTCCCCGCCCCTTCTTTTTGGCCAAACAAATTTTTTCAGATTTTTTGAAAACAAATGAAAGATGACACTGACTAATTTCTGAACTATTAGATTATAGAAACTGTTAATTGTGTATTTGTTTTCTTTTCGCTTGTCACTTTCAGAAGTTTATTGGATAATTACGTCCATCAGATAGAGGACATTTTAGCGCATTGATAGGATATTTTAGCGAAAAGAATCGGACGTTTTAAAATAGCGTCAAAGTGTAACCCATTTTAGCGCAAGGTGTTTAACCCATTTTAGCGAAAAGTGAAATGATCAATGCCCATTTAAGCGCAAGATTTTTAACCCATTTTAATGAAAATTTTAATTGTCAATGCTTATTTTAGCGACATAAATTAATTCGTAATAGAATAATAAATTTTAATAGAATCAAGACAGCACAATATAAAAAATATCATGTCCATTAAAATACAGCACTAAAAGTATAGAAGTTTAACTCAAATGAAACAAGTCCGTTTTAGTCTGGAATTTGCTAACGGACGTACGTAATGGCCAGTCTTGATTTACCCCCTGTACATACTGCTCATTAAATACACATCTTTTCAAATGAATCCTGTTAAATAAAATAGTTCTTAAAAGATTATTACTATTGCAATAAACATGATAAATAAAACAAAATATATTTATCATCAATTTGTTTACAGTTATTACATAGTCTTTTTTCCCTTGGAATATTTTTGTAACGACAAGGCTCTTTCTATTTCTAAATTATGATCACTGCCTCGAAAATTTGTTATATAAGTTGTCTAGTTTTGAATTAACTTGCTTCATTGAATAGAACTTACTATATGACTGAAAGAATAATTTTGAATATTATTCGAGTTCAGTAGATTTTGTAATGTTATATTTTTGAATTTTTCAAAAACATTCTTTATCAGATTAATTAATCGCGTGGAAAAAAAATATCTATGTTTTCAGGCTTATTCTGTTACATCTATATTTGATTCTTCAAATATTTTAGATGCAAGGGCGTACCATATAAAAACTTAATGTAAGGCGAAAGTGTGTAATTGCAGGATAAAAACAATACATGTTCATAGTTAGAAAATATCAAATTCATTTGTACTTTAATACGAAACATGAGGAAAGCTCGGTAAGCCTCGCTTTTTCTTCTTGTTTCTAAAGTTAGTAGAATTAATTCTTATATTTTCCGACAATGTACATATATTGTATATATGCATGAGGTATGGGGTATTAAAATGAAATTGAGACAGCAACCCAATGATACGAACAACGAAAAGACACCTCGAGGCCAACATACGATTAACAGGCGTCTATACAATCAATATTATTTCAAGTTACATTTATTTAAAGGTTGTAAATAAATTTAACAGAGACTATCAAGCACCTGCCATCAAAACTAAAACTATACATTAAGATGTACAAATGACAAAAGACAACTAATGGCGAGGTTCTTAAAACAGGCTTTTGAACAGTTGTCGGGATTAAACTAGTTTTTTGTAGACCTCAACACCACTAATATAATGTCGACCAATGGACAAATAAATGTGGAAATATACAATATTCGGTCAATGTCAGAAAAATATCAACTTTTGTGTGTGAGGCTTGAAAACTGTGGAAGGGCGAGGTTTACGAAGCTCTTCAGCTGTTTCGTGCCGAATACAAACAAGTTGATATCTTCCTGACATTGGCCTAATATTGTGTTTATACTGTAGCTAAAAATGGCTACAATTATATAGCTATGAAAATGTTAACACAAAAAATAAAACGTATTTTCCATCCCTAAACGAACCCCAAATTTGGAAGAAAAATGACGTGACCACGGTGTATAACCGCCGTACAGTTTATTCCGGACGTTGCTGCTTATCGAAGCGAGGTTGATAAGTATAATATGTTATCGAGTTTTCTGCAAATTGATATCGAAAAATATCAGCCGCGAGTCACAATGTGAACGTTTTTGGTTACTGAGTGTCTCTCTTGCCAAAAGGGTTCACACTGTGGCCTACATCTGATATTTTACGATATCAAATTCAATGTGTAGAAACCCCGATAATCTATACATATCTATACGTCATGTATGTAGAACACCCGATAATCTGTTTATATAGTTCTAATAATTTAATTTTGGATGTAACGCGTCTTCTGATTGGCTGGCGTTGTTTTGTTTATCAGCTCATAGACATAATGTTGTCATGTGACCGTGACGTCATCAACGTTTTTTCATGGTTTACTCAGGTTTAAAATGGAATTTAGAATTAAATTATAAGAGATGACTGTAATACTTTTTCTGTCTATTCGAAATAACATAAAAAATGTGGTGCACACTTTAAAATAACCCGCTACGCGGGTTATTAAGTGTCCACCACTTTTTTTATGTTATTTCTTCATAGACAGAAAAAATATTACAGTCATTCCTTAGTTACTTGTCTTTTCTTCCTCCTTTAGAGAGTTTTAAGCTTGACGAAAGGAAGCTTGATAACGTCTCCTCACTCATTGTGACGTCCCTGATAATGCCTGATCACATTTTAAAGCCGTAATACGATGATTACGGAGCGACCGAACAGGGTGATATAGGCAATGGAAGGGAAGGACGATAAATATAGTCAAAATATTTTCCTTTAAAGAAGGTAAAAGTAAGCATACAATACGTACTAGTACATAGAACAAATGTTGACGGGATTCTTGATAAGAATAATTGTACAATATTAATAATTGTACAATATTAATAATTGTACAATATTAATATAATATGAACATCTATTATGCATTTTGCACGGTCATATAAAATAAAATTTGGTATGAAAATAAGGAGATGTGGTATGATTGCCTATGAGATAACTATCCTCCAAAGTTCAAATGAAGTGGATGTAAGCAAATAAAAGCAGCCGTACGGCCTTCAACAATGAGAAAAACCCATACCGTATGGTCGGCTATAAAAGGCCTCGACATGAAAAATATGAACCAATTCAATTGAGAAAAATAACGGCCTAATTTATAACAAAACAATTTACGAAAAACAAATATGGCAATCAAGAACCAACGACATCACTGAACTACAGGCTCCTGACTTGGGACAGGCACATGAAGAATGTGGCGGGGTTAAACATGTTTATAATTGTCAATGAGACAATTCTCCACAAAGGACCAAATGACATAGAAATTAGCAACTATATAGGTCACTGTACGGCCTTCAACAATGAGCAAAACCCATACCGCATAGTCAGCTATAAAAGGCCCCGAAAAGACAAATATAAACCAATTCAAACGAGAAAAACTAACGGCCTGATTTATGTACAAAATAATGAACGAAAAACAAACATGATATACAGCAACAAACGACATCCACTGAATTACAGGCTCCTGACTTGGGACAAGCACATACAGATTGTCGCGGGGTTAAACTAGTTTGAAGGCGCCAACCCACCCCTAACCTTGAACAGTGGTGTAACAGAACAACATAAGAACAAATATAAAAATCAGTTGATGAGCTTAACTCATCAGATCGATACAAAGCAGAAATACATCTAACAAAAACACAGACCGGACGTGGCAGGGTACTTATACATCCACACAACAGAAAAGACACTAAGTATACAGATCTGAGAGTACTTGAAATTACTGACAGCTAGTTCAAAGTCAATAACAACTAATAAAAAATCATGCATCTAAGACTAAAATATCAATCAGTACACATACAACATCCAATGGATTTAGTGTTAAGACGTCATGAACAGTCAGAGAAAAACTTGACCTTGTGCTATGCCAAGATACAGGTATCGACATATTGTAGAGCCATAAATGTACATATGTATATAAAAATTATATTTAGTTTGATTTTAATTTGCTGATAACAAAATCAATATTAATACCAATAAACACAATATTCAAAGATCTAATTACAGTGTTGAATTGATAACCTTTTAGATTGAATAAGTTTATTTAAAGGATCGATAAATTTACCCGGATCGTTCTAAATTTCCGGAATCGGTAAACAACATCTCCGTAAAAATTAGGATGTGCTATCCCGTTCGAAATAAGTTTTCTACAGGTACATGTACAATCAAACTTCCAAACCAGATATTTGTATCTATGGAAGAATTTAGTAAAAGTTTTATGTAATTTGTGATAAATAAATCCCTGACTTAATAATTAACCAGTAATACATAGATTACGTTCATTGAAATCCAAAACGTCACAATAGACACGGGCATAGCGAACGAGTTGTGATATATAATCACCGTAAGATGATGCCAAAGGAACATCACCGTCCAAAAAAGGAAAATTAAAAATATCGTCCCTTTTGTCGTAAATTTTAGTGTAGAGTTTCTCGTATAAAACTGAAATGTCTAAATCTAGGAAAGGACAGTTATTACCGTTTATCATGTTTATATTTGATTTGTTTAAAGTAAGTTCCTTTGGCTAAATTTCGGCTGTATATTTAGAAAATTCTTGATTATTGAACAAAAACATATCATCAAGATAACGGTAAGTGTTGTTGAATTTATCAATTAAATGCAATTTAGACGGGTCTTTACTGAGTTTGGTCATAAACTGTGATTCATAACAGAACAAGTCTGCTATTAAAGGAGGGCAATTGGTGCCCATAGGAATACCTACAACCTGTAGATAAACTTTATTACCGAAACGTACATAAATATTATCAAGAAGAATATTAACCATGTTAACAGCTTCAATCATCTCATCACACCTCCAGTTAGTATATCTAGCATATTTACCTTTCTCGTTAGAGAAGACGGCTTTACATGAGTTACAGAAAATATATTTGCATATAGATTTACCAAACGACCATTTAATTAAATAGGATAACTTTTGTTTGATAAGATTGTGTGGAAGTGTAGTGTAAAGAGTTGAAAAGTCAAAATTGTCAACCGAATCTAAAGGACCATCAATAGCACGTAATTTATCTAAAACATCCAATGATTTTTTTCACTCCAAAAATAGTTAATTCCACTATTTTTATATATATGTTTTATTACAAAAGTTAATGATAAGTTCTTTGATAGTAGTTAAGGAACTAGTTAAAAGCACTGAAAGATTAGTTGTAGAACACTTACTAGAGGCCGAGATGAAACGATATTTTACTGGTTCTTGTGTAGTTTAGGTAACCAATACATAGTAGGGACCTTCAAATGTTCAGAAGAGGCATTAAGCTCTGATGTTGTTATGATATGATTGTTTACTATATGACTCTCTGTGGAGCGCATGGACTTGAATGTAGAAGAATTTAAAATTTTAATTCTTAAGAACTTCCGTGTAGTATTTACGGCATACCACCTCCATATTGTTGGCAGCTTTGTCCGCCGGTACAAACAAAAACCGCTTTGCGAGTACTTGAAGTTTGTTTCTTACTTTAGAAATAGCTAGGCGTATTATGTACTCTTTTATTTTTTTTTCTAAAGTATTTTCAAAATGTGATATTCGAATATCCACAACATTCATACATTTATTCGCATAAGAATCAAGAGATTTATTTATCAGATTTTTTCCCGTTTACACCATTTTTTATAATACGATGAAAGAGCGTCTTTTATGATCTGACGAAACTGTTTCCAATCTATTTAGTTTTCGAGTACGCCTACCATGGTTTATTTATTGTATTGTTAAATTCAGTTTGTATTGCACTTCGTCTTATAGTTTCTCGCTCGATGTGTATACATCTGTTTATTTAACAAAGACACAACGAATAAAAAGTCAGTGCATCATTTCAGTTAAAGATGATTATTAGACTGATATCCGAATGTCACTATTGTACCGTTCGTTGTCTTTATAGCGTGTTTTATTTGTACTGTTCGTTCACAGTCAATTTTCTCTGAAAAAAAGAATACCTATATACTTTAATATAACATGTTATGTTATATGTCATAATAAAGTATATAGGTCACAAAAAGTTCAGAGACAAGTGCCTGTGCGTTCGTTGCAAATTCTTGTGAAGGTCGTTGTGCGCTTTGACTATTCAAAATTTAACCGAAGTACATTAAATTCAATGAAATCAAACAATGGTTCGAATGTATTAGATTCTTTGTTTCGATGCTCGGTGGTAGAAGTTGCAGACTGTGGCATTGACGACGTATTACTATATAGCTAAATAAATAGTTTGTGTCATTTTATTTCAAAAAAAATCTTTATCTCTTAATACAGAGTATTTGTTTTTTTAATTGTTTTACATTTGTCACTTCGGGGCCTTTTATAGCTGACTATGCGGTATGGGCTTTGCTCATTGTTGAAGGCC
Organism: Mytilus californianus; assembly: GCF_021869535.1. Classification (NCBI taxonomy): domain Eukaryota; kingdom Metazoa; phylum Mollusca; class Bivalvia; order Mytilida; family Mytilidae; genus Mytilus; species Mytilus californianus. The sequence goes on along the minus strand of NW_026262666.1, from coordinate 10,731,124 downwards.
GTACCGGTGACCTGTAGTTGTTAATTTCTGTGTCATTTGGTCTCTTGTGGAGAGTTGTCTCATTGGCAATCATACCACATCTTCTTATTTTTATATAAACAAAAAGTCTAAACATTATGACAGAACGGCTGACACGTTTGCTCCATATCTTAATATAAAACAAGGTGATGTGGTATGATTGCCAATGAGACAACTATCCACCAAAGTTCAAATGAAGTGGATGTAAGCAATTATAGGCAACCGTACGGCCTTCAACAATGAGAAAACCCCATACTGTAAACTCGGCTATAAAAGGCCCCGACATGAAAAACATGAAACAATTCAATTGAGAAAACTAACGGCCTTATGCATATTTAACAAAACAATTTACGAAAAGCAAATATGACAGACATGAACCAACGACAACCACTGAATTTCAGGCTCCTGACTTGGGACAGGCACATACAGAATGTGGCTGAGTTAGACATGTTTCTCGGCTCCCAACCTTCTCCCTAACATGGGACAGTGGAGTAACAGCACAACAAACTATAATCAAAGTACTGAAGTACTGAACATCGGATGACCACAAGTTCTTGAGGATGGTCAAAAGCACTTGTCTCAGAAAAAAACAACATATCTCTTTACCTGAAACTGAGGTTAATGTACAGAGATATATTTTTTTCTGAGACAAGTTCGTGCGTGGATGATGAATAAATGACAGGAAATTCAACTTCACCGTAATAACTATTATATTGTAGTGATACAAATCAGTATACACTGATCGGTTGTTTATATTATATTAAAATAACAGTTACATATATATATGATTTGAATCCATTTGTATATCATTCTATTCTACTATTCTAAAAATAGTGCAATGCAAGTTCATGGTGGACACTTTTCTGTAAAAATTCGATTTTTCTAAGATTGGATACGAGTAGGCATTCATATTTTCCCGCAAAAACAATTACAGAGTTACCGGTCCTTGACGGTATTTTCACAAAACGTTCTTTGAGATATTCTTCCGCATGCTTTAACACAATTTTTCGGTACGTGTGCATTGATATTATCAATGATTTTTTACTTATATATATATATATCTAACTACAAAACATTTTCATATTATTAATTTATGTTGTAAACAAAAATATTTTTATCAGTATTCATTGAAGAGATGTATTTATATCAAACGATAAGGAATGTTATATTGCACTCGTTTATGTGCGCATATTTATCATGTTTATAGATCGGTTACAAACCCAAAACTAATTTACATAATGGAAATCTAGGCGATAGCAATACATCGGAATGACCTCAAGGTCATCGCGATGTAAAAATCAATAGAAAAGGGCTTAACTCATCAGATCGATACAAAGCAGAAAAACAAGTAACACAGACCGGACGTGGCAGGGTATTTATACATCCCCACATAAAAAATGACACTAAGTGCAGATCTGAGAGTACTCGCAGATACTGACAACTAGTTCAAAGCCAATAACAACTAATACAAAAATCATGTATCTAAGACAAAAAAGACTTTTGCTGCTAAATTCATACCCATCGAATTGACTCAAACTCTTAAATTTGATTTATTATATAGTTTTAAAGGAGATGATCTTTGTAAAATTAAATGGACGACGGACGATGACAGAAGATGGACGCCAAGTGATGGGAAAAATAAATTCAAGAGTTGACTGAAAAATCCTAAGTTTTACGAGAAATGCTTTTAACCAGATGACCATATTTACATACCTAACTTGCTTAAGTATGAAACAGATTTTCTTTGGTTTTTCAGTCCATACTTGATCTTTCATTGATCATTCATTAAGATGGACAGTAACACTCAAAGCATTATTCTTTTAATAAATATACATAATGCATTTACATCCACCAAACATCCAGTGGCAGATTCAGGGGAGATGGTTTGTTGAGGGTGTACCCCTAATTGATAGAAAAAAAATACAATTTTGGACAATTACGCCACCTTCCACCGACCCTCAATCCGCAGACAAAGATACTAAATCAATTCATTTCAAATGAACCCTATGATTTGAACTAATTTTATACAAAGCTGTTTCGTGGATATCCAACTATATCTAGACCATTAAAAGCTTTATTTACTGCTAGTGATTTCATAGGAGTACACACACATTTTTAAATAATTCCGAGTATTGCCAAAAATTTTTTGTTTCGACTAAGTAAGAAAGAAATGATTTTGTTTGTTATTTAAAAAGAATATAGACGTGTCCATCTGTTGAAACACAAATTTTCCAATAAATGAAATAAAATAAAAACATTAACCGGCCCCCTTGAAGTTAAACGGTTGTTGCCTTTAAAACAAATCACCTTGAAAAAAAGTGCCACGCCGGGAGAAAGGAAGAAAGACCATTCATAATTTGTCTTACACTTGTTTTTCTCTTTTTTAATTAAATAAAAAAAATAATAAACCTTTCAAATGTAGAGTTCATAAGATACAAATATTCCCTGTGGAACACATCCCCTCCCCCTTTTTTTTGTGCTCTCTATTTTCAACCCTCGAATTAAGCTTTCCAATCTAATTAAAATTAAAACATTGCTTTCTAACCAATCTATTCATGTACCGGACCGGCAACTTTCTTTATTTAATACGAAAATCTGCAGTGCCGTTATACACATGCATGTTGTTTGCTTGGAGTCCCCGCCCGAAAAGAAGGAATCCAAGATACTATATTCCTGCATCACGTGATTTTTACCACGTGGAGCTTACATTTGAATAAATACCGAATATGGAAAGTGAAACTACAATTCAAAACATAAAGTCCGAAGGCACAAATAAGAAAAAGAATGGGTTTTTTTGCAAAGGGTGACGGGGTAATTCTCTCTGTGTTCAAAATATACATGAAATATTTGCCACTGCCCCTTTTCTGTTCTATGAATTCTAACCCTGAGTTTTCTATCTGTTACATGCCAAGAAATCCTCGCTAAAAATTCCGGTCGACCTCCCACGGCACTCATTAGTAGCTAAAGATTTGATTTTATTCAACAAATTAATTTATGACCTTCATGTACGTGTCGCTTAGAACACGGCCATATACCAAATGGTCAATATTAATCATCCATGTAATTTGCTCCTACACCAATCAAATTAATTTCTGTGGCAAAATGTGTTATCGAAAAATTGCCAATATGATTTGACTTATCGAATTTCGTATAACAAAACATGAAAAACACACGAATAGTCTTCTTGTGATAGCACTATGACTTAGTATATTTGGCACAATTTTTGTCTCTGTCCACGAAATAGCAGAATACGAGACATAAGGGTGCTAAACTATTTGTATAAAGTTTTATATTTCAATAGGTAGAATACCTGGATGCTTCATACCTTTTGCATATATATATGCATTATCATGACTATGTTACTCAGTTTCCGTCTGTCATATGTCCATTATTCTTGCTCTAATTTTCGTGGTTCACCGGCTGCTTCAAAACTTTATATTTTTTGTCATATGAATTTCTCACTTATTTATGAGTAATAGGGAAACAATATTTGGTATGTCGGATCTGGATCAGTGGTCAAGGTTAAGTTTTCGCGGTCATTTTTTTTTTGGATACTATATGCAATAGGTTTAATATATTTGATGTATAAAATGATTGTAAGGTGTATACATGTCTGTCTCGTAGGGTCTATCCGACCTTCACCTCATTTCTTGTTTCATTGGTCAATCTTAAGATTTCATGGTTGGGTCTAATTTTCCGATACTATACAACAAAAGATAAACAGTATGTAGTGTATAAAATTACTGTAAATGTATATGTTATACTTGTAATAAAACCATTATGTAAAACTTCATTCTGTGTAGGACTTGCATGTATACACAAATCCAACCTGAAATTGGCTAAATCGAGATGTCGGTTTTCACAATAATATATGAAATTGTAAACAGTTTACGGCTGACGGATGCTGACGGACACCATGTTATCGCAAACGTTCAATGTTTATTTGACCTTACAATCCATACGAACTAAAAAGAATATATATTATAAAATTAAAAGATAAATATATTATGATTTGACCTTGTCCAAAGTTTTAAGAGTAACATATGGTGATGTAGGGATCAAAGTGACCATGGTGACCTGATTAATCGGAAGAATGTTAACTGACAAATTTTTCTCTGAAGTCAATAAAAGCAGCTGGAATTAATTTGTATATAAACGTTTATTATTCTGTCTAACTAGACCTTCCGCTCCCCTTCTTGAAATCCTCTTGAATTACTGTATTAAATACATAAATACATAATACCTTTAATTATTTAGCCTGAATTTTATAAAGTTCATGGATTTATGCTTCATAACAAGGCGATCATTGTGTATTTAGGCACGTGAAAAAAAAAAACAATCAAAGAATAATACTTATATGAGTAAATAAGAAAATATAATACATTCCAGAATTTTTGACAGGGCTTGAAATTAAATTGAGGCGTGCGTTGGTATATAAAATAAGTATGAATCCTAAGCCAGGGTTGCTAACTATTTTGCAGACAAATTTGTTCTTGAATTTTATATCAAATAAAACTTACAATAAAAACACGTTGAAGTAAAACACTAATTTAAATTAAACGAGCACTACAAATTCAAATTAAAATTCATTATTTATTTGTGTTTGATATACACATGAAATACTCATTCAAAATGATATTTATGAAAGTCATAAGGAAATTATTGTTCTTTTCCAAATAATTTTACACTTCACTGCATATGCATGATAGCTCCAAAGTAGTCTTACTGACTCAATTTATCTTGTAACAGGAAAAGTGACAGGGCAAAAACATGTCTTCTCATTCATTATTATAAAAGCATATCATCAAGACTCCTGGTGGTATCACAGAGGATAGATATTGGTCCCATGTCATCGTGTGAGAGGCGACGACTCCAGTGCAGAGGTCTCCGTTTGTTTGTGCGGGATGTATAAATACACAACCACATCGCCAAGATGAACAATATTGATTTATTTTATTTAGATTATTTCAAAAATATAAAATAATAATAGGGGTGATCTTTTGCCCTTTAAAAGCTATATATCAATACTATAAGGGATGGGTTTTTGACATTATTGAAGGCCTTACAATAACCTACATTGTTGACATCGTTGCTTAGGTTTTTGTTGGAGCGTTGTCTCATTGGCAATCATACCGCGTTTTCTTTTTTTTATATTGGTAGAAAATTTCTTTCTGCGGAAAAGCAGAGGTTTGCATCGTATTCAACATTTGACAAAAATCATGTCTATGTCAATTGGTCTCTGGTGGAGAGTTTTCTCATTGACAACTATACAACATCTTTTTATTCTTATATATATGTATAACTTAAAGAAGGCAAGTACTGACAATAATGCACTGGATGTCGTGTTAAGCAAAATCTAGATCGTGAAAGTATCGGAAAACAGGTTTTATATACAATATTCGTACAGTGTACATGGTGTAGGAAAATATAAAATTTATTTGACGTGCTGTAGAAACAGAGAGTAAAGCGAGGCTCGCTGCGCTTTTCTCCTGTTTCGTAGCGAGTACAAATACATTTTATATTTTCCTACACTGAACGAATATTGTTTTTATTCTGCAATCTAACATTGAGCTTAAAAGTATATATAGCTTTTTTCCATCCCAATCATTGTTTTGGTTTTTGAATGAAATCGACATGACTTAAAGGCAGACCGCAATGAGGACCCCAAATTAAACTGTCATGTGAACAGTAATTTTAACATAACCGTACGCTCGCAACATAAGCAGGATACCAGTGGAGACTATGAACGTATGGTATACATTTCGTTTCATGTTATCTGTCAACCGTCAACCTGTATTTGTATATTAGAAAGGTAGGTTGAAGGATAAAGATCACTAACATGTAGTACAGATCCGAAAACCGTACACATGCTACAACTCATAGTTGTTGAGTTGCTGACCAAATATGAAGGTCTCTTCGTTAGTTTCTGAGAAAAAGGTGACGGAAATATTTGTTTGAATGACAAGGGGATTGCAATATTTCCCCCCGAGAGTGGGGCATAATTAAATCTTTAGTTTGGTTAGTTTATGTTGTTGAGCCTCTGTCTTATTTATATTCACATAACACTGGATATTGTTCACAGATAGCTGATAACTCGTCAGATGTAATGTACATGTAGTGGCAACAAGCAGAACCAATTAAAACAGCATCTGAAATCTAGCATAAACTAAAGAAATATTCTTCAATGTTTGAACATCTTCAAGCAAAGTAATAGTAATTGACATTCATGTGAAAAAAGATAAGTAAAATGATTAAAGATGGGAAATTATATCCAATATTGTATTTTATTTGAAGGTTCATAACTACCAGGTATGAGTAGCAACCAGAGGTTGGAACCCACAAGAACAGAATGAAATACACCGTTGGAAAAATAATTCTATAGTAAATTTGTCGAAAAAAAGTTTGGAAAGTTGTTAAACCCGAGCGGATTTTCTCCAAACGACATGCAAATAAATATGTTTAAACAGTACATAACTTGCACAGAGGAGCACACTGCAACCAACTGGTCCTAGGATCCGTCCGTAGCATTTGTTACATATGTTACACATTACTCGGCTTACTTTACTAATGAATGAGTTGATGTAATGTCTAGAACGGTTTTCAGATCCACAGAGCTATCATTTTTGTTTGATAATTCTTTAAATTATTTATACCCATTGAACATGTAATGTGTAGTCAATCATTTATTGTCTTTTATCCAACGAAATGATTTTATTTTTGGTACGGAGCTTCATATTTTTTAAGTATACAAGGCAATCATTCTTCTCACATGGCATGCATGCAGTGATATGATTTTGCATTTTTAATAAAGTCTTTTTTTCACTCAGTGTTTGATTCAGTTAACACATACTAATATATAAAAACAAATAAACTCAAAACTGTACTGTAGGAATATTTTAACTTTATATCTAATAAAGCTTCGCCTTTTATTACAACACCATACCTTTATGCTATGGTAATGCGACGTTTTAAGAAGAATATAAAGTTTAAACACACTTATATCAGATTTAGCCATCATGCACGGTAAAGGTATTTCAGAGCACACTAACTTATATTTGCACTTTTATTTTTTGGAGATGCTATTCTCATAGATAAAATGTGCCCCGTCTATCAAACAATAGGTACTCTTAACAGAATTCTGATAATAGATATAGGAAGATGTGGTACATTGTATGAGTGCCAATGAGACAACTCTCCGTCCAAGTTAAGTCTATTGCATCAAATAACAACGGCCTTTTATCAGAATTCTGATAAGACTGTCGCCTCTAATATAGCTTAACAGAATTCTGATAAGACGGTCGCCTTTAATATCAATGCAGTTCTTAACAGAATTCTGATAAGACTATTGCATCTAATACCAATGTAATTCTTAACAAATTTCTGATAAGACTATAGCATATATCTAATACCAATGTAATTCTTAACAAAATTCTGATAAGACTATAGCATATACTACCAATGTAATTCTTAACAAATTTCTTATAAGACTATAGCATCTACTACGAATGTAATTCTCATCAGAATTCTTATAAGACTGTTGCAACTTATACCAATGTAGTTCTTAACAGAATTCTGATAAAACGGTCGCATCTAATACCAATGTAATTCTTAACAGAATTCTGATAAGATGGTCGCATTTAATACCAATGTAATTCTTAACAGAATTCTGATAAGATGGTCGCATCTGATACCAATGCAATTCTTAACAGAATTCTGACAAGACGGTCGCATCTAATGTCAACGATCGCATCTAATATCAATGTAATTCTTAACAAAATTCTGACAAGACGGTCGCATCTAATATCAATGTAATTCTTAACAGAATTCTGACAAGACGGTCGCATCTAATATCAATGTAAGAATCTTAACAGAATTCTGACAAGACGGTCGCATCTAATACCAATGTAATTCTTAACAGAATTCTGATAAGATTGTTGCATCTAATACCAATGTAATTCTTAACAGAATTCTGATAAATCTGTCACCCATCATACAAATGGAACTCTTATTAGATCTCTGATACTCTGCTGATAACCAGTGGTTATAATATTCAGAATGTTTACTGAACAAAAATTTATTTCTCTCAAGCAACTTCTGATCTTAACAGAATTCTCATAAGTCTCTTTTGTTAAAGCTTCGATAGTTTAATTTTAGCCAAAATTTAAGGGGTCTTAGCAAAATTTTGATAAAATTGCAGTTTATCAGTAGTGTTGAACATGTTTTTTTTATTATGCTGGTAGTGCCATAGATCTGAGGAGTACAGTGAACAGTATGATAACACCAATGTGGCATTTTTTCTTTAAAATCAATGTTCCTATAATGACTGGTTAGTAAACGTCTCTTTTTTAACTTGCCAGATCCAGAATTTGATCATATGGAAATAATCAAATGCAAATGGAAGCTGTTACCTGTAGACGTTAATGATTTTTCAGAAATTACGTAACCAACTGAATAGACACATAATTTTATTATGTAGTATTACTACGTGGACGTCAATAAATGGTTCAATACTGGTGAGTATCTATCGTAAGGTCATATAGACTTGTATACAAAACATGAATTAGTAGGTTTCATTTTTTAATGTGATTCTGACATTATTCCATTTATTATTATTTATGTATTTTGTTATTTAGTCAACTGTTTTGATTTAATGAAGACTAAATATTCATGACTGCCGTAGCATACGTGTAGCTATTTCATTTAACGATTTAATTACAACTGTCGCTTGGAAATATAATTTCAAAGTTATTTCTTAACCTTGTGTACAGGATGACTAGAACTTTTCTATTTTTAATTGCTGTCTTGCTACAATTCTGTAATTGTGAGTCATCTTGAATACATAAGTAATAATTCTAAAAATAACTATAGTGTAGTGTCTACAACTGTGAAAAACGCTTCGTTGTCGTTACTTTTATCTCGATATATAACATATAAATCTCACACATAATCTTCATATCCAAATTGATGACAATCGGGACGGACCATATCTTACTTTCATACCGTTAAAATGATCTATTGATTTTACATGACGACGATGATATAGGTCATGTAAATATCCATATAGTTTGAAGTGATCTCTCAAATTTCAATGAACTTCAACATCAGTCAGTGTTTATGAGAGTCTGGATGGGGTCCTTCATTTCTGTATTCTTTAATTTTTTAGGCCATTTTTCTCTATTCTATAAATCCCCATCCGCACCCTCCCTTATGGTATTTTGTAACGAATTTTGTATATCCCTAGGGACGGGAGACTTATTGTTCGGGTATTTTTTCTGCATCTTAATCATTTCAACCATATTAGAATCCTGTCTTTTAACCCTCGAAGCCGTGGAAGATCCCAAGACCCGAAGAGACATAGATGTAAGTGCTCAACAGTGTTTTAACGTTGTAAACAAGAAAATATTTGGTTTAAGACTCGACAGGAAAATTGCCCCTAGAAAGGTCGAATTATAAGGCTTTTTTTATATATATATATTTGGCACGACGTCTCCACCTTACACTCTTTCGGTAAGCCTCGCCAGCTTCGTACGGCAAAGTTCGCTACAGGACATGGCTCAAATGAAAGGTAATAACTTAGGAAAGGGCCCACTAGAAGGTTTTTTTGGGAGTTAGGCCCATTCGGTATTTGTAGATTTTCAAAGTTGTTGTTATAGAAAAAAATACGTCTCCACCTTACACTCTTTCGGTAAGCCTCGCCAGCTTCGTACGGCAAAGTTCGCTACCGGACATGGCTCAAATGAAAGGTAATAACTTAGGGAAGGCCCCACTGGAAGGTTTTTTTGGGAGTTAGGCCCATTCGGTATTTGTAGATTTTCAAAGTTGTTGTTATAGGAAAAAATACGTCTCCACCTTACACTCTTTCGGTAAGCCTCGCCAGCTTCGTACGGCAAAGTTCGCTACAGGACATGGCTCAAATGAAAGGTAATAACTTAGGAAAGGGCCCACTAGAAGGTTTTTTTGGGAGTTAGGCCCATTCGGTATTTGTAGATTTTCAAAGTTGTTGTTATAGAAAAAAATACGTCTCCACCTTACACTCTTTCGGTAAGCCTCGCCAGCTTCGTACGGCAAAGTTCGCTACCGGACATGGCTCAAATGAAAGGTAATAACTTAGGGAAGGCCCCACTGGAAGGTTTTTTTGGGAGTTAGGCCCATTCGGTATTTGTAGATTTTCAAAGTTGTTGTTATAGAAAAAAATACGTCTCCACCTTACACTCTTTCGGTAAGCCTCGCCAGCTTCGTACGGCAAAGTTCGCTACAGGACATGGCTCAAATGAAAGGTAATAACTTACGAAAGGGCCCACTAGAAGGTTTTTTTGGGAGTTAGGCCCATTCGGTATTTGTAGATTTTCAAAGTTGTTGTTATAGGAAAAAATACGTCTCCACCTTACACTCTTTCGGTAAGCCTCGCCAGCTTCGTACGGCAAAGTTCGCTACCGGACATGGCTCAAATGAAAGGTAATAACTTAGGGAAGGCCCCACTGGAAGGTTTTTTTGGGAGTTAGGCCCATTCGGTATTTGTAGATTTTCAAAGTTGTTGTTATAGAAAAAAATACGTCTCCACCTTACACTCTTTCGGTAAGCATCGCCAGCTTCGTACGGCAAAGTTCGCTACAGGACATGGCTCAAATGAAAGGTAATAACTTAGGAAAGGGCCCACTAGAAGGTTTTTTTGGGAGTTAGGCCCATTCGGTATTTGTAGATTTTCAAAGTTGTTGTTATAGAAAAAAATACGTCTCGACTTTACACTCTTTCGGTAAGCCTCGCCAGCTTCGTACGGCAAAGTTTTCTACCGGACATAGCTCAAATGAAAGGTAATAACTTAGGGAAGGCCCCACTGGAAGGTTTTTTTGGGAGTTAGGCCCATTCGGCATTTGTAGATTTTCAAAGTTGTTGTTATAGAAAAAAAATACGTCTCCACCTTACACTCTTTCGGTAAGCCTCGCCAGCTTCGTACGGCAAAGTTCGCTACCGGACATGGCTCAAATGAAAAGTAATAACTTAGGGAAGGGCCCACTGGAAGGTTTTTTTGGGAGTTAGGCCCATTCGGTATTTGTAGATTTTCAAAGTTGTTGTTATAGAAAAAAATATGTCTGGCCACCACAGGTGTTCAAAGTTGTCCCTATACGTACTTTTCGTATTTACTACACATGCTTTCGGTACTCCTCGGCAACTCCCTACGGCAAATTTCCGAACCAGACCTAGTTCATTTTAAAGGTGTTGACCTAGGTTATTCCCCGCTTAAATATTTTTCTGGGATCCGGGTCCATTTACCCACAGTTTTAGTTATATGTCAATTATTTGTACTGGCACATTTGACAAGGAAAGTTTCAGTTTTAATTCAATAAGTTGGTAATGATGCATGCCGTACAAAATAGTCCACGCAGGAGTTTTGTGAAAATACTTGTTCACATTAAAATATAGATAACCATTACAAGTATATCAAAATGTTTTCATTTCATATGTACAAAAATAAATATTAAAAATGATTTCAGCGAAAATACTTGATATTTGAGGATTCCGAGTTTATGGAAAGCATGTATGTAACTTTTCTATCGTGCATTGCATCTGGTTTATTCATTCCAAATTGGTTTGAATTATATATATAACACGATTCCTTACAACTGCCAACAAAAAAGTGACTGCTATCATTATTGGTATTTAGAACGGACTGAAATCCTTTGAGAATGACTACAAGCCGTGAAATTGTCAAATTTCGCTGTTAAATTACATTTAACTAAGATTTTGAGATATTTGGAACGTTTGCGTGTTATACAGTTTTTTGGTTTTTAGACATATCATCAAAATTGGCTGCTGGAAAAAAGTGGCTGCTATCTTGATTGGCTGCTAAAAGTGGCTGCCAGCTTGAGTCTAGTGTATAATAGTTGTGTAAAGGTTTCACAAACGAACCGTGTGCTGTATTTGGCGGGAGACAAACACTATTAATTACAATCACCGTTTAAGACAGCTAGTAAAACTATATGGTTCATACACTTGGATTAAGAGATAATGTTCTTCGAGATATGAGGCTTCCAACTGTGAAGTGTTACAACGACATTTCTTATCGGATGAAATACTTGTCAGAAGCTCTTATAAGAAGGAGTGAGGAAAAAATATGTTTTGCACCCCCCTCCCCGCCCCTTCTTTTTGGCCAAACAAATTTTTTTCAGATTTTTTGAAAACAAATGAAAGATGACACCGACTAATTTCTGAACTATTAGATTATAGAAACTGTTAATTGTGTATTTGTTTTCTTTTCGCTTGTCACTTTCAGAAGTTTATTGGATAATTACATCCATCAGATAGAGGACATTTTAGCGCATTGATAGGATATTTTAGCGAAAAGAATCGGACGTTTTAAAATAGCGTCAAAGTGTAACCCATTTAAGCGCAAGGTGTTTAACCCATTTTAGCGAAAAGTGAAATGATCAATGCCCATTTAAGCGCAAGATTTTTAACCCCTTTTTAATGAAAATTTTAATTGTCAATGCTTATTTTAGCGACATAAATTAATTCGTAATAGAATAATAAATTTTAATAGAATCAAGACAGCACAATATAAAAAATATCATGTCCATTAAAATACAGCACTAAAAGTATAAAAGTTTAACTCAAATGAAACAAGTCCGTTTTAGTCTGGAATTTGCTAACGGACGTACGTAATGGCCAGTCTTGATTTACCCCCTGTACATACTGCTCATTAAATACACATCTTTTCAAATGAATCCTGTTAAATAAAATAGTTCTTAAAAGATTATTACTATTGCAATAAACATGATAAATAAAACAAAATATATTTATCATCAATTTGTTTACAGTTATTACATAGTCTTTTTTCCCTTGGAATATTTTTGTAACGACAAGGCTCTTTCTATTTCTAAATTATGATCACTGCCTCGAAAATTTGTTATATAAGTTGTCTAGTTTTGAAATAACTTGCTTCATTGAATAGAACTTACTATATGACTGAAAGAATAATTTTGAATATTATTCGAGTTCAGTAGATTTTGTAATGTTATATTTTTGAATTTTTCAAAAACATTCTTTATCAGATTAATAAATCGCGTGGAAAAAAAATATCTATGTTTTCAGGCTTATTCTGTTATATCTATATTTGATTCTTCAAATATTTTAGATGCAAGGGCGTACCATATAAAAACTTAATGTAAGGCGAAAGTGTGTAATTGCAGGATAAAAACAATACATGTTCACAGTCAGAAAATATCAAATTCATTTGTACTTTAATACGAAACATGAGGAAAGCTCGGTAAGCCTCGCTTTTTCTTCTTGTTTCTAAAGTTAGTAGAATTAATTCTTATATTTTCCGACAATGTACATATATTGTATATATGCATGAGGTATGGGGTATTAAAATGAAATTGAGACAGCAACCCAATGATACGAACAACGAAAAGACACCTCGAGGCCAACATACGATTAACAGGCGTCTATACAATCAATATTATTTCAAGTTACATTTATTTAAAGGTTGTAAATAAATTTAACAGAGACTATCAAGCACCTGCCATCAAAACTAAAACTATACATTAAGATGTACAAATGACAAAAGACAACTAATGGCGAGGTTCTTAAAACAGGCTTTTGAACAGTTGTCGGGATTAAACTAGTTTTTTGTAGACCTCAACACCACTAATATAATGTCGACCAATGGACAAATAAATGTGGAAATATACAATATTCGGTCAATGTCAGAAAAATATCAACTTTTGTGTGTGAGGCTTGAAAACTGTGGAAGGGCGAGGTTTACGAAGCTCTTCAGCTGTTTCGTGCCGAATACAAACAAGTTGATATCTTCCTGACATTGGCCTAATATTGTGTTTATACTGTAGCTAAAAATGGCTACAATTATATAGCTATGAAAATGTTAACACAAAAAATTAAACGTATTTTCCATCCCTAAACGAACCCCATATTTGGAAGAAAAATGACGTGACCACGGTGTATAACCGCCGTACAGTTTATTCCGGACGTTGCTGCTTATCGAAGCGAGGTTGAGAAGTATAATATGTTATCGAGTTTTCTGCAAATTGATATCGAAAAATATCAGCCGCGAGTCACAATGTGAACGTTTTTGGTTACTGAGTGTCTCTCTTGCCAAAAGGGTTCACACTGTGGCCTACATCTGATATTTTACGATATCAAATTCAATGTGTAGAAACCCCGATAATCTATACATATCTATACGTCATGTATGTAGAACACCGGATAATCTGTTTATATAGTTCTAATAATTTAATTTTGGATGTAACGCGTCTTCTGATTGGCTGACGTTGTTTTGTTTATCAGCTCATAGACATAATGTTGTCATGTGACCGTGACGTCATCAACGTTTTTTCATGGTTTACTCAGGTTTAAAATGGAATTTAGAATTAAATTATAAGAGATGACTGTAATACTTTTTCTGTCTATTTGGAATAACATAAAAAATGTGGTGCACACTTTAAAATAACCCGCTACGCGGGTTATTCAGTGTGCACCACTTTTTTTTTATGTTATTTCTTCATAGACAGAAAAAATATTACAGTCATTCCTTAGTTACTCGTCTTTTCTTCCTCCTTTAGAAAGTTTTAAGCTTGACGAAAGGAAGCTTGATAACGTCTCCTCACTCATTGTGACGTCCCTGATAATGCCTGATCACATTTTAAAGCCGTAATACGATGATTACGGAGCGACCGAACAGGGTGATATAGGCAATGGAAGGGAAGGACGATAAATATAGTCAAAATATTTTCCTTTAAAGAAGGTAAAAGTAAGCATACAATACGTACTAGTACATAGAACAAATGTTGACGGGATTCTTGATAAGAATAATTGTACAATATTAATAATTGTACAATATTACTAATTGTACAATATTAATATAATATGAACATCTATTATGCATTTTGCACGGTCATATAAAATAAAATTTGGTATGAAAATAAGGAGATGTGGTATGATTGCCTATGAGATAACTATCCTCCAAAGTTCAAATGAAGTGGATGTAAGCAAATAAAAGCAGCCGTACGGCCTTCAACAATGAGAAAAACCCATAC
This sequence comes from Mytilus californianus, assembly GCF_021869535.1. NCBI lineage: Eukaryota > Metazoa > Mollusca > Bivalvia > Mytilida > Mytilidae > Mytilus > Mytilus californianus. Next base: position 10,716,053 of record NW_026262666.1, on the reverse strand, counting down.
CGTATGGTCGGCTATAAAAGGCCTCGACATGAAAAATATGAACCAATTCAATTGAGAAAAATAACGGCCTAATTTATAACAAAACAATTTACGAAAAACAAATATGGCAATCAAGAACCAACGACATCACTGAACTACAGGCTCCTGACTTGGGACAGGCACATGAAGAATGTGGCGGGGTTAAACATGTTTATAATTGTCAATGAGACAATTCTCCACAAAGGACCAAATGACATAGAAATTAGCAACTATATAGGTCACTGTACGGCCTTCAACAATGAGCAAAACCCATACCGCATAGTCAGCTATAAAAGGCCCCGAAAAGACAAATATAAACCAATTCAAACGAGAAAAACTAACGGCCTGATTTATGTACAAAATAATGAACGAAAAACAAACATGATATACAGCAACAAACGACATCCACTGAATTACAGGCTCCTGACTTGGGACAAGCACATACAGATTGTCGCGGGGTTAAACTAGTTTGAAGGCGCCAACCCACCCCTAACCTTGAACAGTGGTGTAACAGAACAACATAAGAACAAATATAAAAATCAGTTGATGAGCTTAACTCATCAGATCGATACAAAGCAGAAATACATCTAACAAAAACACAGACCGGACGTGGCAGGGTACTTATACATCCACACAACAGAAAAGACACTAAGTATACAGATCTGAGAGTACTTGAAATTACTGACAGCTAGTTCAAAGTCAATAACAACTAATAAAAAATCATGCATCTAAGACTAAAATATCAATCAGTACACATACAACATCCAATGGATTTAGTGTTAAGACGTCATGAACAGTCAGAGAAAAACTTGACCTTGTGCTATGCCAAGATACAGGTATCGACATATTGTAGAGCCATAAATGTACATATGTATATAAAAATTATATTTAGTTTGATTTTAATTTGCTGATAAAAAAATCAATATTAATACCAATAAACACAATATTCAAAGATCTAATTACAGTGTTGAATTGATAACCTTTTAGATTGAATAAGTTTATTTAAAGGATCGATAAATTTACCCGGATCGTTCTAAATTTCCGGAATCGGTAAACAACATCTCCGTAAAAATTAGGATGTGCTATCCCGTTCGAAATAAGTACAATCAAACTTCCAAACCAGATATTTGTATCTATGGAAGAATTTAGTAAAAGTTTTATGTAATTTGTGATAAATAAATCCCTGACTTAATAATTAACCAGTAATACATAGATTACGTTCATTGAAATCCAAAACGTCACAATAGACACGGGCATAGCGAACGAGTTGTGATATATAATCACCGTAAGATGATGCCAAAGGAACATCACCGTCCAAAAAAGGAAAATTAAAAATAACGTCCTTTTTGTCGTAAATTTTAGTGTAGAGTTTCTCGTATAAAACTGAAATGTCTAAATCTAGGAAAGGACAGTTATTACCGTTTATCATGTTTATATTTGATTTGTTTAAAGTAAGTTCCTTTGGCTAAATTTCGGCAGTATATTTAGAAAATTCTTGATTATTGAACAAAAACATATCATCAAGATAACGGTAAGTGTTGTTGAATTTATCAATTAAATGCAATTTAGACGGGTCTTTACTGAGTTTGGTCATAAACTGTGATTCATAACAGAACAAGTCTGCTATTAAAGGAGGGCAATTGGTGCCCATAGGAATACCTACAACCTGTCGATAAACTTTATTACCGAAACGTACATAAATATTATCAAGAAGAATATTAACCATGTTAACAGCTTCAATCATCTCATCACACCTCCAGTTAGTATATCTAGCATATTTACCTTTCTTGTTAGAGAAGACGGCTTTACATGAGTTACAGAAAATATATTTGCATATAGATTTACCAAACGACCATTTAATTAAATAGGATAAATTTTGTTTGATAAGATTGTGTGGAAGTGTAGTGTAAAGAGTTGAAAAGTCAAAATTGTCAACCGAATCTAAAGGACCATCAATAGCACGTAATTTATCTAAAACATCCAATGATTTTTTTCACTCCAAAAATAGTTAATTCCACTATTTTTATATATATGTTTTATTACAAAAGTTAATGATAAGTTCTTTGATAGTAGTTAAGGAACTAGTTAAAAGCACTGAAAGATTAGTTGTAGAACACTTACTAGAGGCCGAGATGAAACGATATTTTACTGGTTCTTGTGTAGTTTAGGTAACCAATACATAGTAGGGACCTTCAAATGTTCAGAAGAGGCATTAAGCTCTGATGTTGTTATGATATGATTGTTTACTATATGACTCTCTGTGGAGCGCATGGACTTGAATGTAGAAGAATTTAAAATTTTATCTTCCGTGTAGTATTTACGGCATACCACCTCCATATTGTTGGCAGCTTTGTCCGCCGGTACAAACAAAAACCGCTTTGCGAGTACTTGAAGTTTGTTTCTTACTTTAGAAATAGCTAGGCGTAATATGTACTCTTTTATTTTTTTTTCTAAATTATTTTCAAAATGTGATATTCGAATATCCACAACATTCATACATTTATTTGCATAAGAATCAAGAGTTTTATTTATCAGATTTTTTCCCGTTTACACCATTTTTTATAATACGATGAAAGAGCGTCTTTTATGATCTGACGAAACTGTTTCCAATCTATTTAGTTTTCGAGTACGCCTACCATGGTTTATTTATTGTATTGTTAAATTCAGTTTGTATTGCACTTCGTCTTATAGTTTCTCGCTCGATGTGTATACATCTGTTTATTTAACAAAGACACAACGAATAAAAAGTCAGTGCATCATTTCAGTTAAAGATGATTATTAGACTGATATCCGAATGTCACTATTGTACCGTTCGTTGTCTTTATAGCGTGTTTTATTTGTACTGTTCGTTCACAGTCAATTGTCTCTGAAAAAAAGAATACCTATATACTTTAATATAACATGTTATGTTATATGTCATAATAAAGTATATAGGTCACAAAAAGTTCAGAGACAAATGCCTGTGCGTTCGTTGCAAATTCTTGTGAAGGTCGTTGTGCGCTTTGACTATTCAAAATTTAACCGAAGTACATTAAATTCAATGAAATCAAACAATGGTTCGAATGTATTAGATTGTATGTTTCGATGCTCGGTGGTAGAAGTTGCAGACTGAAGCATTGACGACGTATTACTATATAGCTAAATAAATAGTTTGTGTCATTTTATTTCAAAAAGAATCTTTATCTCTTAATACAGAGTATTTGTTTTTTTAATTGTTTTACATTTGTCACTTCGGGGCCTTTTATAGCTGACTATGCGGTATGGGCTTTGCTCATTGTTGAAGGCCGTACCAGTGACCTGTAGTTGTTAATTTCTGTGTCATTTGGTCTCTTGTGGAGAGTTGTCTCATTGGCAATCATACCACATCTTCTTATTTTTATATAAACAAAAAGTCTAAACATTATGACAGAACGGCTGACACGTTTGCTCCATATCTTAATATAAAACAAGGTGATGTGGTATGATTGCCAATGAGACAACTATCCACCAAAGTTCAAATGAAGTGGATGTAAGCAATTATAGGCAACCGTACGGCCTTCAACAATGAGAAAACCCCATACTGTAAACTCGGCTATAAAAGGCCCCGACATGAAAAACATGAAACAATTCAATTGAGAAAACTAACGGCCTTATGCATATTTAACAAAACAATTTACGAAAAGCAAATATGACAGACATGAACCAACGACAACCACTGAATTTCAGGCTCCTGACTTGGGACAGGCACATACAGAATGTGGCTGAGTTAGACATGTTTCTTGGCTCCCAACCTTCTCCCTAACATGGGACAGTGGAGTAACAGCACAACAAACTATAAAAATCAATAGAAAAGGGCTTTACTCATCAGATCGATAAAAAGCAGAAAAACAAGTAACACAGACCGGACGTGGCAGGGTATTTATACATCCTCACATAAAAAATGACACTAAGTGCAGATCTGAGAGTACTCGCAGATACTGACAACTAGTTCAAAGCCAATAACAACTAATACAAAAATCATGTATCTAAGACAAAAAAGACTTTTGCTGCTTAATTCATATCCATCGAATTGACTCAAACTCTTAAATTTGATTTATTATATAGTTTTAAAGGAGATGATCTTTGTAAAATTAAATGGACGACGGACGATGACAGAAGATGGACGCCAAGTGATGGGAAAAATAAATTCAAGAGTTGACTGAAAAATCCTAAGTTTTACGAGAAATGCTTTTAACCAGATGACCATATTTACATACCTAACTTGCTTAAGTATGAAACAGATTTTCTTTGGTTTTTCAGTCCATACTTGATCTTTCATTGATCATTCATTAAGATGGACAGTAACACTCAAAGCATTATTCTTTTAATAAATATACATAATGCATTTACATCCACCAAACATCCAGTGGCAGATTCAGGGGAGATGGTTTGTTGAGGGTGTACCCCTAATTGATAGAAAAAAAAATACAATTTTGGACAATTACGCCACCTTCCACCGACCCTCAATCCGCAGACAAAGATACTAAATCAATTCATTTCAAATGAACCCTATGATTTGAACTAATTTTATACAAAGCTGTTTCGTGGATATCCAACTATATCTAGACCATTAAAAGCTTTATTTACTGCTAGTGATTTCATAGGAGTACACACACATTTTTAAATAATTCCGAGTATTGCCAAAAATTTTTTGTTTCGACTAAGTAAGAAAGAAATGATTTTGTTTGTTATTTAAAAAGAATATAGACGTGTCCATCTGTTGAAACACAAATTTTCCAATAAATGAAATAAAATAAAAACATTAACCGGCCCCCTTGAAGTTAAACGGTTGTTGCCTTTAAAACAAATCACCTTGAAAAAAAGTGCCACGCCGGGAGAAAGGAAGAAAGACCATTCATAATTTGTCTTACACTTGTTTTTCTCTTTTTTAATTAAATAAAAAAAATAATAAACCTTTCAAATGTAGAGTTCATAAGATAAAAATATTCCCTGTGGAACTCATCCCCTCCCCCTTTTTTTTGTGCTCTCTATTTTCAACCCTCGAATTAAGCTTTCCAATCTAATTAAAATTAAAACATTGTTTTCTAACCAATCTATTCATGTACCGGACCGGCAACTTTCTTTATTTAATACGAAAATCTGCAGTGCCGTTATACACATGCATGTTGTTTGCTTGGAGTCCCCGCCCGAAAAGAAGGAATCCAAGATACTATATTCCTGCATCACGTGATTTTTACCACGTGGAGCTTACATTTGAATAAATACCGAATATGGAAAGTGAAACTACAATTCAAAACATAAAGTCCGAAGGCACAAATAAGAAAAAGAATGGGTTTTTTTGCAAAGGGTGACGGGGTAATTCTCTCTGTGTTCAAAATATACATGAAATATTTGCCACTGCCCCTTTTCTGTTCTATGAATTCTAACCCTGAGTTTTCTATCTGTTACATGCCAAGAAATCCTCGCTAAAAATTCCGGTCGACCTCCCACGGCACTCATTAGTAGCTAAAGATTTGATTTTATTCAACAAATTAATTTATGACCTTCATGTACGTGTCGCTTAGAACACGGCCATATACCAAATGGTCAATATTAATCATCCATGTAATTTGCTCCTACACCAATCAAATTAATTTCTGTGGCAAAATGTGTTATCGAAAAATTGCCAATATGATTTGACTTATCGAATTTCGTATAACAAAACATGAAAAACACACGAATAGTCTTCTTGTGATAGCACTATGACTTAGTATATTTGGCACAATTTTTGTCTCTGTCCACGAAATAGCAGAATACGAGACATAAGGGTGCTAAACTATTTGTATAAAGTTTTATATTTCAATAGGTAGAATACCTGGATGCTTCATACCTTTTGCATATATATATGCATTATCATGACTATGTTACTCAGTTTCCGTCTGTCATATGTCCATTATTCTTGCTCTAATTTTCGTGGTTCACCGGCTGCTTCAAAACTTTATATTTTTTGTCATATGAATTTCTCACTTATTTATGAGTAATAGGGAAACAATATTTGGTATGTCGGATCTGGATCAGTGGTCAAGGTTAAGTTTTCGCGGTCATTTTTTTTTTTTTTGGATACTTTATGCAATAGGTTTAATATATTTGATGTATAAAATGATTGTAAGGTGTATACATGTCTGTCTCGTAGGGTCTATCCGACCTTCACCTCATTTCTTGTTTCATTGGTCAATCTTAAGATTTCATGGTTGGGTCTAATTTTCCGATACTATACAACAAAAGATAAACAGTATGTAGTGTATAAAATTACTGTAAATGTATATGTTATACTTGTAGTAAAACCATTATGTAAAACTTCATTCTGTGTAGGACTTGCATGTATACACAAATCCAACCTGAAATTGGCTAAATCGAGATGTCGGTTTTCACAATAATATATGAAATTGTAAACAGTTTACGGCTGACGGATGCTGACGGACACCATGTTATCGCAAACGTTCAATGTTTATTTGACCTTACAATCCATACGAACTAAAAAGAATATATATTATAAAATTAAAAGATAAATATATTATGATTTGACCTTGTCCAAAGTTTTAAGAGTAACATATGGTGATGTAGGGATCAAAGTGACCATGGTGACCTGATTAATCGGAAGAATGTTAACTGACAAATTTTTCTCTGAAGTCAATAAAAGCAGCTGGAATTAATTTGTATATAAACGTTTATTATTCTGTCTAACTAGACCTTCCGCTCCCCTTCTTGAAATCCTCTTGAATTACTGTATTAAATACATAAATACATAATACCTTTAATTATTTAGCCTGAATTTTATAAAGTTCATGGATTTATGCTTCATAACAAGGCGATCATTGTGTATTTAGGCACGTGAAAAAAAATACAATCAAAGAATAATACTTATATGAGTAAATAAGAAAATATAATACATTCCAGAATTTTTGACAGGGCTTGAAATTAAATTGAGGCGTGCGTTGGTATATAAAATAAGTATGAATCCTAAGCCAGGGTTGCTAACTATTTTGCAGACAAATTTGTTTTCTTGAATTTTATGTCAAATAAAACTTACAATAAAAACACGTTGAAGTAAAACACTAATTTAAATTAAACGAGCACTACAAATTCAAATTAAAATTCATTATTTATTTGTGTTTGATATACACATGAAATACTCATTCAAAATGATATTTATGAAAGTCATAAGGAAATTATTGTTCTTTTCCAAATAATTTTACACTTCACTGCATGTGCATGATAGCTCCAAAGTAGTCTTACTGACTCAATTTATCTTGTAACAGGAAAAGTGACAGGGCAAAAACATGTCTTCTCATTCATTATTATAAAAGCATATCATCAAGACTCCTGGTGGTATCACAGAGGATAGATATTGGTCCCAGTTTCATCGTGTGAGAGGCGACGACTCCAGTGCAGAGGTCTCCGTTTGTTTGTGCGGGATGTATAAATACACAACCACATCGCCAAGATGAACAATATTGATTTATTTTATTTAGATTATTTCAAAAATATAAAATAATAATAGGGGTGATCTTTTGCCCTTTAAAAGCTATATATCAATACTATAAGGGATGGGTTTTTGACATTATTGAAGGCCTTACAATAACCTACATTGTTGACATCGTTGCTTAGGTTTTTGTTGGAGCGTTGTCTCATTGGCAATCATACCGCGTTTTCTTTTTTTATATTGGTAGAAAATTTCTTTCTGCGGAAAAGCAGAGGTTTGCATCGTATTCAACATTTGACAAAAATCATGTCTATGTCAATTGGTCTCTGGTGGAGAGTTGTCTCATTGGCAACTATACAACATCTTTTTATTCTTATATATATGTATAACTTAAAGAAGGCAAGTACTGACAATAATGCACTGGATGTCGTGTTAAGCAAAATCTAGATCGTGAAAGTATCGGAAAACAGGTTTTATATACAATATTCGTACAGTGTACATGGTGTAGGAAAATATAAAATTTATTTGACGTGCTGTAGAAACAGAGAGTAAAGCGAGGCTCGCTGCGCTTTTCTCCTGTTTCGTAGCGAGTACAAATACATTTTATATTTTCCTACACTGAACGAATATTGTTTTTATTCTGCAATCTAACATTGAGCTTAAAAGTATATATAGCTTTTTTCCATCCCAATCATTGTTTTGGTTTTTGAATGAAATCGACATGACTTAAAGGCAGACCGCAATGAGGACCCCAAATTAAACTGTCATGTGAACAGTAATTTTAACATAACCGTACGCTCGCAACATAAGCAGGATACCAGTGGAGACTATGAACGTATGGTATACATTTCGTTTCATGTTATCTGTCAACCGTCAACCTGTATTTGTATATTAGAAAGGTAGGTTGAAGGATAAAGATCACTAACATGTAGTACAGATCCGAAATTCGTACACATGCTACAACTCATAGTTGTTGAGTTGCTGACCAAATATGAAGGTCTCTTCGTTAGTTTCTGAGAAAAAGGTGACGGAAATATTTGTTTGAATGACAAGGGGATTGCAATATTTCCCCCCGAGAGTGGGGCATAATTAAATCTAAAGTTTGGTTAGTTTATGTTGTTGAGCCTCTGTCTTATTTATATTCACATAACACTGGATATTGTTCACAGATAGCTGATAACTCGTCAGATGTAATGTACATGTAGTGGCAACAAGCAGAACCAATTAAAACAGCATCTGAAATCTAGCATAAACTAAAGAAATATTCTTCAATGTTTGAACATCTTCAAAGATAACAAGCAAAGTAATAGTAATTGACATTCATGTGAAAAAAGATAAGTAAAATGATTAAAGATGGGAAATTATATCCAATATTGTATTTTATTTGAAGGTTCATAACTACCAGGTATGAGTAGCAACCAGAGGTTGGAACCCACAAGAACAGAATGAGATACACCGTTGGAAAAATAATTCTATAGTAAATTTGTCGAAAAAAAGTTTGGAAAGTTGTTAAACCCGAGCGGATTTTCTCCAAACGACATGCAAATAAATATGTTTAAACAGTACAAAACTTGCACAGAGGAGCACACTGCAACCAACTGGTCCTAGGATCCGTCCGTAGCATTTGTTACATATGTTACACATTACTCGGCTTACTTTACTAATGAATGAGTTGATGTAATGTCTAGAACGGTTTTCAGATCCACAGAGCTATCATTTTTGTTTGATAATTCTTTAAATTATTTATACCCATTGAACATGTAATGTGTAGTCAATCATTTATTGTCTTTTATCCAACGAAATGATTTTATTTTTGGTACGGAGCTTCATATTTTTTAAGTATACAAGGCAATCATTCTTCTCACATGGCATGCATGCAGTGATATGATTTTGCATTTTTAATAAAGTCTTTTTTTCACTCAGTGTTTGATTCAGTTAACACATACTAATATATAAAAACAAATAAACTCAAAACTGTACTGTAGGAATATTTTAACTTTATATCTAATAAAGCTTCGCCTTTTATTACAACACCATACCTTTATGCTATGGTAATGCGACGTTTTAAGAAGAATATAAAGTTTAAACACACTTATATCAGATTTAGCCATCATGCACGGTAAAGGTATTTCAGAGCACACTAACTTATATTTGCACTTTTATTTTTTGGAGATGCTATTCTCATAGATAAAATGTGCCCCGTCTATCAAACAATAGGTACTCTTAACAGAATTCTGATAATAGATATAGGAAGATGTGGTACATTGTATGAGTGCCAATGAGACAACTCTCCGTCCAAGTTAAGTCTGTTGCATCAAATAACAACGGCCTTCTTATCAGAATTCTGATAAGACTGTCGACTCTAATATAGCTTAACAGAATTCTGATAAGACGGTCGCCTTTAATATCAATGCAGTTCTTAACAGAATTCTGATAAGACTATTGCATATACTACCAATGTAATTCTTAACAAATTTCTGATAAGACTATAGCATCTACTACGAATGTAATTCTCATCAGAATTCTTATAAGACTGTTGCAACTTATACCAATGTAGTTCTTAACAGAATTCTGATAAGACTATAGCATTTAATACCAATGTAATTCTTAACAGAATTCTGATAAGATGGTCGCATCTGATACCAATGCAATTCTTAACAGAATTCTGACAAGACGGTCGCATCTAATGTCAAGGATCGCATCTAATATCAATGTAAATTAATTCTTAACAAAATTCTGACAAGACGGTCGCATCTAGTATCAATGTAATTCTTAACAGAATTCTGACAAGACGGTCGCATCTAATATCAATGTAAGAATCTTAACAGAATTCTGACAAGACGGTCGCATCTAATACCAATGTAATTCTTAACAGAATTCTGATAAGATTGTTGCATCTAATACCAATGTAATTCTTAACAGAATTCTGATAAATCTGTCACCCATCATACAAATGGAACTCTTATTAGATCTCTGATACTCTGCTGATAACCAGTGGTTATAATATTCAGAATGTTTACTGAACAAAAATTTATTTCTCTCAAGCAACTTCTGATCTTAACAGAATTCTCATAAGTCTCTTTTGTTAAAGCTTCGATAGTTTAATTTTAGCCAAAATTTAAGGGGTCTTAGCAAAATTTTGATAAAATTGCAGTTTATCAGTAGTGTTGAACATGTTTTTTTTTTTATTATGCTGGTAGTGCCATAGATCTGAGGAGTACAGTGAACAGTATGATAACACCAATGTGGCATTTTTTCTTTAAAATCAATGTTCCTATAGTGACTGGTTAGTAAACGTCTCTTTTTTAACTTGCCAGATCCAGAATTTGATCATATGGAAATAATCAAATGCAAATGGAAGCTGTTACCTGTAGACGTTAATGATTTTTCAGAAATTACGTAACCAACTGAATAGACACATAATTTTATTATGTAGTATTACTACGTGGACGTCAATAAATGGTTCAATACTGGTGAGTATCTATCGTAAGGTCATATAGACTTGTATACAAAACATGAATTAGTAGGTTTCATTTTTTAATGTGATTCTGACATTATTCCATTTATTATTATTTATGTATTTTGTTATTTAGTCAACTGTTTTGATTTAATGAAGACTAAATATTCATGACTGCCGTAGCATACGTGTAGCTATTTTATTTAACGATTTAATTACAACTGTCGCTTGGAAATATAATTTCAAAGTTATTTCTTAACCTTGTGTACAGGATGACTAGAACTTTTCTATTTTTAATTGCTGTCTTGCTACAATTCTGTAACTGTGAGTCATCTTGAATACATAAGTAATAATTCTAAAAATAACTATAGTGTAGTGTCTACAACTGTGAAAAACGCTTCGTTGTCGTTACTTTTATCTCGATATATAACATATAAATCTCACACATAATCTTCATATCCAAATTGATGACAATCGGGACGGACCATATCTTACTTTCATACCGTTAAAATGATCTATTGATTTTACATGACGACGATGATATAGGTCATGTAAATATCCATATAGTTTGAAGTGATCTCTCAAATTTCAATGAACTTCAACATCAGTCAGTGTTTATGAGAGTCTGGATGGGGTCCTTCATTTCTGTATTCTTTAATTTTTTAGGCCATTTTTCTCTATTCTATAAATCCCCATCCGCACCCTCCCTTATGGTATTTTGTTACGAATTTTGTATATCCCTAGGGACGGGAGACTTATTGTTCGGGTATTTTTTCTGCATCTTAATCATTTCAACCATATTAGAATCCTGTCTTTTAACCCTCGAAGCCGTGGAAGATCCCAAGACCCGAAAAGACATAGATGTAAGTGCTCAACAGTGTTTTAACGTTGTAAACAAGAAAATATTTGGTTTAAGGCTCGACAGGAAAATTGCCCCTAGAAAGGTCGAATTATAAGGCTTTTTTTATATATATATATTTGGCACGACGTGCATGTGTGTATCAGCTCAAGACCAAGTTGCTCAAAACGGTGGATCGCATACCACTGCAGATAACCAATCACATTAAACTTTGTCCTCGATCAAGGTCAAAGGTCAATTTTTGACTTTTACGGGCACTCCCACCTGATCCCATCCGAACCATATATATTCTTGTCTTCCAAAGCATTACAAAATTTATAAAATGATATTAAATTTCTCATTAACTGTACATATATAATGATATTCTTACGTGAGCATATCGTTATTGGCCTTGGTATTGGTCCGCGAGGCTTAACCATTGGGTAATACAGCTGGCGGAGGACCAATAACAAGGCCAATACAGAAATACTCACGTAATAATATCTTAATTAATTAACTACAGTGTTTTCATATTTGTTATTTCATTTCACAAGAGATTAACATGTTTTACCTTGAAATAGAACTATCCAGATCTGAGTTTCCTTTTTATAATGTCAAATGATCCGGTGCTGTTTCGAGGTGTCACTATAAAGTGTTACAAATCATATTTAGACGCAACACATAAATAGTAATTGGAAAGGTACTGCCATTGAATGAGTAATGCAGAAACAAAAGGATCAGAACTCGGCCAATACGAAAAAAAGAAATCTGTATTAGTCGAGATATTCTGAATTGGCTGAGTTGACAATTTTGTTTGGAACAGGCAGTTATCATCATATTAAGTCTAATAACAGAGTAGTTAATTAATAAATATACTTATATACTATGATACTAAGATATTTCTATTGTGTTCCATTCATATTGTCTCCTGAGTTTATTGGATTTCCCAATCCGCTCATATCATAAACTTTTAAGTAACTGGAAAGCTTTTTTTTATCCCCATTCCTAACCCATATATTTTTATTGTCTTGAGAAGAGTTTTCTAGACCGCATCAATTTGTCCTTGGAAATAGTGCAACATACCTACCATGAACAATCGTTTAATATCTTTAAAACTTTTCAGATCCCCACCCCAAACCAAATAATTGTAAATATACAGTTTAAGATAAGACTAAAATGTTTCTGTCTTTAAAAATATGTACTTACTTATAATAGATGATCATGATCAACGTCCAGCCACTGATATTAGAATGTTGGAATATATGTTTTCAGACTTGCTTGTCTGAAACTTCTGCAATCAAGCATTTCAATAAACCGAATCGTGATTGCACAAAGCTTAGACAGCAAAAATATTAACAACACAAACAAATCGTTGATCAACCAGTTGTACTCTTTATATGAAAAGTATCCAAAGTCGTATATAAGATTAATATACAACATGTAAGACCAATGAAATAATTATCATATAACTTTATATATAGTCTAAAAATTGCATTTATTTGTCTTGAACAAAGTCAAAGTCAAAATCAAAGTCAAAGTCAAAGATTTTATTGATATAAAATCCAAAATCTGGATTGTTATCAACACACAAACAAAGAACAAACATTAATCATTACAATCAATTATATATCAATACAGAACATAAACAATATATGTATATAAATATAGATTCTTACATTGATACCAGTGGATTATCGGATTTATCCAATCGAGATAGTTTAATTATCAATTTTAAAGTCCTCGCCGAGGCTCGGACTTTAAAATTTATAATTTAAATATCGAGATTGGATAAATCCGATAATCCACGAGTAACTATGTAAGAATCTGTTTCTCTAATGACTAAATAATAAATTGTCATTTTTTGTTAAACAAAAATCCCCTTCGATTGCCTTCCAAATTTCACAAAGTTGTCAATTTCATTAGCACCTGTTAGCATATATTTTGATTCATTTACCGGTAGTTAGCTGATTAAGGTTATGACCCTTAAACTCATCCAATCATCTTCTGAGATCACCGACAACCACACGTTGATTAATTTTTTTTATACAATGAGTGCAGAAAGGTATAAATTGTCAAAGAATTAGAGAACGAGATATATATAAAATCTTGTAATTTTTCGATTTTTTTCCCTTCTATCTATTGAACATGATTAAGGACATATGTTCATGAAATGTATGACTTAATCTGTATTTTTTTCACCATTTGTTTGTATAGTTAGTTGCATTTATGTATATGTATATATATAGAAAAATAAAAAATGTGGTATAATTGCCAATGAGACAACTGTCCACCATAGACCAAATGACACAGAAATTATCAAATATAGGTCACCGTATGGCCTTCAACAATGAGCATAACCCATATCGCATAGTCAGAACAGTCTCCGGGACAAGTTTGCACTTCCGCTGAGTGCAAAAGTTGTCACCTTAATTTTTGGAGTTAAGTTAAAATGAAGTTGATAACTTGGTTGTTATTGGTTCCCTGATATTTGTCCTAAAAAATTTTGGCTCTAGCACCACTGTTGAAAAAGTTATGCCCCTTTTTTCAACAATTTCCTCAGAGGAAAAGTAGTTTTCCTCAAGGGAAATCAAATTTCCCTAAAGGAAAAAGATTTTTCCTTAAGGGAAATTGTATTTTCCTCAAGGGAAAAGATTTCCCTTAGGGAATTTGCTGCATTAATATTTACTTTGAGGAAATTCTATTTCCTCTGAGGAAATTTGCGGCTCTCAATTTTCCTTTGAGGAAATTCTATTTCCTCTGAGGAAATTTGCGGCTTCAAATTTTCCTCTGAGGAAATTTACAGCTTCAAATTTTCCTTTGAGGAAATACTTTTTCCTGTGAGGAAATTTTGTCAACTGCAATTTCCTTTGAGGAAATTTTTAACAAACACTTTTCCTTGAGGGAAAATTCAATACCACAAATTTCCTCTAAGGAAAACATTGTTCTCCAAATTTCCTCCAGGGAAATTTCTGTACATCAACTTTCCCTGTAGGAAATGTTTTCCCCTATTTTTACTCATTGTAAATTTCTTCACTATACAAACAGTATGAACATAATGTTTACAAGTCTAAATAAATGATACAAATGATATTTAAAACTTTAATAAATTTTTGACTCAAAATTATCATGACATACAAAAACAATACAGTGAGTCTGACTGTTTGGGTCAAGGTATTGTACATACTTTATATGACTTTAACTTTGATTTATAAAATATTTTTTGTAGCAAAGTATTCTGTTTTCTTTGTTATTGTTTTAATTGTATACATTAATAAGCAACCAATTTGAATGTCATACCATTTGTTGTGTTCTTAAGAATGCCTTCATATTTGCAAATTAAATAATAAAATAAACACTTTTCTTGTAAATTTTAATTTTCCTCTGTTTCAGCTGCTGTGTACAGTTATTCAATCCACTACATAAATTCCTTCAATTCTTAGAGAAAACATTTTTGCAATTTGTTCTTCGAAGATCTTCTTCAGTATATTTGATATGAGGGAGCGATGTAAATGAGTGGATAAAGCTGGTGTTGAGTCTTTCAACAACAAAATACTATTTTTTTCTTCATTTCTCCCTTCTTTCGATGAATATATATAATATGTTGTTGCATTTATACAATTGTGTTTTTCTGCATCTATGATAGAACTCCATTTTGTTTATAGCCATTATCATGTGATTATGATGAAATTTCATATTTCTTTTTTGCAGGAAAGCACACATTCCATTTCACATTAATCCAATTAGCGCACCATGTAGATAGATATCAACTTTCAGTTTCCTATTCAGTATTGACCTATTGATCATGATAACCAAGATGTCTGATCACCTATAAATACACAAAATAAACAAATAAAATGTTATAAATGGAGAGAGAAACAGCAATAAAAAAGCTTATTTTGTCATGTTTATGAACATTTTAAGAATATTTCCTTTCTTACTTGTGAGTTCTCTTAATTCTGTGCTTTTTGTCTATCGGTTTTTATATTAGTTGATTTTGTGCATTTTATCAATCTTTCGTGTTAAGGCAATTGCAACGGTTATTTTACAGTTTGTTCTTTATATGTTGAGCTGTTAAACCACTGTCCAAAGTTTAGGTAGGGTTGAGTGCTCACAAACCTGATTTTTTTATTACATGTATTAGTTTTTATTGATTTTTAACTAGCTGTCAGTAACTGTGAGTACTAACAGATCTTTGTGTCTTTTCGATTAACATGATTAAGGGAAAGGTATAAATTTCCTGCTTAGTCCGGACTGTTTATTTTTGTGCAGGCAATCTACCAGTATGTCATTTGTTGTCTAGTGAAGAGTTGTCTTATTGGCAATCATGCCACATTTTCTTATTTTTATATAACCTTGCCATATTCTGATTGTCCCTGTCCCAAGTTTGGAGCCTGTAGTTTATTCTGACACTAAAATTTAGTGGTTGTTGTTGAGTCATATCTGTCATATTTATTTCTTTTAATTTGTTTTGTTATAAACTAGGCAATTAGTTCTACAGTTGGGATTATATCAATTTTTCATCAGAGGGCCTTTTATAGCTGACTACTTTGACAATAGGGCATGGATTTTCTCATTATTGAAGGCCGTCACTGGCCTATTATTGCTTTCTTAGAGCCATGATCAATAGTTTTCATATTTAATATACCACATCTTTTTATTTTTATAATAATCATGATAATCATCTTTCAAGGGCAATAACTTTTATAAAAGTGGCCTTATGAGTCTTATCGAGCATCTTTAATGAGTGTTTATTAGACGAAACGCGTGTCTGGCGTAAATACAAAATTTAATCCTGGTATCTATGATGAGTTTACTTACCATTTAGGTTTTGTTGACTTCTGCAAATTTTAAATTGCCTATCATTTCTGCTGTTTATAATTTCTCTGTATCTTCTATAGTTCTTGTCCTGCACATAAAAAGAGTAAAAATTATTATTTAATGACATCTTTCATCAATAATTATTTTGCTGTTTTATGTATAAATCAATGCGTGTTTAATAAAAAGCTGTACCATGAGTGCTTGATAAGCTTATTGCCTTCTTAGCTTGGGTTTATGCTTTAAATGAATTTTAATGATCAACTACATCATAGAAAAACTGAGCACTGCGCAACTAAGACCCCCCTAAAAAAACAAAACTACAGGCTCTAAAGAACCCGTGTCGCTCACCTGACTCTATTTGGGTTTTTGAAATCCTATAAAAAAGATAAAATCATAACAGATACTTTAATAATGATTGAGGCCATATTTGGATTGTCCTACTTCGCTGGCAGCCATCTTGGACGATGGATCGGCTACAGAGTAACAACACTTGGTCAACACCTCATAAGGAACATTCATGCTATGTTTGGTTTCATTCCATTCAGTGGTTCTCTAAAAGAAGACATTTGTATGTATTTCCTATAGGGTCCTATCTTAAACTAAGTCCCCCCCTGGCAGCCATCTTGGATGATAGATCAGCAACAAAGTAACAACTCTTGGTCAGCACCTCATAAGGAACATTCATGCCATGTTTGATTCCATTCCAGTCAGTGGTTCTCTAGAAGAAGTTCAAAATGTAAAAAGTTAACAACGGCGACGGACGACAACAGGTGATGAGAAAAGCTCACTTGGCCTTTCGAGCCAGGTGAGCTAAAAAAGGACATGCACACAGAGTGGTATTCATTGAAACAAAACATGAAAATAATTTGGCTCCATTTAGGGATATCACAAGTGTATATAAGTTTAAGGCCTAATTTTTGAACAAACACAATTCTAAAACCTTCCAAAGTGTGAAAATGGACAATTTTAAACAATTTTCGAACAACTAAAATTCCATAACTCTGCATCTTATATAAAAATAAATAGGGGATGATACTCCGGCTTGCATATCATATAAATTTATAAAGGAAGATAACTGAAGAACGGTAAAATTTATACTATTAAAATTTGAACTTGATCTGATTTTGTGGTAAAAAGTATTGTGTTAAAGTTTAATAAAATTTGGTTGAGGCAAACTTAATTTAGAGGACGGAAACAAAAAAATCATCATTTTTCCATTTGTAAAGGACATAACTCTAGAACAGTAAAAGTGACACCACCAATATTCAAACTGTTTTTTGTGGTAATAAGCAGTGTGTGCAAATTTCATAACATTTGGTTGAGGCAATCTAAAGTTAAAGTTAGAGAGCGGGAAACCAAAAATTCAGTAATTTTTCCATTTATAAAGGGGCATAACTCTAGAACGATAACACTGACACCACAAAAATTCACACTTGATCTGAGTATTGTGGTAATAAGCTTTTGTAAATGTTTTATAGCATTTGGTTGAGGCAAACTAAATTAGAGAACAAAAACCAATGACTTTGGGACAGACGGACAGACGGTCAAGGGTTGACCCACTATGGGTCATAAAAATGAAAAGGGAGTTTATGTCAATATATAAAATCAATTCACCAAAGTTTCATAAAAATTGGTGAAAGCATTCTTGAGACTATCCAAAGTCCCAATATACAACTTAAATCAGAAATTTTAAAAATTGAAAGGGAAATTAACATGATTATTAAGTCAGGAGCCTATGGCATTTGTCAGTTTTGTATGATTTTTAATTTTAGTTTCTTTTATATATTTCGGAGTTTAGTATGACGTCCATTATCACTGAACTAGTATACATTTTTGTTTAGAGCCAGCTGAAGCACGCCTCAGGTTGTGGGATTTTCTCGCTGCATTGAAGTCACATTGGTGACCTTCGGCTGTTATCTGCTCTTCTGGGCGGGTTGTTGTCTCTCTGACACATTCCCCATTTCTATTTTCAATTTTATTTTAAATTCTATTATAAATGTTAGGCTTCTTGTTGATTTGTTTTACCTTTTATTATATTTACAGCTTTCTATATGCATAGGTGCTTGAGGACAGGATCCTGTTTTGTACCATATATATACTAATATACCACATTTTTACATGTTAACTATCAACGTGAATCTCGACTCCTGTCCTCAAGCACCTATGTCTATATCATGTATATGGTGTGAATTTTGCTCATTGTTGATGGTCGTACGGTTATCTATAGCTCAGCGAAGCAACATCACAACTATAATAATAATAATAATAATAATAAATACTCAATATATATCTACATAAAGACATTACTTACACATACTTTGTAAAATATAATGGCATTTTATGAGTGTAGATATTCTTTAAATGCATGGAAAAAATTTGCTGATATTTTATCAGGGATAACCCATGAAAGCTTTAAAGCTTTTTTCCAATGGGGTCCCTTCATGTAAACGGCTTATAGTTTCGACATACAAAAAAGATATCACACAAATTAATATGACATAAAAAATTCATATAAGAATAATTTGAATAAAAAATGAGTTTAAGTTATAAAAAGAAGTCTGATGAGGCCACACTATCTAACTTTTGGTCAAGTACTCTTTTGACGCTAATTTTGAAATCCTTTATGTTCTTTATTTTTTTAACATTATTAAGAAAAATATTTGGCAACATATTCCAATCTTGTATGCCATTAAAATAAAATGTATTTTTTTGTTAACTCTTTACTGGTTATAATTATTTGGACTAGGTTTTCCCCACCATCGACATCGTTCTGTGGAAGAAACGAGTTTGACGCATTAACAAAAAGATCATGTCTGTAGTGACAAGTTACTGTGTGTGCTTAATTACCAATATTTGAATTTCATGAGCCTTCTTTTTGAATATTTGTTTCTCTTCATTTTTTGGTACAATACTGACGTCGAGTGCTGTTGTTGTTGTGCTGTTTATTTTTTACAAAAGCGATCAAGTAATGCAGGGGGAAGGAAACTTACTTAAAAAACCAAAATGAGCCGTAGGCCTACATAAATATTTACTGCAGTCAGTATCCCGATATACATGTATATACTCTTTAAGACTCATTTCACAGAAAAAATTAATTTACAGGGGCTCATTTGACAAATTATCATCTTTCGTAATTTAAGTTATAAAATCTAAATTTTAAGTGATCTAAAATGTTCATGACTAACGAGTATTTTCACTTACAGTACGATTTAAAATGTTCATGACTAACGAGTATTTTCACTTACAGTACGATTTAAAATGTTCATGACTAACGAGTATTTTCATGAACATTTCAAAGCTATTTCTGTTACTGTGAGTTTATTATATATTTATCACAAAAAGCTAATGCTAATTTCTTTTCTTTTAATATGAAGCCCCCACCCCTCCTCCAGCTTATCTGATTAATTTACGATCACTCTGAGTAAAGAAAGTAAGTCACAATTGCTTATATCAGGTATTTTAAATTCTGGTTGATAGTTGTCCCATCACCAATCATACTTCATCTCCTTATTTTTTTTTTTACAATAAAGCTATATTTAGATGCGGTATAGTGATGAATATGTTAACATGCAGCATGCTTGTAAATAATTGTTAAAATACAGCACAAAAGATGCATAATATATCAAACTCGAGTCAACGCCATGTCAAAAACTAAAAAAAAAACCAAAAAAAAAAACCGATCAAATGACAAATAGTCTATAAAAACAAACTATAGCATACCAAAATATATAATTTGTAAAGACTTACATGCAACTAGGCCTATACAGTAGCTCTATGTTCTTATAGATCTCATAACATTACGATTGAAAGTCAGATTATTTGTGTGTAAGTTTATTAGAAAATTCAACGAGACACGTCCTAATCAGGTAAAATCCAAGATAACAATTTACAAATTCAGATCTACTGCCTGTTGTATATTGCATGCTTACATGGTTGTATATTGCCAAACGAATAGATATGTATGGTACGGGATGGCGGCTTCGAAGCGGAGACAAAAAGACCCAGATAAATGAAAGTGTAGAATTTTGTTGTTGAGATTTTTTTTTTAAAGAACTAAAGATTCATATCTCAGAATTTGAATATAGCATCTCGTTTTCTTTAGATAAATTGTTAGCTATTACTGGCTATAATAATTACCCCCTTATAAGTATTCGCAAAACATGAAGTTAATGATCAATGAATAGGAAAACACTTTATAAAGTATAAATATTGGTAAACGGACAGCAAGTCATAGGACTATTATAGTTCGAATAAATTAGTTTACAATAACTGTTGAAAGGTTATGAGAGAAAAATCTGGATGAATTTATTTTTATTAGAATGATTTATTTTACAGTAAAGGCTTCATATTTTTAATCAGTTATTTGTAAAAGAAAGGTGACATGTTTAGGTACCAGTCTTGTATTACAACTCCAGTTTCCGGTGCATGTCAAAACATGGAGGTAAATAAAATAGTCCATTTTTTTCAGAATTTTTTTCTGGACTCAATTTTTTCTGTTTGATTAAAAGTTTATGCTGAATTGAAACATATATATAGATTTAAAAAAAATCTTGCATCTTTTTGGGGATATCAATCCAAGAAAGTGGAAGGATATCATGTTTACTGGAAGTGGTGCGGCCTAGTAAAAACAGCAAACAGAAAGTAGAAAAAAATTGTTTTGACTTCAGCGTTATGTAACTTTTTATTCTTCGTGGCATGACCCACTTTTTTTTCGATTAAATCACAATTTCACATTAGTAAATACATGATATGAACATGAAAATTTTTTTCTATGTAGCATTTTTAATTTTTTTATTTTCAAAGATCAGCTGTTTTGCATGTAAGCCTATGGAGCAGTCAATTACAAGACTGCAACCTGCATAGGGTAATTTTTTCCTATCTTCACTGCAAGGAAGTAGCTCATGTGGACTTTTGTGTGCCCAGAATGACAAAACATCATGATTTAAGGAGTTTTTAAGAAAAGAAAATCATGGGGTATCAAGTTACAATGAAAAAACTGAAATTATGTAATAATTGTGATTTTTTATACAAGACACCATTCAAAAGTATAAATAGATATAAAGCACATCAGTTTGAGGTAAATTGAGATTCTGGTAGTATTACATACATGATTTTTAATTAAAAAGAACATAGAAAGATTTTTTCCTCTATAAAATCTTCTTCTTGTGATGAAAATTCTAGTTGCGCTGTTTCATTGAAAATCAGTGTAAAGTTGAAGGGACAGCTACATACAAAAGTAATTTTTTTCTTTATGGGTTATTATTTTTATGGCTCAATTGTTGACATATAGGTAGAATATGCATAAAATGAACTTTTGGTGAAAAGATTTTCACAAAATGTTCACTTTACAAGAGTCTATGACTTCTTTTCCTGTCTGCGGCACTGTATGATTAATTGAAAATTCCATATTTGGGTTAAAAATTTGTTTAAAAAGTAGAATTTTTCTAAAACTATCCATCATGACAAGGATTTTTGTGATTAGGTGTGACAAGTAATCAATATTCTTACCAAAAACACCAACTTGAGTATTCATTTTGTTTTTTCTTGAATTTTATTGCAAATTTTATATGCATTGGGGTGTCAAGTACAGTCTAAAACCATCATATAGTAGACATGTATAAAGACATGTATAGTCAAAAAAGAGAAAGGTATGGTCATTCTTGTCTTTAGATAGTTGAATTGCAACAAATTCTTCAATATGAAAAAGTTTTGGGTAGTTTTTCAATTTGACTTAAACAAGAGGCCCACTTGGGTAGATTTCATGGAAAAAAGGGGGAGGGGTAAACTATTGAATGTGGTTCAATCAAATAGAAGGAAAAAAATAAAAATAATAGATAAGAATTCTCTTCTAGCTTCACAGTATCCAAATAATAAAAAATCATTCATAAAGATAGACTATAATGAGATTTACAGATCATTTGATAGGCATGACTTATTTCCAAATTTTGCCTTTTTTCAGAAAGGGGTACTCCTTTAATAGTGGGATTATATTTATTAATACAACTAAACAATTCTTTTAATGGCATTTTTTATGTTCAAATATGGCAACTTAATGAAACTAAGTAAATGATTTATTTTTTTAAGACATTTCATTATAGTTATAGGTACCAGTCTTGTATTACAACTCCAGTTTCCGGTGCATGTCAAAACATGGAGGTAAATAAAATAGTCCATTTTTTTCAGAATTTTTTTCTGGACTCAATTTTTTCTGTTTGATTAAAAGTTTATGCTGAATTGAAACATATATATAGATTTAAAAAAAATCTTGCATCTTTTTGGGGATATCAATCCAAGAAAGTGGAAGGATATCATGTTTACTGGAAGTGGTGCGGCCTAGTAAAAACAGCAAACAGAAAGTAGAAAAAAATTGTTTTGACTTCAGCGTTATGTAACTTTTTATTCTTCGTGGCATGACCCACTTTTTTTTCGATTAAATCACAATTTCACATTAGTAAATACATGATATGAACATGAAAATTTTTTTCTATGTAGCATTTTTAATTTTTTTATTTTCAAAGATCAGCTGTTTTGCATGTAAGCCTATGGAGCAGTCAATTACAAGACTGCAACCTGCATAGGGTAATTTTTTCCTATCTTCACTGCAAGGAAGTAGCTCATGTGGACTTTTGTGTGCCCAGAATGACAAAACATCATGATTTAAGGAGTTTTTAAGAAAAGAAAATCATGGGGTATCAAGTTACAATGAAAAAACTGAAATTATGTAATAATTGTGATTTTTTATACAAGACACCATTCAAAAGTATAAATAGATATAAAGCACATCAGTTTGAGGTAAATTGAGATTCTGGTAGTATTACATACATGATTTTTAATTAAAAAGAACATAGAAAGATTTTTTCCTCTATAAAATCTTCTTCTTGTGATGAAAATTCTAGTTGCGCTGTTTCATTGAAAATCAGTGTAAAGTTGAAGGGACAGCTACATACAAAAGTAATTTTTTTCTTTATGGGTTATTATTTTTATGGCTCAATTGTTGACATATAGGTAGAATATGCATAAAATGAACTTTTGGTGAAAAGATTTTCACAAAATGTTCACTTTACAAGAGTCTATGACTTCTTTTCCTGTCTGCGGCACTGTATGATTAATTGAAAATTCCATATTTGGGTTAAAAATTTGTTTAAAAAGTAGAATTTTTCTAAAACTATCCATCATGACAAGGATTTTTGTGATTAGGTGTGACAAGTAATCAATATTCTTACCAAAAACACCAACTTGAGTATTCATTTTGTTTTTTCTTGAATTTTATTGCAAATTTTATATGCATTGGGGTGTCAAGTACAGTCTAAAACCATCATATAGTAGACATGTATAAAGACATGTATAGTCAAAAAAGAGAAAGGTATGGTCATTCTTGTCTTTAGATAGTTGAATTGCAACAAATTCTTCAATATGAAAAAGTTTTGGGTAGTTTTTCAATTTGACTTAAACAAGAGGCCCACTTGGGTAGATTTCATGGAAAAAAGGGGGAGGGGTAAACTATTGAATGTGGTTCAATCAAATAGAAGGAAAAAAATAAAAATAATAGATAAGAATTCTCTTCTAGCTTCACAGTATCCAAATAATAAAAAATCATTCATAAAGATAGACTATAATGAGATTTACAGATCATTTGATAGGCATGACTTATTTCCAAATTTTGCCTTTTTTCAGAAAGGGGTACTCCTTTAATAGTGGGATTATATTTATTAATACAACTAAACAATTCTTTTAATGGCATTTTTTATGTTCAAATATGGCAACTTAATGAAACTAAGTAAATGATTTATTTTTTTAAGACATTTCATTATAGTTATAGGTACCAGTCTTGTATTACAACTCCAGTTTCCGGTGCATGTCAAAACATGGAGGTAAATAAAATAGTCCATTTTTTTCAGAATTTTTTTCTGGACTCAATTTTTTCTGTTTGATTAAAAGTTTATGCTGAATTGAAACATATATATAGATTTAAAAAAAATCTTGCATCTTTTTGGGGATATCAATCCAAGAAAGTGGAAGGATATCATGTTTACTGGAAGTGGTGCGGCCTAGTAAAAACAGCAAACAGAAAGTAGAAAAAAATTGTTTTGACTTCAGCGTTATGTAACTTTTTATTCTTCGTGGCATGACCCACTTTTTTTTCGATTAAATCACAATTTCACATTAGTAAATACATGATATGAACATGAAAATTTTTTTCTATGTAGCATTTTTAATTTTTTTATTTTCAAAGATCAGCTGTTTTGCATGTAAGCCTATGGAGCAGTCAATTACAAGACTGCAACCTGCATAGGGTAATTTTTTCCTATCTTCACTGCAAGGAAGTAGCTCATGTGGACTTTTGTGTGCCCAGAATGACAAAACATCATGATTTAAGGAGTTTTTAAGAAAAGAAAATCATGGGGTATCAAGTTACAATGAAAAAACTGAAATTATGTAATAATTGTGATTTTTTATACAAGACACCATTCAAAAGTATAAATAGATATAAAGCACATCAGTTTGAGGTAAATTGAGATTCTGGTAGTATTACATACATGATTTTTAATTAAAAAGAACATAGAAAGATTTTTTCCTCTATAAAATCTTCTTCTTGTGATGAAAATTCTAGTTGCGCTGTTTCATTGAAAATCAGTGTAAAGTTGAAGGGACAGCTACATACAAAAGTAATTTTTTTCTTTATGGGTTATTATTTTTATGGCTCAATTGTTGACATATAGGTAGAATATGCATAAAATGAACTTTTGGTGAAAAGATTTTCACAAAATGTTCACTTTACAAGAGTCTATGACTTCTTTTCCTGTCTGCGGCACTGTATGATTAATTGAAAATTCCATATTTGGGTTAAAAATTTGTTTAAAAAGTAGAATTTTTCTAAAACTATCCATCATGACAAGGATTTTTGTGATTAGGTGTGACAAGTAATCAATATTCTTACCAAAAACACCAACTTGAGTATTCATTTTGTTTTTTCTTGAATTTTATTGCAAATTTTATATGCATTGGGGTGTCAAGTACAGTCTAAAACCATCATATAGTAGACATGTATAAAGACATGTATAGTCAAAAAAGAGAAAGGTATGGTCATTCTTGTCTTTAGATAGTTGAATTGCAACAAATTCTTCAATATGAAAAAGTTTTGGGTAGTTTTTCAATTTGACTTAAACAAGAGGCCCACTTGGGTAGATTTCATGGAAAAAAGGGGGAGGGGTAAACTATTGAATGTGGTTCAATCAAATAGAAGGAAAAAAATAAAAATAATAGATAAGAATTCTCTTCTAGCTTCACAGTATCCAAATAATAAAAAATCATTCATAAAGATAGACTATAATGAGATTTACAGATCATTTGATAGGCATGACTTATTTCCAAATTTTGCCTTTTTTCAGAAAGGGGTACTCCTTTAATAGTGGGATTATATTTATTAATACAACTAAACAATTCTTTTAATGGCATTTTTTATGTTCAAATATGGCAACTTAATGAAACTAAGTAAATGATTTATTTTTTTAAGACATTTCATTATAGTTATAGGTACCAGTCTTGTATTACAACTCCAGTTTCCGGTGCATGTCAAAACATGGAGGTAAATAAAATAGTCCATTTTTTTCAGAATTTTTTTCTGGACTCAATTTTTTCTGTTTGATTAAAAGTTTATGCTGAATTGAAACATATATATAGATTTAAAAAAAATCTTGCATCTTTTTGGGGATATCAATCCAAGAAAGTGGAAGGATATCATGTTTACTGGAAGTGGTGCGGCCTAGTAAAAACAGCAAACAGAAAGTAGAAAAAAATTGTTTTGACTTCAGCGTTATGTAACTTTTTATTCTTCATGGCATGACCCACTTTTTTTTCGATTAAATCACAATTTCACATTAGTAAATACATGATATGAACATGAAAATTTTTTTCTATGTAGCATTTTTAATTTTTTTATTTTCAAAGATCAGCTGTTTTGCATGTAAGCCTATGGAGCAGTCAATTACAAGACTGCAACCTGCATAGGGTAATTTTTTCCTATCTTCACTGCAAGGAAGTAGCTCATGTGGACTTTTGTGTGCCCAGAATGACAAAACATCATGATTTAAGGAGTTTTTAAGAAAAGAAAATCATGGGGTATCAAGTTACAATGAAAAAACTGAAATTATGTAATAATTGTGATTTTTTATACAAGACACCATTCAAAAGTATAAATAGATATAAAGCACATCAGTTTGAGGTAAATTGAGATTCTGGTAGTATTACATACATGATTTTTAATTAAAAAGAACATAGAAAGATTTTTTCCTCTATAAAATCTTCTTCTTGTGATGAAAATTCTAGTTGCGCTGTTTCATTGAAAATCAGTGTAAAGTTGAAGGGACAGCTACATACAAAAGTAATTTTTTTCTTTATGGGTTATTATTTTTATGGCTCAATTGTTGACATATAGGTAGAATATGCATAAAATGAACTTTTGGTGAAAAGATTTTCACAAAATGTTCACTTTACAAGAGTCTATGACTTCTTTTCCTGTCTGCGGCACTGTATGATTAATTGAAAATTCCATATTTGGGTTAAAAATTTGTTTAAAAAGTAGAATTTTTCTAAAACTATCCATCATGACAAGGATTTTTGTGATTAGGTGTGACAAGTAATCAATATTCTTACCAAAAACACCAACTTGAGTATTCATTTTGTTTTTTCTTGAATTTTATTGCAAATTTTATATGCATTGGGGTGTCAAGTACAGTCTAAAACCATCATATAGTAGACATGTATAAAGACATGTATAGTCAAAAAAGAGAAAGGTATGGTCATTCTTGTCTTTAGATAGTTGAATTGCAACAAATTCTTCAATATGAAAAAGTTTTGGGTAGTTTTTCAATTTGACTTAAACAAGAGGCCCACTTGGGTAGATTTCATGGAAAAAAGGGGGAGGGGTAAACTATTGAATGTGGTTCAATCAAATAGAAGGAAAAAAATAAAAATAATAGATAAGAATTCTCTTCTAGCTTCACAGTATCCAAATAATAAAAAATCATTCATAAAGATAGACTATAATGAGATTTACAGATCATTTGATAGGCATGACTTATTTCCAAATTTTGCCTTTTTTCAGAAAGGGGTACTCCTTTAATAGTGGGATTATATTTATTAATACAACTAAACAATTCTTTTAATGGCATTTTTTATGTTCAAATATGGCAACTTAATGAAACTAAGTAAATGATTTATTTTTTTAAGACATTTCATTATAGTTATAGGTACCAGTCTTGTATTACAACTCCAGTTTCCGGTGCATGTCAAAACATGGAGGTAAATAAAATAGTCCATTTTTTTCAGAATTTTTTTCTGGACTCAATTTTTTCTGTTTGATTAAAAGTTTATGCTGAATTGAAACATATATATAGATTAAAAAAAAATCTTGCATCTTTTTGGGGATATCAATCCAAGAAAGTGGAAGGATATCATGTTTACTGGAAGTGGTGCGGCCTAGTAAAAACAGCAAACAGAAAGTAGAAAAAAATTGTTTTGACTTCAGCGTTATGTAACTTTTTATTCTTCGTGGCATGACCCACTTTTTTTTCGATTAAATCACAATTTCACATTAGTAAATACATGATATGAACATGAAAATTTTTTTCTATGTAGCATTTTTAATTTTTTTATTTTCAAAGATCAGCTGTTTTGCATGTAAGCCTATGGAGCAGTCAATTACAAGACTGCAACCTGCATAGGGTAATTTTTTCCTATCTTCACTGCAAGGAAGTAGCTCATGTGGACTTTTGTGTGCCCAGAATGACAAAACATCATGATTTAAGGAGTTTTTAAGAAAAGAAAATCATGGGGTATCAAGTTACAATGAAAAAACTGAAATTATGTAATAATTGTGATTTTTTATACAAGACACCATTCAAAAGTATAAATAGATATAAAGCACATCAGTTTGAGGTAAATTGAGATTCTGGTAGTATTACATACATGATTTTTAATTAAAAAGAACATAGAAAGATTTTTTCCTCTATAAAATCTTCTTCTTGTGATGAAAATTCTAGTTGCGCTGTTTCATTGAAAATCAGTGTAAAGTTGAAGGGACAGCTACATACAAAAGTAATTTTTTTCTTTATGGGTTATTATTTTTATGGCTCAATTGTTGACATATAGGTAGAATATGCATAAAATGAACTTTTGGTGAAAAGATTTTCACAAAATGTTCACTTTACAAGAGTCTATGACTTCTTTTCCTGTCTGCGGCACTGTATGATTAATTGAAAATTCCATATTTGGGTTAAAAATTTGTTTAAAAAGTAGAATTTTTCTAAAACTATCCATCATGACAAGGATTTTTGTGATTAGGTGTGACAAGTAATCAATATTCTTACCAAAAACACCAACTTGAGTATTCATTTTGTTTTTTCTTGAATTTTATTGCAAATTTTATATGCATTGGGGTGTCAAGTACAGTCTAAAACCATCATATAGTAGACATGTATAAAGACATGTATAGTCAAAAAAGAGAAAGGTATGGTCATTCTTGTCTTTAGATAGTTGAATTGCAACAAATTCTTCAATATGAAAAAGTTTTGGGTAGTTTTTCAATTTGACTTAAACAAGAGGCCCACTTGGGTAGATTTCATGGAAAAAAGGGGGAGGGGTAAACTATTGAATGTGGTTCAATCAAATAGAAGGAAAAAAATAAAAATAATAGATAAGAATTCTCTTCTAGCTTCACAGTATCCAAATAATAAAAAATCATTCATAAAGATAGACTATAATGAGATTTACAGATCATTTGATAGGCATGACTTATTTCCAAATTTTGCCTTTTTTCAGAAAGGGGTACTCCTTTAATAGTGGGATTATATTTATTAATACAACTAAACAATTCTTTTAATGGCATTTTTTATGTTCAAATATGGCAACTTAATGAAACTAAGTAAATGATTTATTTTTTTAAGACATTTCATTATAGTTATAGGGTAATTTTTTCCTATCTTCACTGCAAGGAAGTAGCTCATGTGGACTTTTGTGTGCCCAGAATGACAAAACATCATGATTTAAGGAGTTTTTAAGAAAAGAAAATCATGGGGTATCAAGTTACAATGAAAAAA
Organism: Mytilus californianus; assembly: GCF_021869535.1. Taxonomy (NCBI): domain Eukaryota; kingdom Metazoa; phylum Mollusca; class Bivalvia; order Mytilida; family Mytilidae; genus Mytilus; species Mytilus californianus. The sequence continues at coordinate 10,686,384 of NW_026262666.1, read as the reverse complement.
CTGAAATTATGTAATAATTGTGATTTTTTATACAAGACACCATTCAAAAGTATAAATAGATATAAAGCACATCAGTTTGAGGTAAATTGAGATTCTGGTAGTATTACATACATGATTTTTAATTAAAAAGAACATAGAAAGATTTTTTCCTCTATAAAATCTTCTTCTTGTGATGAAAATTCTAGTTGCGCTGTTTCATTGAAAATCAGTGTAAAGTTGAAGGGACAGCTACATACAAAAGTAATTTTTTTCTTTATGGGTTATTATTTTTATGGCTCAATTGTTGACATATAGGTAGAATATGCATAAAATGAACTTTTGGTGAAAAGATTTTCACAAAATGTTCACTTTACAAGAGTCTATGACTTCTTTTCCTGTCTGCGGCACTGTATGATTAATTGAAAATTCCATATTTGGGTTAAAAATTTGTTTAAAAAGTAGAATTTTTCTAAAACTATCCATCATGACAAGGATTTTTGTGATTAGGTGTGACAAGTAATCAATATTCTTACCAAAAACACCAACTTGAGTATTCATTTTGTTTTTTCTTGAATTTTATTGCAAATTTTATATGCATTGGGGTGTCAAGTACAGTCTAAAACCATCATATAGTAGACATGTATAAAGACATGTATAGTCAAAAAAGAGAAAGGTATGGTCATTCTTGTCTTTAGATAGTTGAATTGCAACAAATTCTTCAATATGAAAAAGTTTTGGGTAGTTTTTCAATTTGACTTAAACAAGAGGCCCACTTGGGTAGATTTCATGGAAAAAAGGGGGAGGGGTAAACTATTGAATGTGGTTCAATCAAATAGAAGGAAAAAAATAAAAATAATAGATAAGAATTCTCTTCTAGCTTCACAGTATCCAAATAATAAAAAATCATTCATAAAGATAGACTATAATGAGATTTACAGATCATTTGATAGGCATGACTTATTTCCAAATTTTGCCTTTTTTCAGAAAGGGGTACTCCTTTAATAGTGGGATTATATTTATTAATACAACTAAACAATTCTTTTAATGGCATTTTTTATGTTCAAATATGGCAACTTAATGAAACTAAGTAAATGATTTATTTTTTTAAGACATTTCATTATAGTTATAGGTACCAGTCTTGTATTACAACTCCAGTTTCCGGTGCATGTCAAAACATGGAGGTAAATAAAATAGTCCATTTTTTTCAGAATTTTTTTCTGGACTCAATTTTTTCTGTTTGATTAAAAGTTTATGCTGAATTGAAACATATATATAGATTTAAAAAAAATCTTGCATCTTTTTGGGGATATCAATCCAAGAAAGTGGAAGGATATCATGTTTACTGGAAGTGGTGCGGCCTAGTAAAAACAGCAAACAGAAAGTAGAAAAAAATTGTTTTGACTTCAGCGTTATGTAACTTTTTATTCTTCGTGGCATGACCCACTTTTTTTTCGATTAAATCACAATTTCACATTAGTAAATACATGATATGAACATGAAAATTTTTTTCTATGTAGCATTTTTAATTTTTTTATTTTCAAAGATCAGCTGTTTTGCATGTAAGCCTATGGAGCAGTCAATTACAAGACTGCAACCTTTAACACCATGGAGCCAGTAAATTAACAAACTATTATGATGGATTTTTTTCTTTACAATCATTGATCATTATTAATATTTAAGAACAACTTTTGTTTACAAATTCGTTTTAATAAAAAAAGGTTCAAGAAAAAAACTTTTTGAAAATTAGTCTGTTAGTTTCCAAAGAAAAAATATCTTAAAAACTGAACTGTGAGTTTTCAATCGTTACGTTTTGTTATACTTTTTTTAGTGTTAATCTCAGTAAAGACAAATTTGGTGATAAAATCGATTTGTTGGTCTTTCGCAAAAATAAAAAAAAAAAACATACGTCATAATGTAATCTTATAAAAAAGGGGGGGGGATGGAAGAAATTCAATATTGATCCTTCAAGGGACAAGTGAACGTGGGAGATATTCATTCCTTACTGTAAAATATTGAGTTTTTGGTTGATTAATGTCGGGTGTGTCTGACGTATCGAATAATATATGATAGGTACATGTAGGTCTTGTAATTGAGACCGCCCATGATACGGTCGGAAAATTTCGACTGCCAATGAAAAAGGAGGGACAGAAAATTGGCCTAATACCAGGCTACTTACAGTCCACTCGAAGAGTGTTTGCAAGGATTCACCGTCCCCATTCGGACGTGGCCAAATGGACGACACGTTCCACTGTCAATACTGCTAAGGATTTATTGCCGGTCAGAAGAAGACCTGTAACGACGCTATTTCTATAGTTACTCTAGTTCGCTAACAAATTCGCTTCTTGTTCCATTGAATATAAAGGAAAGTGTTATCTAACATATATATATATATATATATTTTTTCTTGAACTACTATAAATAAAGTAGTTCATTTTAAAATGTATTCTTTAAAGGTTAAGAAAACAATAAGTTAAAATGGCTGGTACATACATGGCTTCATGGCTAATACCAAAAAGGTGGTGTCTTCCCGATTGTCCCACTTTTTGAAATTACAGGTAATAAAGTAATGAAATTTTGTGGGACAATCGGGAAGATGTTTGTGGGACAATTCGGAATTTTAAATGTGGGACAATTGGGAACTGTTTTGTTAGTGATTAATTTGTTTTTAAAGTGTGTAGCAGGTAATTACAAGCAATATACCAATGTTACTTATATAATTTTAAATAAACATGGAGAAAAGATGGCATTTACATATTTTATTTTGTTTTGTGATATTTTGTTAAACTGACTGTCCAAATAAAGAACAATTATATAAAAAGATAGATATATTTTAACTTCATAAAAGATTAAATAGACTCTTATAACATAGATAATTGTAATTGAACATATATATAGTCCATAATTGAAAAAATTAGAAGTATCAAGGAAAGAATAAAATTAAATTAAAAGATGTGTTAAAGAGATGTCAAAGAGATAAGAATAATTTTACATGTTCCAAAATTTCAGGAATTTGTTCTAAATTGACAGGTTTTAGGCTGATAATAAATATATTCATAAAACAAAGAATTAAATAAAATTGAGAATGGAAATGGGGAATGTGTCAAAGAGACAACAACTGAACAAAGAGCAGAAAACAGCCCAATGCCACCAATGGGTCTTCAACACAGCGAGAAAATCACGCACCGGAGACAAGCTTCAGCTGGCCCCTAAACTAAAATGTGTACTAGTTCAGTGAAAATGGACATTACACTAAACTTCGAAACATATAAATGAACTAAAATTAAAAAAAAACATACAAGACTAACAAAGGCAAGACTTGGGACAGGCGCAAAAATGAGCGGGGTTATACTTGTTTTGTGATATCTCAACCCTACCCTATACCTCTAGCCAATGTAGAATAAACAAACACACAGCAATAACATATTCCATATTAAGTCTGATCATAAAAGTGTTCAAGTGAGCATTCAATTCAAGCGAACAAAAGTGGGGGAATTTAAAAAAAAAATATTAATAAGAAAATCCTTGAATTAGAAAATCATAAACATAAAACAAAATAATGAGCAGATATGTTGATTTTATAGCTACTGGTATAACTATACGCAATAAAAAGAAATTGACCCCCTTGCTGGGTCAAACCAAAGAATGGAAAGTTGGAATTCGTCTCCTCAAAGCACGCTGCATTTTGGACTTGGAATAAAGACTGGTCAGTTCTTACTTAGAATGATGTGTCTGTGTAGGGTGACATGTCTTCCTACAGACTGTTATCTTGTGAACTAGCACGTTAAAATCCGGATTGTTGACTGTGTCGTTCTTGTTCTTTTCAAAGAAGGTTTCATATTCATCTAAATCCAACATGTTCTCGTCCTGATTATGCATTCAACTTGCCGCTGGACGTTTAACAGCAATCAGTTCATCTTTTTATAATAAAATTGTTCAGAGGACATTGATGACATTACTGGACAACAGGGTGACCCCTTGCCCTCTATTTTATTAAATTCTAATTATTAAGTAACAAAATAGCTTATGCTTATGTAACATTTTGATTGTAAATGTTTGTTTTTTCTAAATCAGTCTCTAGACCTTTTAGTCTGAGAGCTCATATATGTGAAAAGAAGACAAAATTGCGTCCATATGTTTAAAATTTAAATAACAACTTTAAAATTAAAAAAAAAAAAATATTGATATTTAATTTATAAATAACCTAACATTATAGATATCGTTCATTACATATATTTTATATTGTTTAATCAAAAGTTCCTTTTAACTGATGATTTATTCAACAATTCATAATTACATTTACAAAATTGATATCAACAACTACATGTAGTATGTTCATGCAATAATTAATTTTAATTTGATATTGCAAAATAAACAACAATTGCATTGTTTATTTAAGAACATTTAAAATATGAAAATAATGTGGGACAATCAGAACTTTTCATGTGGGACAATCAGAACTCTTAAATTTTAAAATGTGGGACAATCGGGAATAAACCAAAAAGGTATAGCCAATTTCCCGTTTATTTTTTTCTTTGTTTGGTTCACATGTTCAAATTTAATAAATTAATGAATTTAATAATTTATTGATATCCTAAATCTTCGGTAGAAAAGAAAGTTAATCTTCTCATCTGGACTCTAATATCTGCATATCTATTATCTATTTTGGGATTGAAAAAAAAAATATCTTTAAAAAATGCGGTTTCGAGCCTATTTCTTCATTTTAATTTGGTTACACGTTCAGCAATAACTGATACAAATATGATATATTACCAATGATAAGGCCATATATTTGAAGCTGTTTAAAATTTTGTACATTATAGCTGAGACTACGGACATTTTTTTTTGTTAATTGTTCTATATAAATAATCTTACTATAAGTTATCTCAGGTCTGAACAAAATGTTAGTATGAGTGTTCTCATGAGTTTTGTTTGATAATTTTTTGTTTAATTCAGTTAAAAGTTTGTTTTTTTTTACACGAGAAGGTCTGCTAAAAAGTTTTTGATGATCTCTTTTTTTCAGCATAACAAACGGATACTCTTTAATGTACACTAGGTGGACTTTCCTCTGTTCCGATGAAGGCAGTGCACGTCTTTCATTTAAAAGATTAAATCGTAGTTTTGCAACAGACGGTGGCACATCGGGCATTGACTTACCATTTTATAATTTATAACAATTATGATTAACCATATATTTATGAGTTATAACAAAATTATTTTTTGTACATTTATTTAAGATGATCGAGATTTGAGAATGATATGAAAAAAAATAAAATATATATTTTACAAAAAAAAGTTATCTCAGGTATAGTTATCTAGTATAAAATATATCCACTGGAAATAAGCCCTTCAAAAAAACAAATCCCCGTTTACTCATTGCGAAGTTTATTTGCTAGTGTTTTTTTAATCTTTTGTTTTAATGATTTTATTATATTATCTTTTTTGTGAACATTTTGAGTGGTTGAACATAAAATGGACACCGATGCTACAAAGAAAATTTGTTTAATGTCATCTGTTACAATATATACTAAGTATTACACGTGGACAGGATGTTCCCCCGAAAATTAAGGTATTCAAAATAAGTTACACACACCCCAAGGGTACACGCCACTGTCATATGGAAAATTACTGGGTCACCAGTAAACTGGTAATCAGCCATGCAACTAATCAGTTGACTGACCATGCCACTACAATTTAAAAAGTTTATCGTTAGATCAAAATGAAATATTTATTTTAATTTAAAATTGAAGAACTAAAAGGCTTTATCATAAGTATGAAGGGAAATAATTCAACAAAATCGGATTATTTCCCAAAAGATTATATTTTTTAAAAAATTTTCCGGGGGAAAATAGAAAACTGTATATATATAGGGTCCCATCAAGGATTTTATAGAAATCCTTGGTCTCATGAAATGGATTTCACACAGACATAGTTATAATTTATACATTTATTGATTCTATGATTTCTTGAGAAATCAGGAGCGAAATATAACAAATATTTAGTTTTGATATTAAATTAAATTTACCTTTCCTCGCTATAATTCATTTGACATAACATTGAGGGATTTAAGGGTTTGTCCGTACAAAGTGTTTGTCATTAGTATTTCACATGACTTACGGGGGGGGGGGGGGGGGGGGGGGGGGGGGGGTTGTAGGACCTTTGTCGGGATTCCGGGATCGGGTGTTTTAAGCTCGGGATTTCGTGATTGATCCTTTAGGGATCCGGGAATTCTTTTTCGAATTTCGGGATGTCGGAATTTAATTTTTTTTACATTCGGGACCTCGGGATTCCATGTTTTTAAGCCCGGGATAACGGGATCAGGACCCCTCCTACCCCCCCCCCCCCCCCCTCACTTATTGTTTCCGCGCTTTGCCTTAAAGCTCATTATTCAGACTGTTTCAGACAAGATGATGAAAATAACGTGCAAGGCACTTTTTTCGATCATCGTGAAGTGCACTCTCCCCCTATTTAAAAATTATATATTTATAAATCCTCGTCCTTTTTAAAATTACCACACTCTTTGTGATTACCGTTATGCTATTGTGCTAACAGTAACCCGGGACTTGATTTACATGTAATATCAGGGGCGATTCCAGCCAGGATAAAGGGGGTCCAAATATATGTCTCCATTAAATGCATTAATCGTTCACAAAAAGGGGAGTCAAACCCCCGGATCCCATCCCACTTCGATCCGCCACTGATTGTGAATATAAATTTATATAATTGTTACTTAAAAGTCATAGACTAGTACTATAGCTCCGAGCACCTGTTTTGGGATATATACAGCTAATTAACCGTAAATAACTGAGAGATAATGAATAACAAGTTGATAATTGTCTATTCTCTGCTAATTAATGTACCTGCAATTAACCCTGATTCATTTGTGAGACCACCGACACTAAACATATTACCTCAAAGTTAGAGGTTCTCCGTTACTGGGAACTTCATATCGGAACCGATCAATTTATTGGTTCCATTCCCCCTAGTATTAATGATCCATTTGCAGTGACGATGACAATCATAGGTATACTCATTACTGTTGATTTTGCATGATAACATACATGTTATGTCAACTAACTTCTCCCAAGGATTTGTATAGTGAGACTCTATACAAATCCTTGCTTCTCCTTCCTACGGCGTCAGAGAGAAAAAAAAAGTCTGGCAATGCGTCATAATTATTTGGACTACTACCATATGACTTTTAAAAAAAAAAAAAATAATGTATTTCACTGATTCAGTGATTGAGATTGTGCTGACGAGACATTTCAGCATGTGAAATCTTAATTGTTAGTCCAAGTACACAGTTATCATCCATTGATTTTCATTTTTTACAAAAAGATTCCCATGTGTGGACCATGTATTACTTCAAAATTTATTTATTTATATTTTTTATGCATAAAAAGTAAGTACAATGAAGTAGGGGGATGAAATTATTTTATTTTAGTTTGAGAATCACCCATACTTCTTGTATGATGTCACCTTAGCCTACAAATTACCAAAAAGAAATACATTTTTATTTCCTCTAGCTTATGTGTATGCCTTTTCATATACATGTAAAATGTGTTACTGCCTATATTGACCTTAAATGTTATTCAGTCTTGCATGGCCTAATGGGACCTTGTTCTACTCAAGTGGTATGCTATAAGCAGATAAGTAACTTTCTTCCCTTTTGAAATACAAATAACTTTTTTTTTAAATATACATGGAGAATTTTTATATAAGCCTCCTCCCCCCTTAATTTGAAATCTCTATTTTCAGGCATAGGCTCATATAAATTCGACTTTTGAAGAATTGAAATAAATCTGAGACAGCAAATGAGTATTCAGCTGCTTTACATTAAAATACATCATGAACATACATGTGACATACACAATTATATATATTAGTTATAAAGACATTTAAAAAGCAATTTTTTGCAATATTTAAATAATGTAGGCCCAAATCTTGATAGTTAAACGTTAAACTTTAAACGGCAAAAAATTAACACCCAAAGTTCAAACATAAGAATGAACTAATAGTCTTTCATGTATATATGCTATTGCCATGAAACTAGGTAAACTGTCTTATAATTCCCTAATCTTAGTTCATGCCAAGTTTGATTAAAATTAGTATTTCTACTCTATTAGGTCTCTAGTGTGGATAGTGTATAACTTGCAAATTATTTTCATACTCCTTCCAAATTTATTTCTTTAAATATTACGGATGAAATTACATTGGAAAAAAATGTGTTTTTTTTTATTAGGTTAAGGATGTTCGCTCCTCTTGATTTTGAATTTTTACCAGATATTCGGAATCCTCTGGTTTTATCCATGCAGTGCCATTAAAAAATTTTGCCCGCAAACCCCTGCTTTTCTTTTCATATTTTTATTACATAGTTTAAAAAGCCATATTTGAAAATCTTATAAAATCCTTGTTATTTTTCCATAGCTTTTGAAAGAAAAAGGTGCCAGTGTTAAGTGTATGAAAAGTCTAGAGAGAATCACTTCCCGCCAAATTTTTAATGGCTTATATCTTAAAAACAAGCACACGGACCCTTCATTTTTTCTGTTTTTTTTAGTTCCTTAATTCATATACTTTCAATTTATAACAGTCTTTTAAAAAGCTTGTTATTTTGAAACAGAGTAGTGAACATCCTTAAGTAGTGATTTGGTATAGTTTGAAAAGGTAAAATATTAGTATGTCTGAAGTTGTCAAACTAAATTATAGACCCTTTAAACATAAAATTGTCCATATTTTGAGTTATAGCTTATAGATTTTTCTATTATGTTAATATGTCCTGTCCCAAAAGTAGTACACTACACTGTAAAAATCTCTATTAGATCGAGCCAGCGCAATTTTTTAAATTTGCCTTTTTAGCTCATCGTTCCGAAGGAACAGTGAGATTTTGCCATCACTTGGCATCCGTCGTTGTCTGTCGTTGTCTGTCGTCAACGGTTGGCGTCCGTCGTGTGTAAACTATTTCATACATCTTCTCCTCTACTGAACCAATTCCTACCAAACTTAAGCTGAATGATCTTTAGGGTATGTACAATAAAGTTTGTGTTTTGTTTTTTGTTTCATCAAAAAACATGGTTGTCGTTGTCATGGCTAAATAAGAACATAGGGGTAAATGCAGTTTTTGGCTTTTATCTCAGAACCCAAAGCATTTAGAGCAAATCTGACACAGAGTAAATTGTTCATTAGGTGTTCAAAGTTCTACCAGCCCTGAAATTTTCTGATAAATCTAATAACCTATTGTCATGATTGTTGGGTTGCTGTCACTAAATTGGTAATTTCAAGGAAAATTTGCAGTTTTTGATTATTATCTTGAATATTATTAATGATAAAGATAAACTGTAAACAGCAAAAATGTTCAGCAAAGTAAGATCTACAAATAAGTTTCTATAACCAAAATTGTCAATGGACCCCTTAAGGAGTTATTGCACTTTAACGACAATTTTACACAATTTGTTTATCATGTTTTCTGACTTTAAACAAACTTCTCCTCTGAAACTACTTAACCAATTCTAACCAAACTTAGGCTGAATGATCCTTAGGGTATTCAGAATAAAGCTTGTGTTTTATTTTCTGTTTCATCAAGAAACATGGCTGCCATGTCTAAAAATAGAACAAAGGGGGGAAAATGCAGTTTTTGGCTTATATCTCAAACACTAAAGCATTTAGAGCAAATCCTATGCGAGGTAAAATTGTTCATTATGTCAAGTTCTATCAGCCATTAAATTTTCAGATGAATCGAACAATCCATTGTTGGGTTGCTGCCACTAGATTGGTAATTTTAAAGAAACTTTGCAGTTTTTATACGTTTGCGGTCAAAATATTGGTATGACGTTGTCGTCGTCCAAAGACACATTGGTTTTCGCCTTCTTACTTTAGTTTAAGTGAATGGATCTCTATGAAATTTTACCTATAGGTTCAATACCACAAAAGGAAGGTTGGGAATGATTTTGGGGGTTATGGTACCAACAGTTAAGGAATTAGGGCCAAAAATAAGCATTTTTGTAACTTCCAGACATAACTTGTGTGTTAGTGTATGGACCGCTCTGACATTGTACCATTAGGTTTGATATCACAAAGGGAATGCAGGGATTGATTTTGGGGGTAATTGCCTCAAAATTTTAGGAATTGGGGGCCAAAAAAGGGGGAAAAAACAAGCATTTTTCTAGTTTCATGACAATAACTTGTGTGTAAGTGTATGGATCTTTCTGAAATTGTACTACAAGGTTCCATATCACAAAGGGAAAGCTGGAATTGATTTTGGGGAGTAATTGCCCACAATGTTTAGGAATAAGGGGTCAAAAAGGGGCCAAAAATAAGCATTTTTCTAGTTTCCAGACAATAACTTGTGTTCAAGTGTATGGGTCTCTCTGAAATTGTACTGCAAGGTACCATACTACAAAGGGAAGGCTGGGATTGATTTTGGGGGTAATTGCCTCAAAATTTTAGGAATTAGGGGCAAAAAAGGGGCAAAAAACAAGCATTTTTCTAGTTTTAGGACAATAACTTGTGTGTAAGTGTATGGATCTTTATGAAATTGTACTACAAGTTTCCATATCACAAAGGGAAAGCTGGCATTGAGTTTGGGGTTTTTTGCCCTAAACGTTTAGGAATTTGGGGCCAAAAAAGGGCCAAAAAACAAGCATTTTTCTAGTTTCCAGACAGTGTATGGATCTCTCTGAAATTGTACTGCAAGGTACCATACCACATAGGGAAGGCTGGGATTGAGTTTGGGGGTAATGAATCATAAGGGGGTTCAAAAAGTTTGGGAGGGATTTTTTTTCCTTTTGTTTTCTTTAAAATTTTCCATTTTAAATTGTTTATTTCTGATTTATATATAAAAGCAAATAATAATGATATGGTTTGAATAGGTAAATTAGAAATTTTTAAGTTCTTAGACCACATTCATTTTGTGAGCCTCTTGTTTTAATTGCTTCTATAAGTAATATATTAATTTGAAATTTTGACGACAGACACATACAGATTATACCGTTAACAATATTTCAGAGTTTAATGTTGTCAAGCACACAAATCATAGAAGAATAGTTAATCACGTCATTGTTGTCCATTGAAATATTAGTATGAACACGATGAAAAAGTATGGGAATGTTTGTTTGTTAAACTATTGACCGTGGTTATGTCTTTGAAACTGTTGACTGGCAAATAGTCTGTGAAATGAAATAGCACAAATATTTCATTCCTTTTTTATATCATGGTATATAGAATAACACATACTGATGTATAATAATAGTTATAGTCATTAAATTATAGTTTTTACCTTTTTTAAGTTTAGGGCAAGAAATATAGAAAATAAAGAAAAATATAAACAATTACAACTGTACAGTAGAAATGATCGGCAAAACAAGATAAACAGAAGACAACAAGGCCTAAATGGTAAGACCACTTCTATATAATAAAAGTGATTGCCCTTGAATGATGACTATTATAAAAATAAGAAGATGTGGTATGGTTAATGAGTTATCTATCCACCAGAGTTCAATGAAGTGGATGCAAGCAATTAAAGACCAATGACGGCCTTCGATAATGAGAAAACCCATACCTTATAAGTCAGCCAATAAAGACCCCAACATGAAAAGATTTAAACAATCCAAATTAGTTCAAAGCCAATAACAATTAATACAAAAATCATGTCTGTGAGCACTCCACCTAACCATAATCTAGGACAGCGGTTCAAATAGCACAACATATGAACAAACTGTGAAAACTGTTGCAAGTGGCTCAACTCATTATCACTGCAAGGCACTAAAACGACTGATATCAAGGCGTGGACACAAAGCACTGAAATAACAGAACTCATAATCATGATCAGTAAGAATATCAAATTTAAGTTTCTCAAAATGTTCATATTAAACATGATAAAATAAGCTTATTTCCTATTGCTGTTTTTTTCTCAATTTATACTTTGTGTATTTATAGGTGAGACTTCATGGTTTTCATGATCATCAACAGGTCTATACAGAAGATGAAACTTAAGGTTAATACTTTTCTACATTGTGTGCTAATTGGATTAATGTGAAATGAAATGTGTGCTTACCTGGAAAAAGAAAATAGGAAATTTCTACAAAATGGCTGTAAACAAAATGGAATACAATCATAGATGCACAAGAACACAATTGTGTAATTGCAACAACCTACATATTCACTGAAGGATTATGGAAAAATGTAGAAAAAATAATATTTTGTTGAAATAAACATATGCTTTATCCATTCATGTACATAGCTGTGTCATATCAAATATACAGAGGAAGATGTTTGAAGAACAAATTGCAAAAATGTATTCTTTACCAATTGAAGGAAGATGTCTGGTGGATGGAATTATTTATGCACTGAACTGTTATGTAGGGGATTGAATAATTGTATGCAGCAGCTTAAACAGAAGAAAAGTTAAATTAACATGAAAAGTGGTTATTTTATTTAATCTGCAAATATGCACAATATTAATAACATCACAAATAGTATGATATTCATAGCGTTTTGCTTATTATTGTATTGTCTCAAACAGCTAGCCTATTGTTTTTGTTTGCCATGTTACTCATCAGTGAACATTTTATTAAAGTTTTAATTATCTTTTGTATCAATTATTCAGTCTCAGGAAAAATTATATTCATACTGTTTTTACTGTTATGAAATTTTCATAGAGGAAAATTGAACAACAGAAATTTCCATAGAGGAAATTTTGAGAACAATGTTTTCCTTAGAGGAAATTTGTGGTCTTGAATTTTCCCTCAAGGAAAAGTGTTTGTCAAAAATTTCCTCACAGGAAATTGCTGTTGACAAAATTTCCTCACAGGAAAAAGTATTTCCTCAAAGGAAAATTTGAAGCCGCAAATTTCCTCACAGGAAAATTCGAAGCATCAAATTTCCTCAAAGGAAAATTTGAAGCCGCAAATTTCCTCACAGGAAATAGAATTTCCTCAAAGGAAATATTAATGCAGCAAATTCCCTAAGGGAAATCTTTTTCCCTTGAGGAAAATACAATTTTCTTTTTCCTTAAGGGAAATTTGATTTCCCTTGAGGAAAACTACTTTTCCTCTGAGGAAATTGTTGCAAAAAGGGGCATAACTTTTTCAACAGTGGTGCTAGAGCCAAAAAATTTTAGGACAAATATCAGGGAACCAATACTAACCAAGTTATCAACTTCATTTTGACTTAACTCCAAAAATTAAGGTGACAACTTTTGCACTCAGCGGAAGTGCAAACTTGTCCCGGAGACTGTTTCAGATATAAATGGCCCAGAAATGACAAATGTAAAACAATTCAAAGGAGAAAACTAACGGCCTGATTAATGTACAAAATAATGAACGAAAAACAAATATGATATACAGTAACAAACGACAATCACTGAATTATAGACTCCTGACTTGGGAAAGGCACATACAGAATGTATGTATATATATTATATTATTATATTTTGAGTTATTCAGAGGGCATCATTGGAGATAAGTTTTGTCTTAGTATTAAATGGACCATTATGTCACATTATATATACCTTCAAATTTCATCTGATCGTATCATGTGATTCAATTTTCGATTCAAATTCGAACTGTAAAAAAAATAATTTGTCATCGTTTCAGATCAGCTGATTACATATTTATTTATTAAACTTCTACATGTACACTATATTGAATGTTCTTCCCCCACTATTTCTACATTACCATCTAGTGCATTTAATACACATCTTCATCACAGTCAGGTAGTTATTCATATTGTATACAATATGGTATCACACAAAGACATTTTTATTGCTCAATTAACGAACTTCGATTGCAAATAATGATTTAAAGAAGAATTGGTTTCAAAAGTACACAATTATCTATTTCCAATTATCTATTTCAGAAGAATATTCAAGTGATTGCAATTCTATAATAACAGTAGAAAGGAAAATGGAGACTGACGTAGACAAAAATATCAACAATTCCAATGAGAACATGGCTTCAAATTTTACGGTTGCGCAAGAAATTCCAACACCACTCAGTGAGGAAACAGATAATATTTCATATTTAAGTTTAAGACACCAGAATCAATTCACAACTGCTTTTGGTGACCCTATAACTCAAGCTACAACACCTAGCCAGATCCCAGCATATACTAAGAATGACAGTTCTAACCGACAGCAATATGAACAACAGGGAGCAATGTCTGAAGACATCATGCATGGATCTAAAGATTTTTTACCAGGAGGTATGTAATAAAATAAGTATTTACTTTTGGTTAACACTACACTAAAAGTGCTAAACTTATTAGTAATTTTAATGCATGTTTATATTTTCGTTGCTGCATTTACTTGTTGATAATGTATTTTTTCACCTGTACAATACTTTTCAGATAATCTTTTCCGATCCCTATTAAATCGTTGTTTTAAGGAAATAAAATTTTTTTTTTTTATTTTAAAGCAAATTATTTATCATAGTTTACTAGTATTCAAATGAAACTTAGGAGACTTTTTTGGTACACCTCGGCAATTCTGTACATCTGAGTTCATAACCATTTAAAGCTCAAGTGAAGGACGTTGTCTGAAGGGATTGTTTCGCTGAACTAGTAAACGTTATTGTTTAGGGACCAGATGCCGCCCGACGCCAGGTGCGGGATATTCTCTCTGTGGTGAAGAACCATGATTGGTGGTTTTGGGCTGTTTTCTGCTCTTTGGTACGGTTGTTGTCTCTTTAACACGTTCCCCGTTTAGATCCTCAATTATATTTACTTTTATCCCGGACAGGGGAAATTGAAACTTTATATCCTTCTCAGATGCTTAGCACTCTGCCATTTGGTACTCTTTAAAAATTCAGATTACCATTATTGGATCTTGTCCTGACAGAAAAAAATACCTTAAATATATTATAGACGCGGGTTATACAGTGTACACCACATTTTGGATGTTATTTCTTCATAGACAGAAAAAAAAAATATTACAGTCATTCCTTATAATTTAGTTCTAAAGTCCATATTAAGGAGTAAATCACGAAAAAACATTGATGACGTCAAGGTCACATGACAAAATTATGTCTATGAGCTGATAGACAAAAAAAATTCAGCTAATCAGAAGACGTGTTGCATCCCAAAACAAATTATTAGAAAGTACAATTCATTGCCGCCGCTATAAAACACAACTTTCGAAGAAAAAAAAATGAAAAAAAAATGAGATGTTGTGTTGATATTATGTATATATTTAATAAATATATTGACCCCGGAAAAAAAAAATTACTAGAAAGAGGTTACAACTAGTTTCATTGACTGTCAGCTTTTAATGCTGATGAAAAGACTTGCAAAAAGACTTTAGCTGTTAAAAGAAGAGTTCTCATCGCTTCGAGTGCTTGCCACATTTGTTGCTTTGAGAGCGAAACCATGCGGTGACAGGTGACCTAATTGGCTGCTTATTATGGTTGCCATCTGTAATCTGGTTTTGATATTCCCTAATGATATTTACAGGTTTTAAAATCAGTAAATCTGTGAATCCTTCAACAGAAAAAAGGGAACTAGACAAAAATAGAAAAGCAAAGCAAAGGTAAGATCAAAAGCAAATGAATGTTGTGACTAATTATTCATTTGTTAATTTTGAATGACACACACAAACAATATTTTCTCGTATGATTTGTCGATAATAATTCTAGTCATAAAATTGTAGGTCGTTTTGCAGTTCATTTCCCAAAAAAAAGATATAGTTTTGGGGGGAATATCGAACGTTTCATAAACTAACTTCCGTTTGGCCAGAAGTGACATGATTTTATTGTCATATAGGAAATATCGTTTTGCAATACTCATGTACAAGTGTTTTATACAAACTACAAACAAAACACTTCCAAAAACAAAAAACAAAATCTATTCTTGCACTGGACGTATGGTTAATTTAAATACATCCGAAGAGCATTCTTCGTTTCCTTACATATTTCGTGAGTAAGAGAATCTGATTTCCCATGCATTTTCGATGTAGAATATCATTTTCGCTTGTGGCCATTTTGGAGTACAGATCGGCACTAAAAACAAATACTTGCTAAGAGCAATCAGAGGAGCATATCTGTTAAAGTTTGTTTCAATTTGTTTAATGGTTCATCGGAAAAAAAGTCCACTCAAGCTCTGTTAACAATAAGACAACATAGCCATGATTTTACATAAATCCACACAAAAGCAACAACACTTGGCAAAGACCTTGTTAAATAAACTCATCATAAATACCCGGATAAATATTTTGTACACCAGAGGCGTTTTTTGTCTACAAAATACTCATCAGTGACGCTAGAATAGAAAAAAAAGACCTAATAGGGTACGAAATTGAAGAGCATTGAAGACCAAAAATTCCGAAATGTTTTGGCAGATAAAACTAAGGCTATCTATTCCTGGGGTAGAACATTTATAGTATATCGAAATATTTTTGCTAAGCGTGGTTTTTATTCTGGTTGGCGGATTTGGGAAGGTGTCCAAATATATATAACTGGACGGATGCCAAATGATAGGTATAGCTCTCTAGGTCTAACAAAAACCGCCGCAACAATTGAAATTGCTTTTCCTTTATGGAATCCCTATATTCTTTCTATAATGTTCTATTGTTTGATAAGTTAAAAAAACCTTCCATCTTGGATGGTAACCTCTCCCTCAGAAGTTCATCATGAGAAGTGTAATTGATAGTCCCTATCTTTAAGCTTTCTCGAAACCCCTATACTATTGGATACATGAAAGTCTCCTCGTCAGAAGGGAACAACTCCTCTCCGCTAACATGGAAAGCTCTTGACACATTTTTCATTGTTTTTGGTCATATATATTTGAATTAAGATGGTTTTTTATCCGAGCGCACACCATAATTAGTAAAGACGTTATGAGTTATGAATGGTTATTGTTATTCATTTCAACTAAGTGTCGGATTGTCGGGTTAATTTATGTCACATTAAAAAAAAACAGTTGCATATTCATTTCGTTTGATAATTCATGAATGGGCTTTTGGAAGTACAAATGTATGTCAATTCATCAAGTCATATAATGTATGTTCAATAAACTTTTGCAAATAGCAATGCATAGTATTTGAATGAATTCAGTGTATTTGTTTGAATATTTTTAATTATAGGGATTTATCAGGAAATACATATGTGACAAGCCATCAGGTTTCAAAACAAGGTAATTATTTCATGTACAAGATACTTAAAAGTTCTTTTGAACTGAGTTTTACTGTGTGTATCACTGTGTGTTTCTTTATTCTACATTGACTAGAGGTATAGGGGGAGGGTTGAGATCTCATAAAAACATGTTTAACCCGGCCGCATTTTTGCGCCGGTCTCAAGTCAGGAGCCTCTGACCTTTGTAAGTTTTGTATGTTTTTTAAATTTTAGTTCATTTATATGTTTTGGAGTTTAGTATGACGTCCATTTTCACTGAACTAGTACACATTTTTATTTAGGGCCCAACTGAGGACCACCTCCGGGTGTGGGATTTTCTCGCTGCGTTGAATACCTATTGGTGGCCTTCGGCTGTTATCTGCTCTTTAACCGGGTTGTTGTCTCTTTGACATATTCCCCATTTCCATTCTCAATTTTATTAATAATATTTCTTACAATTAAAAGGGAAATTATAAATATAAACACAAGTTGTTAGACATTTCAACATATATTTTCAAAAATACAATGTAAGAAGAGGATGTATGATTGTCAATTTGACAACTTTCCATAAGAGACCAGAGGAAGTGGATATAAACAAGTATATGTCACCGTACAGTTTTAAACAATGATCAAAAATAAACTGTACATGTAGCTATAAAAGGCCTCGGCATGATGAAACGTGATACAATTCAAACAAGAAACTAACGGTCTGATTTATGTTGAAACAGTAAAAGAAAACAAATATGACTGACAGCAACTAATGACAACCACTGAATTCAAGCACATCTATTTTTTCTATATTTAATATATAGATGGAATGTTTTTAAAAAGCAAAAAACCGTTTCGATCGTACAGAACTATAAATTGTGTTTTGACAAAAGTGTATACTTATTTTGTCTTTGTTGTTTGTTCCTTAATTTCAACACTAACTAAATTGTATCTATTTAAAAGATATAATTAACGGATTCAGATTTTGTTCTTATTTTCAGAAAATATTATCAATGTCAATGATGAAGTTCTGGTAAATATCAAGGACAATAAGGTTGATAAGACAGTTTTAAAATTAGTTTGTGCTTGCCTTAACATTAAGGATAATCAAACAAGAACATTGATTCTACGAAATAAACACTGCAAAACAGCCAAATCAAAGGATCTTGATGATTGGTATGACAGAGTGGAGAAGAAAATGAAAGAAGTCTTTTTCAGCCACATAACTGATTATGTTCAACTGAAAGGAGATTGTGAATCAGAAGTGTTAGAGCTTTCTGTTAAACCTGCACCCAATTTATGTACACTTGATATGTATTCATATTTTCCATCAGTGTCATCTGCTGATCAAGCAAAATATACCAAAGCCGTGGAAATTTTAAGTCAAGAAGGACCAGCTGGTCCATTACCAATTATACAAAATCGAACATACAAACTAAATCATGAAGTAAGAGGCTTAAGAAACGAAAATATAGACACTCAGTTTAAGCAGATAACCGGAAAGGATGTTCCAAATACGTTAGCAAATATGTGTTCCCATTACATTTCCGCATTTGGAAATTACAAAGGTGGTATTGTTTATTATGGTATTGGAGACACAAATGGAAAAGTTTTTGGCATTGACTTATCAAAGTGTACACATGAAGATATTGGTAAGTACTTTTAGATACAATTTTGTTTTAGCCTTATTTAATTCACAAAGGACTGAACCATTTTAGATGCATCAACTCATTATATTCATTATTTACTTTAGTTTTTTATACATCATATCATTTAGAAATTTGGGGTAGGATTTTTATGTTAGATTTGTTAATTAAACTTTTTTGTCTTTCGTCTAACTTTTGCAAGAGGTTAAAGTGCTGCAAACAATTTGTTTTGCAAACAAATATCGTTTTGATAAAAAAAAAAACATAAGTTTTTGTGTACAGGCACATTTTGCAAATTATATTCATGGTGATGGATGGATGTTAAACGTTCAGCAGCAAATTAGATGCATATTCAGGACGAGAACATGTTAATGTAATACGACTATTTACCCTGTTTGTACTAGACCGACACATTGGACTGGATTTTTAACATGGTAGTTCACAAGGTCACAGTTGACAAGAAGACTTGAACCTGATGTTCAGTGGTTGTCGTTTGTTGATGTGGTTCATAAGTGTTTCTAGTTTCTCGTTTTTATATAGATTAGACTGTTGGTTTTCCTGTTTGAATGGTTTTACACTAGTCATTTTTGGGGCCCTTTATATCTTGCTGTTCGGTGTGAGCCAAGGCTCCGTGTTGAAGGCCGTACTTTGACCTATAATGGTTTACTTTTACAAATTGTAATTGGATGGAGAGTTGTCTGATTGGCACTCATACCACATCTTTTTATATCTATTGTCACCCTACCCGGACACATTATTCTGACTTCGAGTCAACCTGTTTTTGCTGTTGCTCCTTAAACCGCGTGCTTAGCGCGCACGCAACAGATTTCAGTTTCGAAATCTTTGGTTTGAGCTGGCCCAGGTCCGCACCCATGACGTCTCGCACTCAAGGCCAGCACGTCACGCTACCACCGAGAAGAGGAAATTATATTTACAGATGGTGTTTATTTAAAAAAGGAAAATTAATGCTCTGTATGAATAACGTAAGGTTGAGCATATTTTTGTATTACCATTTAGTTTTGCCATTTTCAGAAACTGCACTTGAAATAAAAATTGGAGGAATGATTTGCGGGAAATCTATCCCAAAGCTAACAAGAAAAACACATTGGGATATTCAATATTTTGATATAGAGGTATGACCTTTTCTATTCATTATTTGAGCTTACGTTTTTTATAATTGTCTTTTCTTATAATTAACTATTTTATGCACAACCTAAACGAAGGTCATTCAGGTTAAGAACTAATAATTGTTATAATAATGTATCTAAGCATATATATACATTTATTTTAGAAACATATATTATATAAGTGCTCTTGCATATACGATTGTTTTGTTTAGTAGATTCTCACATAATAGACTTATTTAAGCTTTTACTTTTACAGGAGGATGGAGAAGGGAACACTATTATGGTAAGAAATTTCGATTCGAGCATTATTTTAATTCAAGAACATGTTTTTGAAATCAAACATATATGTATTGACATCGAAAGACTAGACAAAAAAAAATCACATCAAACATATCAGGAGTATTACTTAATACGCAAGACTCGCACTTAATCTTCATTAAAATCAACGGTTGATAGGCAAAATAAAATACAAAGTTGTGGAACATTGAAAACTAAAAGTCCAAAACCTTGTGCCAAATACGGCTAGTGCAATCTATACATTGTTTTTTCCCTATTGAATGGCTTTACACTAGTAATTTTTGGGGCCCTTTATAGCTTACGGTTCGGTGTAAGCCAAGACTCCGTGTTGAAGACCGTTCTGTGACCTATAATGGTTTACTTTTATAAATTGTGACTTGGATGGAGAGTTGTCTCATTGGCACTCATACCACATCTTCTTATATCTATTGGGGAAGAAAAACCTCAAAATTTCATTAACAATTAATTCACAGAAAATAAACATATTTAAGTTATGTTATGTAACATTAAAAGTGCTGACTGCTGGGCTGGAGATTCTTCTTAGGAACTGAACGTCAACCAGCACTGGCATTGACCCAGTATTTAAAAAAAAAATTATATGTTTATGCCGTGCTTTTATTTTGCAAGCGAATCAAAAAAGTTCTGGAAAGCCAATTCAAATACGACTACAAAGAGCATTGAAAATAATAAAATCACAAAAATTGTTCCAAATACTTCTAATGCTACCATTGCCTTAGTGTATTAGGACAGTTTTGTATGTCATGTAAATTTATTATTACTATTAACAAACAAATGTGTATAATGTTGTCTTATGATTAGCTAATTTCAAACATGTGTAATATTTGTGACTTATTTTGTATACTTATTGCCTGTATCTGCATTTCAGCAAAACAGGAAGGTTATAGCAGTCAAAGTGTGTAGAATACCTGGTGGGGTATTCACTGCAGTCCCTGAATCTTATTATGTTGATGACAATGGAAATGTAAAGCAGTTTGATGATTTTGGAGAATGGAGATCTCAAATGTTATCATCATATCAAGGTATAAAATCGATTACTGAATGCCAATTTTTAGCTCACCTGGCCAGAAAAGCCAAGTGAGCTTTTCTCATCACTTGGCGTCCGTCGTCCATCGTCCGTCGTCGTCGTCCGTTAACTTTAACAAAAATCTTCTCCTCTGAAACAACTGGGTCAAATTTAACCAAACTTGGCCACAATCATCATTGGATTATCTAGTTTATCTGCCCTGACATTTTCAGACAAATCAGACAATCCGTTGTTGGGTTGCTGCCCCTGAATTGGTAATTTTAAGGAAATTTTGCAGTTTTTGGTTATTATCCTGAATATTATTATAGCTAGAGATAACTGTAAACAGCAATAATGTTCAGCAAAGTAAGATCTACAAATAAGTCAACAAGACCAAAATGGTCGATTGACACCTTAAGGAGTTATTGCCATTTATAGGCAATTTTTAGAAATTTTTTATAAATTTTTCTAATCTTTTACAAAAATCTTCTTCTCTGAAACTACTGGGTCAAATTTAACTAAACTTGGCCACAATCATCATAAGGGTATCTAGATTAAAAAATGTTATCGACGACCCCGCCTGCCAACCAACATGGCGATATGGCTAAAATAAAACATAAAATGCAGATTTTGGCTTATAGCTCTGAAACTAAAGCATTTAGAGCAAATCTGACATGGGATAAAAAATGTTTATCAGTTTTAGATCTATCTGCCCTTAAATTTGATCAAAATGATCAATTGACCCCTTAAGGAGTTATTGCCCTTTATAGTAAATTTTACAAATTAGTGTTTATAAAAACGTTTTTAGAATCATTTTTGTCTCGCTTGAGACAAAAGTAGAAGAAGTGAGAGATGGCGATCCATCTTGGAAATGTCTGCTTCGTTTGCGTTGACGCTTTCAACATTTGGGTCATACCAGGCATAAAACTATGTACACCGGACGCTCGTTTTGTCTACAAAAGACCCATCAATGACACTCAATCCAAATAAGTTAAAAGGCCCATCAAGTACAAATCTGCAGAGATAAAGAATAATAACTTTCTCTAATTTATTACTGACGAAACCACATTAAAAGATTTCAATTCCACATGTGCCGCTTTGCCAAATTTTGAGACGGGGTATTTTGAACAGATATATCATGTTAAGGAGGGGTATTTGCGAAAAATACCAGTCGAGAGAATGTTAAATTTCGCGAGCCGTAAGGCGAGGGAAATTCATTCTCAAGACTGGTATTTTTCGCAAATACCCCTCAAGAACATGCTATATCTGTTTAATTACACCGAATGTTAACGTTCAAAAACGCATTGATGATCATGACGTTACAAGCGTCCAGTCGGATAGAGTATTTTTTGGCAAATACCATGGCAGAGAGGGTAAAAAAGGCATATCCTCTTTGCATATACCCTGGCGGAGTTAAAAAATGAATGATATTCATTTGATAACAGTAAATTGGTGAAAAATACACTGGCTATCAACCAATCAAAACCCAGGATTCTTACATAAGGTGTAGTTAGTATTAATAATTGTTGCAATGGTTTATCTAGCGTATACATGAACCTAAAAAAAATCTAGCGAAATCAAAGCAAAGCCTGTTGAAGAACCCAAGCAATCAAGATCTATGTAATTACTTTAAAGGTTTTACATGATAG
This sequence comes from Mytilus californianus, assembly GCF_021869535.1. Taxonomy (NCBI): domain Eukaryota; kingdom Metazoa; phylum Mollusca; class Bivalvia; order Mytilida; family Mytilidae; genus Mytilus; species Mytilus californianus. The sequence goes on along the minus strand of NW_026262666.1, from coordinate 10,663,581 downwards.
GTTTTTTCACAATACATCATATAATAATCTCATTAATAATAGTCTCTTTTATCCAATCGTAACAGACATCGTAGCAAACAACTACAACAATTTCGTCAAAGATATTTGTTAGACTCAGATCGACGTCCGGCCTCTAATCGACGTCCGTCCCTTAAATTGACGCCCAAATCTGACGTCACATTCTCAAATCGACGTCCAATATTTTGATCATCTAATCGACGTCCAATGTGACGACATGTGTTGCCAAAACGACGTCCGATCGTTCATAGTCTTCTTAATCGATGTGCAATATCAATAAATAACAAATTACTGCACGTATACATGTAAATATAATAGATATGTACATTATAAGACTTTGATTGATTTTGGAACATTCAAATTCGAAATAAAAGATGAATTTTAGTCTGTTTAGAAGGGTTCTTATCACAAATCAATTGTCAAACAGTTACAGACAAAGATTTTTTCAACCCGAAATAGGTAACAGATGTATTGATGTTCATTTGCAGGATGTCGATTTATATTCGGCGCAGCATTGTTTTTGACATTGATCTTTATTTGTATCATATCCATCGTTTTGCTGTTTTAAGAAACGTATTGTCTTTATAAATAACGAATCGTAATGACTTAGTAGTCATCAGAGGGAACAACAAAGTCAGTTACATCTCTTTTCAAATAATCAACTAAAACAAAATAAAAGGACTAACATCGATATTTCCATGAAATACGACATGTCGGCCCAAAATGTCTTGGCGTTTTGATCTTTGCGTATTACCTTTGTTCTTTTTTCTCTTCAAAACATATCCTTCATTATTTGATTGTGTCATGTTGCATTGTTGAAAACATCAACGACGTTATCTACTATAAAGTTATGACGTCATAGAGGCAAATCCACAAAACGGACGTCAATAAGAGAAGCCAAATATTGGACGTCGATTTGAGAACAACTAAAAAGACGTCGATTTGGAATATTATTGTATTGTGACGTCAGATTTTCACGTCGATTTGGGGAACGTAGGTCGATTAGAGACTGGATGTCGATCTGAGTCTTACATATTTAAAAAAATATCAAAGGCATTTCATGTTTAAGTTCATAATGTTTTATTCATTAGAATACCTTCAAAAGATTATGGAGAATAAAATGTACCAATGTGTCAATGACTCATACGTGTTTAAAACTATTAAAGATCAGTAAATAAGAAATACATACCAAATGTGTAATTATGAAAACTGAATAAAAAGTAATACAGTCATTTCACGAATATTTACAACAACATTAAATTCAGACATTTTTCTAAAGATTCCCCTGCAACAAAGGGAGATGCACATCAGCTTAAAGAAAGCCTAAACAATATATGTGATGAGATTAAAGACCTGAGCATCAACTCAATACAGAGACGGCCAATTGGTAAGTTTCTATTTAACTGATGACTTTTTGATACCCTTACAAATCATAGGTATAAGGAGTCTGGTTATTGATGCACAGCTTATTTCCAGGCTAAATGCCGCGTTGATCTGATTATAAGTTATTTGTTCAAATTCATTTACCAATTTACAAATGAAGAACAAAAGAAAACTAGTATCCCGTGAATATAATGAATTGTTCTTGTATTTCACAAAATTAATGGGTCCTATGTATCTACCAGCTTCTTTTTTCTTAACAAAGAAACAGATCTTTTAATAATTTTTTAGCTCACCTGGCCCAATGGGCCAAGTGAGCTTTTTTCATCACTTGGCGTCCGTCGTCCATCGTCGTCGTCGTCGTCGTCGTCCGTCGTCCTTTAACTTTTACAAAAATCTTCTCCTCTGAAACTACTGGGACAAATTTAACCAAACTTAGCCACAATCATCATTAGGGTATCTTGTTTAAAAAATGTGTCTGATGACCCCGCTTGCCAACAAAAATGGCCGACATGGCTAAAAATAGAACATAGGGGTAAAATGAAATTTTTGGCTTATATCTCTGAAACTAAAGCATTTAGAGCAAATCAGACATGGGATAAAAATGTTTATCAGGTTGTGATCTATCCGCCCTGAAGTTTTCAGACGAATCAGACAACCTGTTGTTGGGTTGCTGCCCCTGAATTGGTAATTTTAAAGAAATTTTGCAGTTTTTGGTTTTTATCTTGAATATTATTATAGAAAGAGATAAACTGTAAACAGCAATAATGTTCAGCAAATTAAGATCTACAAATAAGTCAACAAGACCAAAATTGTCAATTGACCCCTTAAGGAGTTATTGCCCTTTATAGTCATTTTTTTTACAATTTTTCGTAAATTTTTTTAATCTTTTACAAAAAACTTCTCCTCTGAAACTACTGAGCCAAATTTAACCAAACTTGGCCGCAATCATCATTAGGATATCTAGTTTAACAAATGTGTCCGATGACCCCGCCTGCCAACCAACATGGCCGACATGGCTAAAAATAGAACATAGGGGTAAAATGCAGTTTTTGGCTTATATCTCTGAAACTAAAGCATTTAGAGCAAATCTGACATGAGATAAAAATGTTTATCGTTTTAGATCTATCTGCCCCGAAATTTTCAGACGAATCAGACAACCTATTGTTGGGTTGCTGCCCCTTAATTGGTAATTTTAAGGAAATTTTGCAGTTTTTGGTTATTATCTTAAATATTATTATAGATAGAGATAAAATGTAAACAGCAATAATGTTCAGCAAAGTACGATCTACAAATAAGTCGACATGACCAAAATTGTTAATTGACCCCTTTAGGAGTTATTGTCCTTTATAGTCAATTTTAACATTTTTTTTTCGTAATATTTTTGCAATCTTTTACAAAAATCTTCTCCACTTAATCTACTGGGCCAAATAGAATTAAAGTTAGCCACACTTTTCAATAGAGTATCTTGATTGAAAAATGTATCCGATGACCCTGCCATCAAACCAACATGGCCGCCATGGCTAAAAATAGAAAATAGGGATTTACTATAGAAGTCTAAGGGAAAATTGTTAAAAAAAACCAATTTCAAATGGTCACAACTTGAAAACTAATTTAAATAATGATAAGGGATTTTCAATAACTATTGTAAGTCTAGTTACTAGTGGGATGACCTGCTTTTAATTTAACTACTGGGCTAAATTAAACCAAACTTGGCCTCAATCATTATTAGGGTATCTAATACTATTTATTATGATTTAAACCTTATTTTACATGATTTCCAAAACCACAGTAGATACAGGTGAGCGACACAGACTCTTGAGAGCCTCTAGTTACATTTTGCCATCAACATTGCATGCACAAATGTAATTCCAAGATCAAAAGTTATGCAAAACGATGAGAACAGCATGTATTAATTATTTCAAACTTGCATTGAAGTTCCATTCTGAAGGATATATAGTGGTAAATGTAATTCAACAGACTCTCATTTTTTCTTCTTTTGAAAGTTGTGATCGAGGACAAATCTAAATGTTATTTGGTGCATTAAGTCGAAAGTAGTTCGTCGATGTTCAAGTCTCGTAAATCCGTTAAGAATAGACAAGTCAAGGTAACATACACTAACTTTCGGAATCACATTGACTCATTAAGGAGTAAGACCAGGTTCGTCAACAGAGTGGGTGTATCCTGCTATGTATGCATCCCCCACATGTGAATTTCTACTCAGTCAGAATTGCGAATAGGACACATTTGGTAAAATTACAGATCAGACAACTGTACTGGTATCTAGAGATCTAAGACCGGGCACACATATTGTTGAGAGCAACTGATGCATCGTATTGGTCATCAATTCGTGATGATGACTTTAAAACCTTTGATGTGTCAATTGCAATTCTTCTTTTTCATAACTCGTTTTTAGTACTTTTTGTGTAACAAGAATATCACAGGATCTGCTTACCTTTCCGGAGCATCTGAGAACAACAACAGTTGTTGGTAGGGTTCGCGTTGCGAAGTCTCTAAGTTAACTTTTTGTAGAATTTTGTCGTACTCTTTCTATTTAACCCTTGGCGCTATCAGTTTCCTTTTGATTTATGTCTATTGAATTTCGACTGTATCTCTTTTTCACAAAAATCTTTGTCTGCATCTCTTAATCACTTTGTGAATGGCATAATTGCACTTCAAATCAAAATAAATGTCAAACCATTGGAATATTTTAAACGAACTATCTTTGATCGGTTGGTAGAGATAAAAATGTATACTACAATGTGTTGTAGTAGTAAAATTATATGGTACCTTAGCAGACAGCCGCATTCAAATCTTTATTTAATTGATACAAATGGCTTTATACCTATAAAACCTAAGTTCGCTCAAAATTATATAACATAGTAGGAAAATAAACAATAGCCAATAGTAATTTGAAAAATAGGAACTTTTGCAAATATTTCTTCTGTTTACAATAAACTAAGATAAATTTATGAGTATGATTACAATACATCTCTCACCCATATGGTGAATGAACTATGACTTTGATCTGTCACTTGTCATGTTTTTTAGGTGACAATTCCATTGTAAATGACTCCATTGTTGTAGGCAGAACTGTAGTTGATGAAAGTAAGTAGACTTCGTTCATTTTTTGTACATAAATTAGGCCGTTAGTTTTCTCGTTTGAATTGTTTTACATTGTTATTTCGGGGCCTTTTATAGCTGACTGTGCGGTATGGGCTTTGCTCATTGTTGAAGGCCGTACTGTGGCCTATAGTTTTTAATTTCTGTGTCATTTGGTCTCTTGTGGAGAGTTGTCTCATTGACAATCATACCACATCTTCTTTTTTATATTAAACAAGAAGCAATAATTTCTGTCAGGAAATTTACTGATACTTTTTATGTTTCATTTATGTTGGAACCTTTTTTCAGTCATATAAGAATAACGCGGAAAAAACCTGCTAAAACACATAAGGTTGTTGTTTTGTTTGGGAACTCAAAAAGCAAATAATGATTTGTGCAAAATTTGTATAAACTGATATATGGTCATAAACTTATTATATTTTTACTGCATTCTTTTAGTATTTCTGGAGATTCAAACCTTTTCAAACTATGTTTTTTGTGTCAGACTGAATGAATCATCAAGTTGCTAAAAAGTGTCTCGTTGGGAATCATCATTCGCACAAATGAACATCTATAATGTTAGAACTTTGTTTTGTTTCAGTGTCTAGCAATATTGAAGAATGGCATTTAGTGGAAAATTATATCTATACCGAAAAATATTATCAAAAATTAAAAAAATGTATGGAAACGAAAAGTTGTGTCATTCTGAAAGGTGAGTACAACTTGTTATATTGAAAACACAGAAATCCGTATTATTCTGAAAGTGAAAGGTGATTAAAACATACGCTTTTTCTTTGTAATGAGGGTAAAACTTATATTCTAAAGGTGACAAAAGGGCGATTAATCCTTTCAAAATACAAAAGAATATTGCAAGAGAATGACGTGAAATGTAATGTGAAATAAGACTAAGACGTGATAAAATATGTGTACTTCTGATACAAGAATAAACAGAGTAATGGAAAAGATCAATACTTCGAATGTTTTATGGTCACTATCCCTTATTGGAGCAGGATCTGCTTACCCTTCCGGAGCACCTGAGATCACCCCCAGTTTTTGGTGGGGTTCGTGTTGCTTAGTCTTTAGTTTTCTATGTTGTGTCATCTGTACTATTATTTGTCTGTTTGTCTTTTTATTTTTGGCCATGGCGTTGTCAGTTTGTTTTCGATCTATGAGTTTGACTGTCCCTCTGGTATCTTTCGTCCCTCTTTTATTGGTTGACCGATGTGATATATCTCTGTCCAAACTCACTTGCGACATATTGTGGCTGTCTAAGATCTTTAGATATCTGAAAACTTGTCGTGTCTGTAAGTGGACTGAGTGTTTTGATTGTGTCTTATTCCCGGGAGAAACAATTTTATTCAATACAGATTTGCATTGCGGCCAATGACTATGTAACAGAAGACTCTTACCATGTCGACACACGCAGTCCCGCATCTTTAGGAGTTCAAACAAATTCCAAAGTTTTGTTATGTTCCCCATAACATTTTTTGTAAGCAGATAGTAATCGACTTTTCAGTCCGTCCATCTTGTCGTCCCGCCGTCCGTCCGTTTGTTTGTTTGTCAGTAGGTTTCAGGATGATAACTTGGGTATCCCTTGCTTGATTGCGAATGAAATTTGTTGGGCTTAACGGTGAAGGGTTTGTGGTCATCGTTATTTAAGATAGAAACAAATGAGCAATGGTTTCCGGAAGGTAACCAAGGTCTCCTTTGCTAAATTGAAATTAAACCAATACAGATGAAAGGTGATGGGGATTGGTAGAAGTTTTGTGTAATCAACTCCTCCTACAGTTTTGAAACCATATCCTTAAAAACTTCACAGGAAGATTGCACACATGTTGAAAATGTGCACCTGGTATTATGAAATTGTTTTAAGAAATGTTTTAATGCTTCTAGAGTTGGGCGCTTAGTTTTTTTTTAGAATAAATTTATGAAAGAGGGTAAACATTTTTTAATCAACTTCTATAGTTATCAACTCAGACCCTTGCCACTTCCAGGGACGATTGTTTATGTGTTAAAGCTGTGCACGTGCTATTATAGAATTGTAAGAGTAATTTTCCGGACTTTACATGCAAATTTTGACACTGAATTAATTTTTATTTGTTCCCTCTCACAAAAACCTAAATTTCCTTTGGATGTTTTCGAAATACTCCACAGTTGTGCGGATAGCTCAATATGAATATGCACAAAACATAAATTTGAAATGCTACTACTGCTTTAGTTTGTTAGATTATCAAAATACCTGAAGTAATTTTTATTTGTTCACCCTATTCTGAAAACTAAAGAATGAGCATTACAAAGACCAATGAAAATCGAACTCTGGTCATATGCACCAAAGGGTAACCAGTTTTTTTTTTCCACCTTGTGGAACCTTCTGTGGAGCACGTGACAATTCAAAATCTGATACTTTGGCGACAAATGGAAAAAAATATATGGTTATCTATGATCAATTGTTCAAAAATAAGGATTGGTGTCAAAAAAAGATATAATGAATACCAGAAATCAAATAGGTCTACAAATTTGAAATTGTCTACAAATTAGAAATTTGGCATATTGCGAATGAAAGATTCTTTTGGAGTTACATTGTCTTTTTTTTTTTACTTTGTAATTTAAATTTAAAGATTGAAAATGAACGTTTATTGAGGAAAGCTGTAAACCAAATTCAGATGATGTTAAGTTATTGTTAATATAAGAAATAAGGAGATGTAGTATGATTACCAAGGAGACAATTGTCCACCAGATGTCAACAGTGAAAGCAATGATAGGTAACCTTACGGCCTTCAACAATGAGCAAAACCCTTGGTAAGTGAGCTACAAAGAGTCCCAACATTAAATATTAAACAATTTAAACGAGAAAACTAATGACGTAATTTATAACAAAACAATTTACGAAAAACAAACATGACAGACATGAATCAACGACAACCACTTAATAACCTAAATTGGGACAGGCACATAAAGAATGAGGTGGGTTGAATAATTTGTGAGCACTCAATTCTCCCCATAACCCGGAAAAAATAGACACGAAGCACCGAAATAAGAGCTCTCGCAGTAATTACCACTTATAAATAAATCACGTTCCCTCCAGGATCTAGTGGAAAGACGTCATTAACCGTCTAAAAAACGACAGGATGTAGGATCATAAGCACTCATATCTGTATAGCAATATCTAGATATATATAGAATATCTTATAACTTCTATGGTTTGCTACTAACCCCGTTACAGATTCAAAGAGGGCCAAAGGCCTAAACCCCTATATATTTTACTAACCCTCTGTAGATCCGTAGGGGGTCGGTAGTGAACCGTATAACGAAGTTATCGCACAAAAGACCTTTCTTTAAAATAAACAATGAAATACGATAACATTAATAGATGACGTCACCATTTATAATAAACGTGACGTGATGATACCCCTTTGAAATCTTCTAATCCCCTACAGATCCATAGGGGGTCACCACGTGACAGCATAAAACCAATCATAACGTCACTAATTCACCCGAGGTGCGATAAATTTGGTTATGTTTAATGTTTTTTAAAACAAAATCAATGTTGACACCCATAAAAAAAATATTTAAATATTTAAGTACAATGTTAAATTGATAACCTTCAAGCATAACTTTAAATGAATTTATATGAATCGTATCTAAATTTGCGGTCTTTATAACCAACATCAGCATAAAAATGAAAGATACAGATTAGTTGAATATCATTTTGTGCTGCGTTATATTATTGGTGAATTTTGTTTTCACATTCATTATTGTACCGATTTATGAGATACAAATGTATGAACATCGGTAAAACTGCTTTTGTTTTAATTCAATTTATAAATTATAAATTATCATTTTAGGTTTGATAGGAACAGGGAAATCTGAACTTGCTCTACAGTACTGCTACATTGTCAGGAAACACAATCCTACCATCATCGTATATAAGTTACGATGTACAGATACAAATATGTTTGAAAAATCATTGCGTGAGCTTTGCAAATGCCTCCCCAACATTAATATTATTGAAGAAGAAAACATTCAAAAAGAAACGCTTAACAAACTAGAAGATGCCATAATAAGGGAGATCAAAGATAGAGAAGGATATCAGTTCTTGCTTCTAGATGATGTCAAGCCAAATTCTAAACATGCTGTGAATGGCTTTTTGAAGAAATGTAAGCGTGTTGTAAACATTAAGCTAATCGTGACAACCTCAGTATCATTAGATCTAGATCAAATCACAGATGAAGTAGTAGAAGTCAGTGGATTTTCAGAAAATGAAGCAGTAGATTTTCTGGCATATGGCAAAAGTGGAGATAGAGAGAATTACTTAAAGCTTGCCAAGAAATTTAGCTGTAATCCTAAAGGATTGCATATTGCAAGATCATACATGTCTCAAGCAGGTCTCTCAGCAGGAGCTCTGACACGAACACTTAATGTTCCTCTGGATATGTTAAGACTTGAAAAAACTTTAACCGTGAGTGAAACTTTCATGGACGAAACTCTTTTTAGTTCTCTAGTTAGCATAATAAGAGATAAGCACATGAAATACAAACAAGAAGGAAAAAAGCATATATTTGAAATGTTACTCTTACTACAATTTCTTGAAGTCGAAAATATACCTGTAGTTCTGTTCACAAAAACATCATACGAAGCATCGGATTTTTGCATTGACGACCTTATTTATGAAATTAAGAATTCCTCATTTGGAACAATAGATGAACATGATGATAACAGAAAAATTAACACTCATGATTTAGTGAAATCAGCCTTAGAGATATATATGACAAAAATGGAGGCTGATGTTCTATTAACGAAAGAGAAGCTCTTGAAAAAGCTGTTAAGAGCTTTCTGTTTGTTGATGGACAAAGACAATAAGCATAAGTCAGATCTTCAGCGTCACAATTTACTTGTACCTCATGCACGTGCCGTTTTGGAAAAAATTAAAGCAGAAATGAAGGACAAACTAGAAGTTGAACCATTTAAGAACCTAGAGTATTTCTTACAAGTTATAAACTTAAAAGATATAATAGGATACACATACAGCTTTAATGAAATGTTCAGCGAGGCCAGTGAATATTTCGAAGATGCAAAAAAGGACTTGTTTGAACTATTAAACGTAGAAAAAACATTTCAAGTGGAATTTGACATGTTACTCAAAGCTGATTGCGATCTCCTTCAGCAAGAAAGTTTAGTTTGTGAAAAGACTAAAGAACTCTATTCAGCCATTGTTGATTTTATTAACAATGCAAATTATCTGTCTTCAGTTAAAAATGTCAGTGAGGATTATGTGATAAATAAATATCGGAATGCAGAGGATGTAAAGATACTGTCAAGTTTACTGGGAAAACAGGAACTAGCAGAAACCTCTTACTTGATCAAAGATGAGTATGTTCAGTTTTCCCTTACAGGATATGCAGTACCATTAGAAGAGCTCAGTAAAGAATTTTTGTTTGAACTGGTTATTTCTGTTTTACATACCTATGGCAGAAGACTGTTTTACCTTTCAGATAAAAGAGATATACAAACGGCACAAATATTTTTCTCATATTTGGCTGTTGCCAATGAATTGTCAAAAATGATTTCTGACCATGAGAATAGCAACAAAGATAGGCTCTCTTCCGTCCTAACAGAGAGGAGTAAAATTCAGTCTGTTTTATACTTTTTATGTAAGGAAAGAGAAGTAGATGCTTCTACTTTGAATGATTACATTTCAATTTGTAAAAGTAGACTTACAGAAACAGTTAACTACTTTGAATTTGGTGTTTTGAAAGTTTTGCCTGATAAAAGCGATCATTTCACTGCAATATGGGTCAAGCTGATAATTGGATGTTACAGAAATTTGATAAAAATAGAGAACACAGACAAAGTATGTAATGAAGCTTTAGAATGGGGTGAAGATCTTTCTGAAAAGATGAAAAGTATGAAGGATAATACTTCCTATCCCAAACTGGTATGCTCACTGGGAGATCTTTATTTTGCTACTGGTAAAATATTGAAGTCAGAAAAGTGTTTTGAAGAAATACTTCCAAAACACGCCAAAGTAACAGACAAAAGTCTGACTTCTGAGAGCACTTTGAAATGGTTTGAACGGAAGGCGTGCATTTCCTATATCAGATGTCGAATGAGTAGGTCATGTGATACAGAGCAAAATTTTGATGCCGATACGTTACAACGATTGGAAGCTTTTAAATTGCTTTTGCAGGGATATGTAAATGAGCTAGAAGATCTGGAAGAAATGGAAGTCAAAATCAAAGGAAGGTTGCATGGTGTATGTAGTGATCAGTAACTGCTTATGTCTTAAATTGAATGCAGACAGAAGCCAGTCATTTCTTGATAAGATTTATCAAGTAAAAGTCTTACTGAAATTTATATTCTCAAAACTTTCTCCATAATATACAACGTGTACAATGCACTTTGAAGATAACAACTTCAGAAGTCTTTTTCAAGTTTGTTGCAGAAACAGAACGTTTTGGTGTTTTTCGGTATTTGCTTTGTTTTTTATTTAATTTTGATAAAGAAATTAACCAAAAGCTTCCTAACGTTACAAAGTGCTTTGATGCGAAAGTTTACTGTCAGCTACACTGCAATGACAAATTTTAAATTTTTAATGCTTTCTAATGACACATATAAAATAAATGAAATAAGGCATACTGCATCTTTCATGTCTTTTTTAGAACAAAAACTGACATATTCGGAACAGTCACATTATGTTTTATCCAAAATAGGTACTTTCGAATACAAAAGCATTATTATGATTATCATGTGAACTTAGAAAATATAAGCAATAAGATAGTTTCTGATGTTTAGCAACTCCAATGATAAAAGTTTACCAAAATTTATTTTCTTCATTTGTTGTACACGAATTCCTGCAGATAGACAAAAGTTGGGATTCGTTAATGAATATTTAAAGCATGTTAATTTTATTTATATGCATATTCTTTGCAATATAGAATGTGGAGTTCTTTCGAACAATAGATCATGACATAGCTATTTATGTTGTTGCTGTTCTGATATACTATGATATATAGATTGATTGATTGTTGGTTGCTCAATGTCCAGTGAATGATATGTAGATATTTGTTTCTTACTGAAGTGGAGATTATATAACTGATAACTATGTTAAACTTTGTTCTTTTGTTCTGTTGTTCATAGTGCATTTTGATTGGTTGCAAACCCCCACATTAAATAGTATTTGGATATCAGTGAAACTTTTAGAGAATTTTAAATTATTTAAGTGATTTTGAACTTTCTTAACTTGAATAAAGAAAGGCAACAGTAGTATACCGCTGTTCAAAAGTCATAAATCGATTAAGAGAAAACAAATCCGGGTTACAAACTAAAACCGAGGGAAACACAACTTGACCGTTTATAAATTTCAAAATTATTAAGAAACAATAAGGTTTCAACTCTCTCAGGCACAGTTGACCTTAGATATAATTGGGTATTATTTTTATGTCCTTTCTTGTTCATATAGCTCTTCAACTGTTTCTGTTCTTATACATCTTTGGCTTTCAAATATTCGGCTTTGAACGTTCCAGATGAAGGTAAATCCAGTAAAGTCCTTTTGTTATCTGCATGATTCGATTTTCCGTAGCAAAAGGTAGTCTGTATCATGTATTAAGTGTAAGGCATATGCCATTTGCTATTTTTCATTTATGAAAGCTTTCATAATTTTGACGAAAAACAAATTCAAATATATTAGGTTTTTTTTACTTCCTTAGGAATGAATAATCGATAAGATTTTATAAAGAATGAAAGTTGTTCATCAATAAAACGATAGAACAGGTTTCAATTTTTTTTTCAAAGATGCCGAATACAGTCAGAAGTTTTCATGGTCAATGTAACTGAAATGGAAAATATACAAGATCCTTATGCTTTTGTAATATGTTATAGGTTTTATTATGAACAGACTTCGTTCAAATTTCGATCTGTAAAATTATTCTATGGATAACAAAGAATCATCACATGATGTGATATTTTCAAGATTTTATTAGAATGTTTTACTTTTTAATCATCTGTATATTTTATTTTTATTTGTTTAGTGTTGCAAAACGTTTTATTACTTAGTCAGTATAGTACAATTCATAAGACATAACTTCGGAAATATTCAATTCCTTCATCTCTTGTTGCAGTCAGTATATATATATATTCAACATTTGTTAAAAGAACATGTGTACATAAGTTTGCGTGACAGTTGTCTGTCAAAGTTTTCTTGTCCAGATAAATATTTTTTTAAAGATGGCCCAATATGGTTAGGACTATTTTTTAATTAACAGGAAAGTATTCAAAGCCATTTTGCTCTATAAAAATAATGATTGTAATTCATGCTTAGTTTTAATTTTACTGATAATGAAATTTGAAATTGTATTAATTAATCCATTATTCTATACAACTTACCCTGTTTAGTATTCATTTTAAGGCTATTATTGTGGCTTTATGTTCTGCATCTTTAGTAATATGTGTTCTACGTGTTTAGTTATATGTGACCAGCCATGAGATTTGCAGCCTTATGGAGGTACCAGGGTCAAAATGAGTTTTTTGCATTTTGATGAAGTATACATAGATTCAAAACACCCTAACAAGCTATTTTGCTAGATTCTGCAAAATAACACTTTTTCTTTCTTCGTAAGTTTCAAAACTGATTCCGGACAGGAAATAAATTCACGCATCATTTATAATTTTCGGTACTTAATTGTTCTAAATAATATATCGCAATGGTGATAAAATTTAAACCATTTTGTAAACCGAAAACATGTTAATGATGCAGGGAAAAGTGAAGCACGCAATGAAATCTAAAGATAAATTGTGTGAATTTAAAACGCGATTCTAAACGGGATTTGAACTTAAATTATTAGTTTTGTTTTGTATATCTTAATATAAAATTCAAATTTCCTCAAGTCAAGAAAGAATGAAACTTTCTTTTACCGGATGATATAATTGGACATTCTATAGCAGGTGCCCCGATTACGTTACGTCACTTTGCATCGACGTTTTCTCATTATGACGTTTACCGCCATAAGCCTGGAAAATGTCATGTCGGGTCACATATGTGTTCTACGTCTTTAGCAATATGTGTCAGGGTTTTAAGAAATATTGTTAATCATAAACGCTTTGCTAGATTGTGAATTTGCAATTATAAAGACTGAATATAACATTTATAGTCTATTTTCATTAGTGAATTGATTAACAGTTGAAATAACTTTGTATGATTTCAAATCATTGTATTTGTAAACCCTTAAACACTACTGATTGTTTGAGGAATGTTTGCCCATTTTTTGTCTCGCTTTGACGGAGTCAAAAAGCGAGACATAGGTATGCTGTTTCCGGCGGCGGCGACGTCAACAATGTATTAGTTTGTGATTAGGTCTAGTTTATGGTGAACTACTATAGGTTATTTGGTATGCAGTTGTATTAGCATTGGCACATCTCATTACCATGGAGATTATTTGGCCCCGCCCCCTCATTCATGGTCTTTTGACTTTGAAACTTTTGCTTAGTTTACATGTATTAGTTTGTGATTAGGTCAGTTTAAGGGGAACCGTTAGTGGTAGGTAAATGATAATTGGTATGCAGTTGAATAAGCATTAGCACATCTCATTTCCAATGAGAATAGTTGGTCCTTACCCCTCAGTCATGGTCTATTGACTTTAAATCTTTTGCTTAGTTTACATGTATTAGTTTGTGATTAGGTCAGTTTAAGAAGAACCACTAATGTTAAGTCAATAATATTTGGTATTCAAATGCATTGGCATTTGCAAGTTTCATTTCCATGGAGATTATATTACCTCACCACCTCATTATGGTTCATTGACTTTTTAACTTTTACATAGTTTACAAGTTAATGTTTGTGTTTAGGTTTGTTTAAAGGGAACGACTTATGAAAAGTCAATAGTATTTGGTATGCAGTTGTATTAGAATTGGCACATTTCATTTCCATGGAGATTGTTTAGCCCTGTACCTTCAGTCATGGTTCATTGACTTTGTATATTTGCTTAACTAACATGTTTGAGTATTGCTATTTTAATTTCAACATTTGCATTATCAAAATAACAAATAGGTGAGACATATTTGTGTTAACAGTTAATTTTTCACTTGGAAACTTAGTCATTTTTCAGCAAAATTTATGAAACAGGAAACCTAATTTGTGTAATCAACACCTCCTACAGTTGTCTTATGTAGACGAAACGCGCGTCTGGCGTTTCAAATTATAAGCCTGGTACCTTTGATAACTATTTACACCACTGGGTCGACGTTTCGTCCCCGAGGGTATCACCAACTCAGTAGTCAGCACTTCGGTGTTGACATGAATATCAAGTATATGGTCATTTTTATAAATTTTCTGCTTGCAAAAGTATGAATTATTCGAAATACTAAGGATTTTCTTATCCCAGGCATAGATTACCTTAGTTAGCCGTATTTGGCACAACTTTTTGGAATTTTGGGTCTTCAATGCTCCGTGTTGAAGACCGTACTTTGACCTATAATGGTTTACTTTTACAAATTGTGACTTGGATGGAGAATTGTCTCATTGGCACTCGTACCACATCTTCTTGTATCTATCTTGAACTTTATACTTGTTTTGGCTTTCTAACTATTTTGATCTGAGCGTCACTGATGAGTCTTATGTAGACGAAACGCGCGTCTGGCGTATCAAAATATAAGCCTGGTACCTTTGATAACTATCTAACCCAGATCCATGAGACTTCACAGGAAGATTGCACATTTGTTGAAGTTATGCACCTTATAATGCTATTTCATGGCGGTCAGTTTTTATTGCTGGAGGAAGCCGGAGTGCCCGGAGAAAGCCACCGACCGTCGGTAGGAAAACTGACAATCCTAGTTAAATTAGAGTTGAGTGCACTCAGTGCTTACAGGCTAGTGGTACAGTAAAAATTTGTTCAAATATACAAAGCACTCACCGTAAGTCGTTAATAGCACAGGCGCTTGGGGCTCGACTACTATTCACTCACCCCCACCCCGCCCCCAAACCACCACCACCATTTTTAACGCACATGGCCAAAAGGCCCATATGGGATTTTGACACCTCTTATTATCCACCGTCATCGTTCGGTCCGTCCATCCGTCCTAGGTGGAAAAGTTTTAAAAAACAATCTTCCCTGAATTTATAGACAGAATATTACCAAACTTTACCTGAATGTTCTTTATAGGCGAGTGACATTTTCCCAAAAAAGAGTCTTAATAAAGGACTTTAATGCACCCATCTTACACACGGCTATATTATATATCAATTTAATTTGTCAGTGCATCGTAAGCCTATCTGGCTGGCTGTAATGTAATATTGTACTAATATGTATCTATTGTATATATGCAGGTTGCACTATAATAAACCATTCATTCATTCATTCATTCGAAAGCTTGTTATCTGTACGTTCTGTTTTGCCCGGTCGTAAAAAAAAAATCGTACGGTGCAATTTCCGTTAAATCAAGGTCAAAGGTCAAGAATAAACATTCCAAAATTTCGCTAGAATTATACAAAATGTCATTTTCTGGTTATTGTATGATACAATGATTCAAAATATCATAGCAACCTTATAGAACAGGATAAAATAATTATAAATCAAACAAAACTAAGATTAATTATTGAAAAATGCAATTCTAGAAAAATCCACCAACAATTAAAAAAATGCTATAAATGTAAAATTTATATCTTGGATGATCGATATTTATATGATCAAAAGTAAACAAAAATGTATAGTTTCTAGGTAAAGGACATTTTTTACATAATTTTATAATGCAACTTATGTATATTGTTCTTGAAACAGCCTTTACAGTTGCCCAAAATACCGCGATCTGCGAAAATAGATCATTTTGCTTTTATGTGTTAATATAGCACATCGATTATTGTCAATATCAGTAAGACAATACTTTTCTATAAATTTAGAGGCGGAAAATAAATTTCGAAAATAAATATACGATCTAAACACATTTATGTCAAACTTATTAACCTTTTGAAGTTATGATAAATGCCAACATTACATTGGTCCTAAATCGGCGCCAACATTGAAATCTTGAATTATCTTCATTTAGAAGCATTTTGTTTTCTTTTGCATGATATCAACGAACAAGAAATGAAGCTGCTGCTCTTAAGCTTAAGAAAATGTAAGACATGTTAAACGTGAATAGAGTGTTAAATTTTGTTAATTATGTCTTCAAATTACTTGTCATATAGTAAAAGAATGAATAGGTTCTTGAACAGAGAAATATTTTTAATGATCATGAACAACATAAACGGAACCGGTTTTATTGCACCATATGGGCATTTTGACAACTTATATCTCTTCAGTGATACTCGAGACCAAAATATATGAAAGTTTAAAACCTAATACAAACGTAAATTAAGATTTGACAAAACAAAAAGGACAAAAAGTAAAACCAAACAAGTACAAGGATTCGGAGCTATGTACGAAAGGTATTCAATATTTCATGATAATAATTTGATGTCATATTTAATAAAACAACATGCATACTGTTTACTTGCAATTGTGTTTTAAAAGCTAATATTGTAAACAGTTGTAGTGTTCGCTTTTATATTTCACCGTAAAGTTTTGTGGACTGCTGTTGTCTGTCTGTTTGGTTTGGTTTTTTCGTTTTGTTTTGGTCATGATGATTAATGAGTTTATTCGATTTATGGTTTCTGATTGTTCCCGTAGTATCATTTTTACTGTAAAGACACTTATTGCAGTAAAGACAAGCAGCCGGTTGTACGAACGTGACATTAGTCTAATGAGTCATTAAGTCTTCATTAGCCTAATGCATCATAAAGGCTTAATGAAGACTAAATGACCCATTAGGCTAATGCCACGTTCGTACAACCGGCTGCAGCAATTTTACAATTACCATATAATTGTAATGCAAAACCTTAGCCCAGTAAAGTTTGGCTCGTAGCTAGTCGTCCAAACATATATCTATCTTTCACAAATCTATTTACCACATATAAAAAAGAAGATGTGGTATAATCGTCAATGAGACAACTCTTCACAAGACACCAAATTACACAGACATTAAGAACTATAGGTCACCGTACGGCCTTCAACAATGAGCAAAGCCCATACCGCATAGTCAGCTATAAACGGCCCCGAAATGACAAATGTAAAACAATTCAAACGAGAAAACTCACGGCCTAATTTATATACCAGAAAAAAATGAACGAAAAACAAGTATGTAACACAGCAACAAACGACAACCACTGAATTACAGGCTCCTGACCTGGGACAGACACATACATACAGCATGTGGCGGGGTTAAACATGTTAGCGGGATCCCAACCCTTCCCCTAACCTGGGACAGTGGTGTAACGGTACAACATAAGAACGAACTATAAAAATCAGTTGAAAAAAGGCTTAACTAAACAGATGGATACAAATAGAAATACATCTAACAAAAACACAGAGTGGACTTGGCCGGGTACAGATCTGAGAGTACTCGCGGTTACTGACAGCTAGTTCAAAGCCAATCATAACTAATAAAAAAATAATGCATCTAAGACTATGCATACAGTTTAATCAGCAACATCAAAGCGTTTTTTCTCGATTTATCTTCTTAGGGACGCTCGATGGATGGATGGATGGATGTCTATTTAACATCAAATGGCAAATTATGCATATTTAGATCGAGAACATGATAATGTGATTTGAATATAGAACCTGCTTTGTACTGATCAGTATTTTTCAAACGTGCTAATTCACATGGTTACAATCAGGAAGAAGATAGGTTAACCTACCCGGAAACTCTATTCTGCCTCTGGGCAGATCAGTCTTTGTTCTAACACCTTAATGCCGCGTGCTTTACGGAGAAGCAGCAAAATACAAATTTTCTAATCTTTGATTTAACCAGCCCGGGGATCAAGCACACGACCTCCCACACCAGAGGCAGACGTAGAAGTTAGCATCTATAGTAAAATAATGAGCTCAGCCCATACCACATACGGTAGTAAGCCAAACTAGGCCCTTAAATAATGACTAATGTCAAAATTTCAAACGAGAAAACTAACGGCCTGATTTATGTAAAAAACAATAAATGAAAAACAAATAAGATACTCAATTACAGGCTTCTGACTTGATATAGACACCTTTTGCCTTTATTAGTTTTGTATGCTTTTTTAAATTTTGGTTCATTTATATGATTCGGAGTTTAGTGTGACATCCATTTTAGCTGAACTAGTATACATTTTTGTTTAGGAGCCAGCTGAAGCCCGCCTCCGGGTGCGGAATTTTCTCGCTGTGTTGAAGACCCATTGGTGGCCTTGTGCTGTTTTCTGCTCTTTAGTTTAGTTGTTTTCTCTTTTTGACACTTTCCCGGTTTCCTTTTTCAATTTGAAATACAGAATGTTGCGGTGTTAAACATGTGATCGGTCGCCGCACCTTTCCCCTAACTACGGACTGTGGTGCAACAGCACAACACAAGACCAAATTGCAAAATACATAAACACAAAAAAAATATGAAAAAGGTTAACAGCAAAATACAACCATTCTATAACAGCACCTGAATTAGGACATGCACATATAAAATGTAGCAGGGATAAACGTGTTTGCGGGCGCCCAACCCTCCCGCTAATTGGGACAGTGGTTTAACAGCACCACATAAGAACAAAATATACAAATCATTTGAAAAGAGATAAACTCATAAGATCGATTCAAAGCACAAAACAACTAACAAAACACAAAAAAAAACAAACAAAGTACAGATACGAGAGTACTCGCAGTTACTGAAAGCTAGTTCAAAGCCTATTTGAATACGTTAATAACTTTATGACAAAAGGAACGACAAATACATCAACTTTTTATGGAGTTAGGACCTTAGTCTCATAATAATTTCCGAGTGATATTTACAATGTCTAGTATATGATAGTTTTAACATATGTATCTGTCGTTGATGAATTTGTGAATTAAAACAACGAACAAGGCATTTTGCAGGTGAATCAGCCTAGAAGACGAGTTTTCTAGTTGTAAATGACAAAAGTCATGAAAGATGAGAGAAATCTTCTAAAATTTCAATGTTTATTAATTAAATTCTTATTTATTTGTGCATTATACATAAAGTCTTATAATTATATCACTCAACGTTGATTATGAAATTAAAAATCAAATAATAAGTACAATCGAATGAGTTTTATCTTACAGAGTAGCAGTTATGATCCATATTGAAATATCAAATTTTATGTTTTACCCCCTAAATTACCAAAAAAAAACAAAAAAACACGATACCCAAATGTGCTATTTGCTTTCAATGTTTTCCCATTGTTTGAGAATTGTGTTTTTAAACAACCTAACATTAATTAATTTAGTGATAAACAGCTATGTTTTCGCAGATGGCGGTATTGTGGGCAACTGCATGGGTTGTTATGATTGATTGTTAAATTATCATAAAGCGGGCTTGTAGTAAATTGATGTTATCAAAAATTCTTTTTCACTAAATACAGGATCTTATTTGGTTTTAGGTGATTACCAATCGAATCACAAAGATTTTTTGGGGGTTTTCACTAAGTTTTATCATTTTTACTGGAATTTCTGAAAAAAGGTGCTCTCTATGGAAAACACGTTTTAAATACCTAATAGTCCGCATAATAAGTGACTATCAACCTTTTTTCTAAAAGTGTTTCTTATTTACATACATTATTTCAATATAGGAAAGACAGAATGTGCAAGAGTGCTGACATCTTGAAAAATATGAAAGTGTTCGTCCTTGACCTTTGATCTTGATTTCACGGAAATTGCACCGTACGATTTTTTACGACCGGGCAAAACAGAAAGTACAGAGGATCAGCTTTTGAATGATATTATAATTCAGCCGTGTGTTAGGTGGGTGCATTAAAAATTATTTTTGGTGGTTAATGTCACTCCACTATTAGGTAATCTAGTTTAAATAGTGTGTCTGGAGATTTTGTCCATCAATACACATGGCCGTTGTGGCTAAAAAATAAACGTAGACGTTTTTAAATCTAAAAAAATAGACAGTTAAAGTAAAACTGACAAGGTAAAAATGATAAGATCAAGGTCTAGCTACCTTGCATTTTTGGTGGGGATTTACAGCCACTTAAATGTTAGTTTTAGGCAAATTTCGAAGTTTTTTATATATTCTTGAAAACTATTATAGATACATGTAAAGAGAAACCTTTATCAGTAAATATTGGCAAAGTAAGATCTACAAATAAGTCCAAAATGGCGGAAATTGTTGGCTGACTCCTTATAGAAGTAATTACCCTGGAACGACGATTTTTAACTATTTCTATGTTTTTACTGAAAGTATATATAAAGCAAAAAGTAAGCAAATGAAATGACAAATAAGATCAACAAAATAAGACTGAAGTCGTCAGTTTACTCCAGAAGTAGAATTTTATCCACTTTTTATTTGTTTTTTATAAAAAGAGGAAGATAGAGTTAAACTATAAAAGGAAAAAAATGATCATCAAACTAAGATCTATAAGTAAGTCATGTGGCCTATATAGTCCCTCTACTTTTGACTATCTGCTCTTGAATTGCGATGTTAACCAACTGTTTTAGGTGTTTTTTTTTCTTTCTTTTTTTTGCAGAACCGATAGAATATAGACAGACAATGTAAATTGAACACATGATCAGCAAAATAAGATCTTCATATAGCTATAGGTCACAATGACTTAAATGTCGATTTTTACCAATTTCTTATTTCGTAAACTATAAAAGTAGAGATAAATTTTAAAAAGCAACAATGATCATTAGAAAAAGATCTACAATTAAGTCCACATGTTCGAAAAAGCCAGTTTATTACGCATATGAGGTATTGCTGTGGAATGACGATTTGTTCACATCTTTTACATGTTTTACATGAATTAAAGTAGATAGGAAGATGTTCTATATAGCAAAAATAAAATTTACAAATAAGTAAGCTGGCTGAAATCATCTGGTGAATTCTTACACGAGTAATTACCCTTCCATGGCGATTTTTCTCCATTGTGGTGTTTATTGTATATAATTTTGAAAACTAAAATAGATAGAAAGGTACTTTAAACTCGAAAATGATCATCTCGCCAAGATCTGCAAATTAGTCAAACATAATAAAAGTCATCAGTTGACTACTTAAATGGGGTTTTTGCTTTTAAATGTAGATGTTTACTCTGTTTGTGTATTTACCAAAACTTTAATAGATAGAACAAAAATGGTTAATATCAAAAGTGATGGGCAAAATAAAATCTACAAATAAATAAAACTGATATAAATCTCAGTTTACTCATTTTAGGAATCATTGCCTTGATTTGGTGATTTGGGCGATACAGTCTCTTTTGAACCTCTAGTTTTCTTCTCTGTTTTACGATGTTAAATTTTTTTTATTACAAATTTAAATGTCTTTATAATTTCCAAATTTTTAACTTTTTTAATGTGTTCTTGCTTTTATCCATACCATCTTTTAATAACTGTAGTTTAAACCTGTTCTCTCTAAACTGATTTTAAACAAGGCAGAAAAGATATAAAATCTAAATATCATAAATCTGCTCGCCTCCATGTCAATATATGCCGAAAGGTCAGTCCTTAGTTCATACATGTGTTCGATGGCGGCCATATTTGAGTATGTACGCACGCTAATGAACAACTTAAACGGAGATGTCGCTTTCCCCTCCCTTAATTGGCTTTTATCGGCCATCAAAAGAATATGTCGCATTCTGTCTTGGCCGACATTCGTTCTCGTCATCGGTAATTCACCATTTTGCTTTACTGAGTGGCAAATTTTGATTTATAACTTAGAATTGATATAGATATAGAATTGTTTTTCTTAAGAAACGAGGTGAAAGCAGTGACAAAGAAGACTGGTGTTCTATCAAAGACACCCTCCATTTGTTATACGATAGATCGTCAAACGATTCGGATTTTCACCAAATAGATTTGTAACTTCATTAAAACTTGTAATCAACAGTTTTATCTCAACTTCCAAAAATATACATAGTAAAAACTTTGCTATTAGGCGGATGATATCATTTGTGACAACCCGAACCACAAATTATTCAGTATTTTGGTTCAACAGCTATTCCAAATACTAAACGTTTTAGCTCACTACTAGTCGGTTCACTTAACAGCAGTATAGCATCCAAACAAAAAAATGTAAAACCAAATCATACACAAAGTTCAAAGCTAGAAAAACAAGAGAAAACAGAAATAAACCATTTAAAAGGCGAAATAACAAAAATACCGAACTCAAAGGAAAATTCAGAACGGAAAGTACCTTATATAATGGCAAAATCAAAAGCTCAATCAAACACATTAAACGAATGGAAAACATCTGTCATATTCCTGACTTGGCAGAAGCATTTCCTTATGTAGAAAATAGCTAGATAAACCTCTCACTATACCACTTTAGGATGCTAAATGTTAACTGGCTGTCCATAAGAAAAAAAACAGTCCAAAACCTTATAGTTAGTTCAAAGCCAGATGTATTGATTATGACAGAAACTTGGTTTGAATCATAAATTACAAACAACCAAATATTCCCACTAGATTAAAACATCTACCACAAGGATAGAAAGAACACAATAAAACTAGAGGTGGGGTCCTTGTAGCTTTAAACAACAAGTGTTCAAGCTTTGAAGTACCAGAGCTTGACGCAAACTTTGAAATTAGGCCGGTTACATTTCCTATTTTGTAAATTGAAAATTTCAAAATATATTTTTTTTGAAATTTCCAATTTACAAAATAGGAAATATAACAATTATATGGTAACGAATCTAACAAAAAGATTGTGTGGAAGTGTAGTGTAAAGAGTCGAAAAGTCAAAACTGTCAACAGAATCAAAAGGACCCTCAAAATCACGTAATTTATCTAAAACATCCAAAGAAATTACACTCCACAAACCGCTTTCCGAGTACTTGAAGTTTCTTTCTTATTCTAGAAATAGGCGCATTATGTACTCTTTTATTTATTTCTAAATTATTTTCAAAGTGCTATATTCGAACATCCACAACATTTATACGTTTATTTAAATAAGAATCAAAAGATTTTTTATCAGATTTTCCCCGTTTACACAATTTTTTACAATACGATGAAAGATGTGTTTAACCTCTCGATCTGGAACGATATCGAAGTCCCCCGTAATAACATGGCCATAGGGATCATATCTAAAATTCGACGATTCAGTCTCAACTTAGAAGAGTATTATTTTCTATACAGACGTCTGATACTACTGATGTATAATTAAAAATTACACTTCTGCTGGGATTTTTGTATGTATACGAAATTATAGGTTTATTTTATTGCAAATCTTACAAGTTGATTTATATGACAACAAAGTATTGACTTAAATTGAATAATAACGTACAGTGGCAGATTCAAAGGGGGCTGGATCCCAATTACTGTCATTTTAACTAATTTTGTCTGTTTGGGTTGCTCACCCAATTTTGTCAATACAATGAAACTATAAACAACTGTCATCAGGCGCGGATCCAGCCATTTTCAAAGGGGTAGTTCAAACACATGCAACCCTGTAAATTTTGCGGACGCCTGACGCGTTGGGACGCGTTCCAATTTTAAACACAATGTGTTGGGTTATTAACTCTCGTGTTCCACATTAAACGCCGGCATTAAAAAGTATTACACATTGTGTTCAGTCTTTTTAAACGCACATTTTTAAGAACAGTGTTCTGAAATTGAACACGTTAGTGTTCTAATACTGTAATGGGGAGTGAAATAATATTTCATAGCTTTAGGGTAAAAAAGACGATGAATAAGGATGGTTCATATCATAATTTGACGATAAATATAGTTTAGCTGTATCCACATAAGCAAATTATATTTATCTAGAACATGTAAAAAAGTGTTCAAGTAGTACACACTATGCGTTCATGATATTAACACATATTTCTGGAACACAGTCCGAGCGTTCCAGAAGTGTTACAAGGCTTGGATCGCGTACGGCGTACAATTTTGCTCACAAGGAAATGTTCCAGAATCAAACACTAGGCGTTCAAGGTGTAGACACTAAAAATTGGAACACCAATGTTAATATTTAGAACACTGTTACGTGTTCCAGAAGTGTTACAAAAGGGCGTTCAAAAAGTGTTCAGATTCTAAACACTTTTATTTACAGTGAAGTAATTAAAAAGGGGGAGGGTTCCAACCATATGTCCCCATACAAAAGCATTAGTTGTCAAATAAAAATGGGGGTTCCAACCCCCGGACCCCCCCCCCCCCCCCCCTCCCCACCTAGATCCACCACTAGTCATGCAAGTGGAAGGTTAAGCTAGCTATTAAACCCGGTTTCTTCGGAAAATGCCTGCACTAAGTCAGGAACAAGACAGTTGTTTTCTATTCGTTCCGCTGGTTGATGTAGTCTAATGTTTGATTTTGTCAGGTTTTATATATATGGACTCCCCCTTTTAAATTTGCCTTTGAGTTCGGTATTTTTGTTCATATTTTTTTATTGAAAAAATTAATATATAATATTTTAGCATAAAAGTGTCCAAATAATTAAGCTTCCATCTGCTCGAAAGTATTTATTCCGTTTTGTGAAATTAATTAAAATTCTAGATCCGCCCCTGGGCCAGTAACAAGAAAGTTCTAGTAAGTCATAGTTCACGATAGCACAAAGAGTGCGCTAAGAATCTTTTCAGAGTGTAACCAGAACCATTCTTTCCTCGCCCTTTTCGTTCTCTTAAAATCGTTTAAGAATACCCTTAAGGCGGTCTTATTCTAAGCACACTTACAAACTTTCCGTCCTGTCCGTTAACGTTTTTCTTCTTTGATTTAGTCATTGCCAAAAAGAAAATTTTTGTGCGTTTTGAAGTAACAGGATTTTCTGCTAAATTATTGATCCTGATAAAGTTAACAACGTGGGAAATTTAATAGAAAAAAAAAATGACGGCTCAGTATAAAAGACCACGAGAGCCAAATTTAAACATGAGGAAATATCCTCATTTTCCCCAACGGGGAAATTTGACATGAGCAGTTTATTTACGGTGCATTTTCATTGGGTATCTATCTATGAATAAAGGAAAGATTTTATTCATTTTCGAAACCCCAAACGACGATGTTTTATAGTTTATGGGGGAAATTTGAAGATCATTAAAAAATTAAAAGATGTGGTATGACTGCCAATGAGACAACTATCTACCAGAGACTACATGACGTAGAATGTAACAAATATAGGTCTACGTACGTCCTTCAACAATGAGCAAAACCCATACCGCATAATAAGCTATTTAGGCCCAGAAATGAAAAATGTCAAACAATTCAAACGAGAAAACCAAACGTCTGATTTATGACAATTCAACGTCCTTTGGGGACTAAAAAGGACGAAATCGTTTCTAAAGTTCAATTTTACTGCTCTAAATATATTTGTGTGTGACTACCTTAACATGCGGTGGGAAAGAGAGAGAGAGAAGGCATGCTAATGAAATATGATACAGAGGATATAGATGATTATACTGTTTACAAACATCATCCCGGAGCACCCCTGTGATTCCGGTATGATATGTACTGAACTTCGTTTCCAACAACCATTTACAAATCAAGTATATAACACAAAACAATAAATGAAAAACAAATCAGATAAACAGTAATAATTAAACGGCAAACAGGCTCCTGACTTGGGACAGTATACATATTACAGTGTTTTAATTTTTTTGGAAATTTGAGGATAAGTATATCTAAGACAATATTTTATAGTTTTGGAGGAGAGGATCAGTAAATATAAGACGGTGTTTTGAAGTTTTTGGGAAAATTTGAGGATAAGTATTAAACGACGAAAAGAACAAAACACCTCATGATCAGATTCCTCAGCGTTCAGACTATGAAAACTGTTTGAAAACTATTGCAGAAAGATTTGTCATATTGAACAAAAAAAGTTAAGACTTCAAGTACAGAAAAAGGGAAGATCACATTTTTGTAAGTTAAGAAATTGTAGCGAAAAGAATCTCCGAGAACGAGGTTTACACCTGTAAGTCGTGTGTATTTGTACGGTATTTTGCAATTTGCGCCAAATGACATTTGATTTTCGCAAAAAAAAAAAATCATTTGCGCCATAATCCATATTTCATTTGCGTCAAAATAAAATATTTCATTTGCTTCAATAATACACGTAAATAGTATAAATTAACAGCTTTATATTTACCATTCGGTTAATTACTAATCTCTTCCGTTCTCATGCATTACAGACCATTTGGAGGTGGAAGGAGGCAATCGTGTACGAAATTAATCATAACATTAAAACACAAAATCTTTAGCTTTTGTTACATGTATCATAAAACTACGTGTGTCGCCATCTGTTGTCACAGTGGTTCTTCTTTGAGAAGCTTGATTTCTTTTTAATAGTAGTACGTGATTAAAACGTTCAGCTGATTTTCAAACAGTGTTCTGTAATATGGACTAAAGCAATTTTTGAATTTTTTCCGTAAATAATTTTCTAATCTTGTTTTCTATCTGTCGTGAGTGCTCTTTACTCAGTTTGTAAAATAGAATGACAATCTTTTTCTATTACGCAACAGGTAGAATTAAGTTAAACCTGTAGCATACACAAGGGTGTTGATGGGGGTTTACAGAAAAGAGAATAATGGGCAAAAAATATAAAGAATAGAGAAAAATGGGCCAAAAAAATAATGAATAAAGAATAATGAGGTGCTGAAATATACAGAATGGAGAATAAGGGGGGAAAAGTATAAAGAATAGAGAAAAATGGCCTAAAAAATTAAAGAATACAGAAATAAAAAAACCCCATCCAGGCCCTCATACACTACTCCTACGCACAATTTCTTTACGTTGAATCAGTAGTGGTTGAATTAGAACGGAACTGAGGTCCCCTCATCTTTTTTGCTATTAAACCCCCCCCCCCCCCCCCCCCCGGCTTCCCTTTCGATTTCGATCTTATTTGTAATTAATAAATAAATAACCTTTACATTATATTAAATCACTTATTAATACGAAGAAATAACAAAATGTATCATATTAATCTTTCTTTCATAAATGTTTGTCTCGCTCACTTTTTACCACCTGTAGACTTTAATGATTTTTTAAAAATTACGTGACCTACTAAAATATAGTAGACATACACGGAAGTCAATAGCACAACAATGGTGAGTAGTTACCGTCATAATATTGTGTACAAAAACACGAAATCGTTGGTTTTAATTTTTTTTAAATGTGATTCTGACATTATTACAATTATTCTATTTAATATTATTTATGTATTTCAATGTTTGGGCACCTACACGGGTTCAATAACAACAAACAAATATATACAGGACTGTTGTAGCCACGTCGTTGTAGCATCTTGTTTATTTTAAATTTACCTACAATACTCGCTTGGAAATACAATTTTATTAAAATTATTTCTTAAACAGTTTGACTAAACCTTTCTATATCTTTCTAAGTGTCTAAAATCATATGTGTAACTTTGAGTCATTGACAAGTAATAATTCTAAAAATAACTAGTGCAGTTAGTACAATGATCGGTTGTTATGAAAAATGCAAGATAAAACTAGTATCTCAATTGTTTGTAAAACAATTGAAAGGTCTTTCCTATTAAAGTGATGTTTTCGTAATATACTTTGTACGACCTTTCATTTGATATACGACAAGCATACCTTCTGAAACTTTTCGCTTTTTACACTTAATGACCCCATCCGCCCTAATTTTCGAGATCGGAAGTATGATATTATATGTAATGTAGACTTGATGATCTTTCATTTGATATGCAACAACGCCATGTTCTAGAAAGTTTGATTTTTGCTCCTAATAACCCGACAACCTAATCATCTGAGAAGTTTGAATTTTTTGCACTAAATGACCCCACCCTTCCTCCTGGGATGAAAAAGGGGTTTAGAATTTTCATTTTTGAGTAGAGCTCATTAAGACCTTCAATTTGATATATCAAATGACCCCATTTGGCAAAGTGCCAAAAATTATGCAATATCAATTATATAAATAGAACTAAGTCTTATGAAACTTACAAAGTAAATGCAAAACATGAAAATTTCAAATTGTTTTTTTTGAGTTTTTTTTCATTGAATGTTTTTGGTGTTTGGTCAAACATATAACCATGTTGAACTCTTTAATTTCTGAAAATTTCAGGTGGTAAACTGTTGTTGATTTAGAAATACATGCTTCCGCTCGCAAAATTTTAAACAGCATTATCTCTTAAACGACAACAGATATCTCAAATCTGTTAAGTGATAAATGATCTGCAGTAAAAGGACAACATTTAAAATTAAATTGGGACAATTCCAAAATTCATCAAGGTCACAATGAATCATCAAATATATGATGCAATACCAAACTTGAGAACCGGAAGTCGTAGAGACATGGGACTACCACCATTCAACTCAGGACCAATTGACCTTTCAAATGTCACACGGTCAAGGTCATAGTACACTTTGAAGGTCAAGGTAAAATTTCATCATGACCTGACATTGACCTCAAATTGAAGGTCTTGAACTACTGATAATTTTTGCAGTTTATAGTAGGTTGATATCTGTTACCATTTAAAAGATATTCACACAATACTATACTTTTAAGAATTATCTTGATGCAACTTCTGAACATTTTTGAGCTTAATGTATAAAATGTAGAGCTTGTCGAGAGGAACATTTTATACACAGTATGTATGCAGCAAACTCTTATCGTTTTCTTAATATGTCAGCATGAAATTGCAGCGTAAATTTTTTTTGCACTCAGTAACCTTTGACCTTGGATGCAAATGAAAGGTCACATGAATTAAAGATTATTGGTGAAGGTCCCAAGTCTCTACGACTTCCGGTTCTCGAAATACAATTTTTCAAGGGAAATAACTCCTTATAAGGGTTGATATCAAAATAATTGTTTATCTGTATCAACATTGCCATCTGTTCTTGTACATGCTGCCATTTTCAAATCGATTCTATCTCTTATACTTTTTAAGAAAAATGCAAATAAAAGAAATTGCTTCAAGGGGACATAACTCTCAAAGGGATGATGAAATCTTACGCAGCCTCATATGGTAATACATCATGATGAAATCTACCTCTTTTCTAAATAAGGTCATGATATCTTTAAAAACAACGAGAGGGGGCCATGTCGAAAAAAAACAATGAAAGGGAGATAATATCTGAAGGGGATGATGAAATCCTTAACAATGCCATCTGGTAATACTTCATGATGAGGTCTATCGATGGTTCATATTTGGTCTTGATATCTTTAACAGAAACGGAAGGAGGGTATGTCAAAAAAATGTTGGAAGAAAAAAAAGAAAAAAAAAGAAAAAACATTAGAAAAACAATAAGGTCTTTCCTAACGGAGTGGAAAGACCTTAAAAATCGTTGTTCTTTCTTAGCTTTCGATATGAGTATGTCTCTCAAGTAAATCTCCGTATCCTAATGTATGACCAACCCCACATTTCTTTCTATTTATAACAAGTGTGGATAGTATGTTTGGATGTTTGACAGTGTTTTATATGACAAAAGGAGTTCTATGTTTTTCCCATAGGGTTCTATAATATTAACTGTGTTGCACAATGACAACCAACCTGAACATTAGGAGTGTTGTTTATTTAATATTTAGTTTTTTATGTTCAAAACCGGCATGGAAGAGACACTAATTGCATTAATTACCAAATGATTATGATAGAATATGTTCCACATCTTTGATTTTGGATACATTTTGTAGCTAGGAGAGGAACACATAATAGGTTCATTTTTTCATGATGTGATTTTTTTATATGGGAGATGGTATCTGAGAACATGCATTTGCTTACTATTAGTATCCACTTGAAATTTTATCAGATGACTTCTGTAGCAGTTATGAGTCATCTGATAAAATTTCAAGTGGATATGAACATCTACTTTTAAAATATGTCTAAATATCTAAAAAGTTATAGTATTCAATATGAAAAAGGTATTGCAAAAATATTCTCTTTTCAATTTTTTTTTGTTATATGGATACAAATATAAGTGATACCAATACAGTAAGGCAGTTTTGTTGTGGTATGAAAGTGTAGTAATTAACATTTACTGTTAATTCACACAAATTAAGAAATAAACAAATGAATGATAAATGTTGAACATGTACAATGAAATATAGTTTTAGAAATCAATTAGGCCAGATAGGCCTTATGAATTTTGGTCTTTTTTTTTAACATTCTGAACGACCATTTACACCCAGGACTGAGTCGTCATTAGGCAGTACAGATGTTTAAAAATAAAGTGTGACAAAACAACCTAGCATCATATTGCTAGTAGCACGAGTAGCATTGTTTGGTAAATTTGTGCTTTTTTTTAAATTTGGCTAATGGACAAAAAATGTTTGGTTCAAATCTAAATAAAATGCTTTTATCTCCCTATTACTTACATTGTACATAGAATGGATACTACTTTGAAGATATTGATTTAATAATTGGTACATTGTTTTATCATGACAAGTTACAGATCAAATTCGAATTTTGTTCCGGTCTGATGATTTTGTGCAGAGGTATGGTCCTTGGACTTAGAAAATTCACTCAAATAATCAGTTTTCCGCACTTTTTTCATCATGCTTGAAGATATTGATTTGATAATTGGTATATAGTTTTATCATGACAAGTTACAGACCAAGTTTGAATTTTGTTTCGGTTTGATGATTTTGTGCAGAGTTATGGTCCTTGGACAAGTTATAGATCAAGATAGCATTTTGTTCCAGTACAATTAATTTTTTAACCGGTAGGGGACTATGTATTGCCATGCAATACTCTCAGAATGCTTGTTAAAATGGTGATGTACGGCGGGCGGCTGGGCGGGCGGACGGGCGGCTGCCAAACAGTGTCTGTACAATAACATGAAAATGCTGTGATGATTTGTTTTCAAATTTAGATATGTTGTTTCTTGTGACTTAATGAAGGTCTAGTTCAATTTTCATGATTTTAGTACTTCTCCTTTTTGAGTTATCGCCATTTATAATATCCAAAAGTGGTATTTTAAAATATTTTTTTCTTGTTATCATTTTATGACTCAGCATAATGTCTTATCTCACAATAAAAATTGGAGTGACAGATTTATTTGAAAATTTTCTATTTCCTAAGCGGTGATGATTATAAGCTATATTATTAGACAAAATTTGCTGTTAATTACATTATTAATTATTAATTAGATCTGGGTTATATCTTAGCATATGATAATCATTGGAGTGACAGATTTATTTGAAAATTTTCTGTTTCCTGATAAGATCTGTAGGACTGTATAAATGAAGTTTGAAATTTACTGTTCATTATTAGACATTTTGTAGATAATTAAGTCTCCCTAAACCATATATATTCTTACCCCCACTTCCCTTCAATTTGAGAATGTGCTTTTATCTTGTAAACAGTCGAGATCCCCACCCCTAAACCATATATATTCTTGTATGGGACAATAAAAAAAAATCAAATGAAATATTGGGGGAGTCCCCGGGTTCACCCCCTGCCCCCCTTCTTTTTGAAAACTTGTTAACGGTCAAGATCCCCACCCTGAAACCATATATATTCTTGTATGGGACAATAAAACTATTCAAATGAAATAAAAGGCGAGTCCCCTGGGGTCACCCCCACCCCTTCCTGTTTGAGAACTTGTAAACGGTCGAGATCCCCATCCCTAAACCATATTTTTTTCTTGTATGGGACAATAACACAAATCAAATGAAATATAGGGGAAGTCCATGGGGGCCACCCCCACCCGCCTTCCTGTTTGAAAACTTTGAAACGGTCAAGATCCCCACCCCGAAACCATAAATATTCTTGTATGGGACAATAAAACAAATCAAATGAAGTAAAAGGCGAGTCCCCTGGTGTCACCCCCACCCCATCCTGTTTGAGAACTTGTAAACGGTCGAGATCCCCACCCTTAAACCATATATATTCTTGTATGGAACAGTAAAAAAAATCAAATGAAATATAGGGGAAGTCCATGCGGGTAACCCCCACCCCCTTCTTCTTGATAACTTGTTAACGGTCGAGATCCCCACCCCTAAACCATATATATTCTTGAATGGGACAATAAAACAAATCAAATGAAATTAAGGGGAAGTCCCCTAGGGTAAACCCCAACCCCTTTTTTTTAAAACTTGTAAACGGTCATGATCCCCACCCTGAAACTTTATATATTCTTGTATGGGACAATAAAACAAATCAAATGAAATATAAGGCGACTCCCCTGGGGTCATCCCCACCCCCTCCTGTTTAAGAACTTGTAAACAGTCGAGATCCCCACCCCTAAACCATATATATTCTTGTATGGGACACTAACACAAATCAAATGAAATATACGGAAGTCGAGGGGTCATCTCCATCCCCCCCTTTCCCCTTCTTTTTAAAAACTTGTAAACGGTCAAGATCCCCACCCCGAAATCATATATTTTTTTGTATGGGACAATAAAACAAATCAAATGAAATAAAAGGCGAGTCCCCTGGGGTCAACCCCACCCCCTTCTGTTTGAGAACGTGTAAACAGTCGAGATCCCCACCCCTCAACCATATTTTTTCTTGTATGGGACAATAAAACAAATCAAATGAAATAAAGGGGAAGTCCATGGGGGTAACCCCAACCCCACTTCTTTTTGATAACTTGTAAACGGTCGAGATCCCCAACCCTAAACCATAGATATTCTTGAATGGGACAATAAAACAAATCAAATGAAATATTAGGCGAGTCCCCATGGGTCACCCCCTAACCCCTCCTGTTTAAGAACCTGTGAAAGGTCGAGATCCCCACCCCGAAACCATATATTTTTTTGTATGGGACAATAAAACAAATCAAATCAAATAAAAGGCGAGTCCCCTGGGGTCACCCCCGTCCCGTCCTGTTTGAGAACTTGTAAACAGTCGAGATTCCCACCCCTAAACCATATATATTCTTGTATGGGACAATAAAACAAATCAAATGAAATATAGGGAAAGTCCATGGAGGTCACCCCCACATCCTTCTTTTTGATAACTTGTAAACGGTCAAGATCCCCACCACGAAACCATGTATTTTTTTGTATGGGACAATAAAACAAATCAAATGAAATAAAAGGCGAGTCCCCTGGGGTCACCTCCACCACCTCCTGTTTGAGAACTTGTAAACAGTCGAGATCCCCACCCCTAAACCATATATATTCTTGTATGGGACAATAATACAAATCAAATGAAATATAAGGGAAGTCCATGGGGGTAACCCCAACCCCACTTCTTTTTGATAACTTGTAAACGGTCGAGATCCCCACCCCTAAACCATATATATTCTTGAATGGGACAATAAAACAAATCAAATGAAATATTAGGCGAGTCCCCTTGGGTCACCCCTCCCTCCTCCTGTTTAAGAACTTGTAAACGGTCGAGATCCCCACCCCGAAACCATATATTTTTTTTGTATGGGACAATAAAACAAATCAAATGAACTAAAAGGCGAGTCCCCTGGGGTCCCCCCACCCCCTCCTGTTTGAGAACTTGTAAACAGTCGAGATCCCCACCCCTAAACCATATATATTCTTGTATTGGACAATAAAACAAATCAAATGAAATTAAGGGGAAGCCCATGGGGGTAACCCCCACCCCACTTATTTTTGATAACTTGTAAACGGTCGAAATTCCCACCCCTAAACCATATATATTCTTGAATGGGACAATAAAACAAATCAAATGAAATTGAGGGGAAGTCCCCTGGGGTAACCCCCACCCCCTTCTTTTTGAAAACAGGTTGGGAACATCTCCCCCCCCCAAAAATGAGGGATATTTTGCAGTTTAAAAAAAGGAAAAAAAGATGTAATCTTTTTAACTTATAAAAAGGGAGGGGAATTCATTACCATAGGAACAACTTTTCTAAAAGATGATTCCACTTATTTTCAATAAATGATAAATATTGAAGTCTATCTCAGGCATCTGGGAACAGCCTCAACAGTACATCAATACATGTATTAATATATTCCAAATTGTGGAGGCATTTGGGAACAGACTCAACAGTATTTCTATACATTAATATATTCCAAAATGTGGACAATCCCGACATCAAACGTTCTACTTGAATGACTTTAGTGGATGAGGCCAAATTAAAAAGTAGCAGTAGTGATATACTCCAATGGCAGTCTTTCCTGCTAAAATGTCATGTGTAGAACGTGATATACCATTTTTAGGACTATATACTGTCTTTATATTTAGGTCATTTTGACACAGCAAAATATAAAGAAACATTAACTATCAGGAAATTGAGTTCTTTTTCACAAAATAAACCCACTAAGTAACATACATTTATATCTCGACTTTGAATGATATATAATGTTTCTGTACTATTAAGAAAGTTTATCAGGAAATTGAGTTCTTTTTCTCAAAATAAACCCACTATAACTCAACTTTGAATGCAAACGACCCCTAAATGGCTAACAGATATTGGTATAAAGAATAGTCCATGACGATTCTTGTTAAGAGTTCATGAAATGTACACCGATTCTGTCAGTTGAACGGACAAGAATGAGATTAGATATATATACATAAAGGTCTTTTCAACAGTTGTAGTGTAAATCAGTTGTATTTTTTGGTTGACATATATATTTATACATGTAGATCGTTGGCTTTTCTGCACATTGATATTTTACGATATCGATTATCTTTTTATCGTACTATTGCTGGTATTTTTCTCCTCCCTAAAGCAGTTTTAACTCTAGATGAACGGAAGCTTGAAAGGGTCTCCTCACACATTATGACGTCGCTGAAAAATTTTGGTTGACATATGTATATATATCCTCTTCTCATGGGTTTTTGTGCTATTAAGATTGCATTGTGGCGTCACAATATCCATTGAAAAAGCATGCATAGTACGAATATTCATATGACGTACGAAAACATATGATCTGGCCATATATGTATAGATTATCGGCTTTTCTACACATTGATATCGTAAAATATTAGCCAGTGAGGCGTAATGAACCTTTTTGGCGAGCGAGCGCTGCTAATGAGCTAAAATGAATCAAATTGTGTCCTCAGTGGGTGATGTTTAAGGTATCTATACGAAGAAAAACTGGTTATCTGTGTATCGTTCTATTACTGGCTTTTTCGCCTCCCTAACTTGGCCTAAGACAGTTTTAACGCTAGACGAAAGCAAGCATGATAACGACTCCTCACACATATGTAAGTGTTTCTCGTTTCTTGTTTTTTATATAGATTAGACCGTTGGTTTTCCCGTTTGAATGGTTTTACACTAGTAATTTTTGGGGCCCTTTATAGCTTACTGTTGGGTGTGAGCCAAAGCTCCGTGTTGAAGACCGTACTTTGACCTATAAAGGTTTACTTTTATAAATTTTGACTTGGATGGAGAGTTGTCTCATTGGCACTCATACCACATCTTCTTATATCTAATATTATCGGCTTTTCTACACATTGATATCGTAAAATATTAGCCAGTGAGCCGCAGTGAACCTTTTTGGCGAGTGAGTGCAGCTAATGAGCTAAAATGAATCAAATTGTAAATGAACTAATGTATTTTCCCAAAATCCAACATTTCACGAACTTTTATTCCCAATTGTATGGGCCCTGTGCCCCTTCCTCTAAACACTGAATGGGAAAATCACTGTCAGTGGGTGATATTTTCAGGTATCTATACGAAGAAAACCTGATTATCTGTTTATCGTTCTATTACTGGCTTTTTCACCTCCATAACTTGGCCTTAGACAGTTTTACGCTAGACGAAAGCAGGCTTGATGACGACTCCTCACACATTGTGACGTCGCTGATTACATCTCCTCAGACATTATGACGCGAGTTATGACGTTGCTGATAATGCCTGCTTTCGTCTCAAAGCCGTGATACGAGAGTTACGGAGCGACTGAGCAGGGTGACGTAGGGAAGGGGTGGGATATGCAGAATAAAATTGAGAATGAGTACATCTATACTTCAGATCTGACTATACTAGAGACTTCATGTGTACAAACCTGACGTCAAACTATGTACTATAGAAAAAAAAGACAAATAAGATCACATAAAATCCTATCACATTACATCTAAAGATAACAATAATCCAAAGTAAATTATATTATGATGTCAATGGAAGAAATTCCCGCGCAAATGTCATGATCATGTCATGACTGGGATAGACCGAAAAGAATTTTAGGTTTATGTATCATTCACATTCCGATCAATTTACTTAGTTGAATAGAATATATATGTTAACTATATTTATATTGGTTTTGAATTTAGTTAATCTATCAGAAAAATGATTTTTTATTTCTCGCAGACAACCCTTAATACGGAAGCAGGTCAAATCGCCCCACTGGAAAATCGCGCCACACATAATCGCCCCACTTTTTCACCAACTCGCCCCACTTTTAAAAAAATCGCCCCAAACTAGTTTACCAACTCGCCCCACTTTTAAAAAAATCGCCCCAAACTAGTTTACCAACTCGCCCCAATTTTTAAAACATCGCCCCACTTGTGAAAAGGGTTAAATCCCATTAATATTACTCCTGCCGAGTTGGCACTTAATGAAAAACGGTAATATCTAGATGAATATATAATTTTCATGTCTGCCAACTCGCCCCACTTAAATGAAAACTAATCTACACAGAATACAAAAAAAAACGAAAATTTATTTAATTATCATTATTGAAATTAAATGATGTTTCACTTTCTGAAATTATAATTCTAAATATAATTTTCGTACTATTGGAGAATAACTGTATTCTTGTAAGCTTAGTTATTTGCATAACAATTGAAAAGAAACCTGTTAATTGTATCATAATGCGATATATCATAACAATTGAAGGATTTCAATTAACAGCAATTTGTTTAGCACTTACCGGATCGGTTACTTTTGTCTTTGAATTAAGAATAATTTAACAATAACGAGCAATCAGTGAAAGGCAAATGTAACTTTCAAGTAAATATCAAAGAGAATGCCCATTCATCATTTACAATGGAATCGTCCAAACGGATAAAGGTGAAATATGTAGATTCAGAATTGTGTACACAGAAATAAGATCAGAAATAAAGCCCTATGTAAGGTGAAAACAAACAAAAAAGAACAACGTATAAAATCATTGTTTATTATTGCTTGCATAAGAACCGTGAAGTTAAAATTTATAACGATTACGTGTATC
Source organism: Mytilus californianus (assembly GCF_021869535.1). Classification (NCBI taxonomy): domain Eukaryota; kingdom Metazoa; phylum Mollusca; class Bivalvia; order Mytilida; family Mytilidae; genus Mytilus; species Mytilus californianus. The sequence goes on along the minus strand of NW_026262666.1, from coordinate 10,626,079 downwards.
CTGTCAACCCCTGAACAAATAATTATGTCTTCTTGACTACTTCCGCGTGGGGTTGACTGAAAAATTAATATTTGTTATATAGTATGTTAATTAAGTGCTACTTCTGGTAATTCTTGTTTGTAGATATATACATACAATTCCCACACACTTACAAAATAGGGGCCAACCTAACTAAAATAAAGTAATCTAATTTCGTGATACTTATAGACGCGGACTGATTACGAAATCATAGTTTGATATTTTAATAAGATTGAATAAGGGCGGATTCAGAAATGTTTCGGGGGAGGGTGTCACAATTGGATATTTCAAACGTTTCATTTTTTTTTTATATTTGATAATTGAGGTCATTAAGGTAATAAAAAAGCAAATGATAACCCATGGTTTACAGAATTGATTGAAAACATTTTTTTCTTTGATGTCTGCATTGCTGCAAGCAAAAGTGTAAATCATTATGCCCGTTCACTAGGTTATAGAAAATTTGGAATTCCTTGGTCTTTTAGTTTAAAAAATATACTTAAAGTAAAAAAAGAAAACACTTTTGATTAAAAGTAAAAACATACTGCTCAATTCTGTGCTAAAAATATAAGCAAATAGTAAATAAGTTGATTGTTGAAATGGTAAACTATGCATGTATATTCAATATTTAAATGTCCATTTGAACGTGTGAAATATCTGGATTTTAATCAACATATGAAAAAAGTATTTAAATTTCAAAACAATTACCTTTAAGTTAAAGGTTGAAAAAAGCTAATTCAATGAACCATGTGTGTCTTATGGATAGAAATACGAAGATGTGGTATGAGTGCTAATGAGACAACTCTCCATCCAAGTCACAATGTTTAAAAAGTAAACAATTATAGTTGCAAGTACTGACTTCAACACGGTGCCTTGGCATACGCAAAACAGCAAGCTATAAGGGGCCCCAAAATGACTATAATGTAAAACAATTCAAACAGGACAACCAACAGTCTAAGCAACAAACGACAACCACTGAACAACAGGTTCTTGACTTAGGACAGGAACGAATATTTGAATGATGTATTTCTATTCAGCATGGTAAGATTGGTTACCAGAATAAAGGTCAGATCTTGGTTGCCAAGTAATAATAATCAGAGACACATACAGTGTTGTAGTAAGCTAATTTTTTCATGTTCAATTATTTTTGTTTTGTTTAGGTGAAATAATTTTGACAGCAGATTATAGTGTGAGGGTTTGAGCGTTATCAGTACTACATATACACAAATGTACAAGTAGTTCCAATTCTTACACGATTAAGAATCAACGGACAATGGAGTCTGAACATGCTGAAGTAGATCAAAATACAAATAACTCCAACAGAGACAAGGCTTCCAATGATGCAGATCCCTTAGTATTTCAAACACCAAACAGTAATGAAAACAATTTTACTCCACATTTAAATCTACGACATCATGATCAATTAGCAACTCCTTTTGGTGACCCGGGAACAGAAGTTAGAATTCCCGTGAATTCTGAAGCTCCTGGTCATACTCAAGCATATAGCATGTCTAACATTTCAAACCATCAGCAATATAAACTTCAAGGAGCAAGACCTAAGGACCTTCCTAATAAACTACAGAGGCCTAAAGACTCCTCAGTGAAAAACAACTTAGCGAAAGGTATATTACAAATGTATAACAAACAAAAAATATTTACATTTTTCTTATTACAACACTTATTTACCTTTTTTTATACGACCGTATATTGGTATGACGTTGGCGTCGTCGTCGTCGTCGTCCGAAGACACATTGGTTTTCGCACAATAACTTTAGTTTAAGTGAATGGATCTCTATGAAATTTTACCATAAGGTTCAATACCCCAAAAGGAAGGTTGGGATTGATTTTGGGGGTTATGGTACCAACAGTTAAGGAATTAGGGGCCAAAAGTGGGAAAAAATAAGCATTTTTGTAACTTCCAGACAATAACTTGTGTGTTAGTGTATGAATCTCTCTGACATTGTACTACAAGGTTTCATATCACAAAGGAAATGCTGGGATTGATTTTGGGGGTAATTGCCTCAATATTTTAGGAATTAGGGCCAAAAAAGGGGCAAAAACAAACATTTTTCTAGTTTCATGACAATAACTTGTGTGTAAGTGTATGGAAATTTCTAAAATTGTACTACAAGATTCCATATCACAAAGGGAAAGCTGGAATTGAGTTCGGGGGTAATTGCCCTTAACGTTTAGGAATAAGGGGCCAAAAGGGGCCAAAATAAGCATTTTTCTAGTTTCCAGACAATAATTTGTGTTCAAGTGTATGGATCTCTCTGAAATTGTACTGCAAGGTACCATACCAAAAAGGGAAGGCTGGGATAGATTTTGGGGGTAATTGCCTCAAAATTTTAGGAATTAGGGGCAAAAAAGGGGCAAAAAAACAAGCATTTTTCTAGTTTCCAGACAATACCTTGTGTTCAAGTGTATGGATCTCTCTGAAATTGTACTGCAAGGTACAATACCACAAAGGGAAGGCTGGGATTGAGTTTGGGGGTGATGAATCATAAGGGGGTTCAAAAAATTGGGGGGGATCTATTTTCTATTTTAAGACTTTTATGATGTATTTAAATTGGTAATTATGGTTGCAAACTCCATTGGAAATTTGAATTGAGATTATGACCATATCTTGAGGGAAAGAATTTTTTTTGGAAAAGGGAAGGTAGGGGTGAAAAATAAATTAAGGTGGGAGGTGGGTAAAAAAGAAATTGTGGGGGCTTTTTTTTTTTATTTCAGATTTCAGAAATTAAAAAGAAAATTTCTTCAATTATTATTTCTTTTTGCAAAAAAAATGGGGGGGGGGGGGGGTAAACATTTTTTTTGGGGGGGGGGGGGGTCAATACGCAACAGCCTTGTGTATTGCACATAAGCTAAAAATTGAATATAAATTCAAATCATATAACCAATTCTAAGTTCTTTGACTACAGTTATTCGGTGTCAGAAACCTATTATGTGTCAATTATTTAATTACAATCCAATTTCAGACCGGTATCAAGCGCGAATGTTGTGTCCATTTTTGCCACAACTGTTCAGGGTTGGACCTCTGCGGTCGTATCCAGCTGCGCTCAGCGAAGCATTTTTATTGATAAATACATACATGAAGAAACACATCATAGATACATGTACCAGGATCAAAAGTTTGTACGCCAGTCGCGCGTTTTGTTAACATATATATCCATAATATATGCGTAATAATTTGTTGACATTGGACACTGTCATCTTTCCAATACAAGTATTGTACATATAACAATTAAGCATGTGATCAAATGAAACATCTACTTCTTGAAATTTTATTTAACAAAAAGTATTTATCATTTTGTTTCCATTCAATATATAATATTTGGTGTACAGCTGTTCTAGTTAACAATACGTTACCCTGTAATTGGTTTGCTTTAAGCAGCCACATTACTGTATTGGTTTTTGATCTGTGAATTTATTTTTTTCTTATTTAAATATAAATAAAGTCATAATATATACAGAAATGAATTTTGTACGCCAGATGCGCGTTCGTTTCAACAATCATATGTGACGCTCGAATCAACATAATACAAAGGCTAGCTAATCATGCTAATAAATTATGAAATGGAAATCAATTTTAGCATTTTTCACTCGAATTTGTTGTAGTTTTGACAGAACTTATCCTGTTGACGAATGGCCCCACAGGCCCAAAGTTACACTTAAACAAGAGCGGCGAAAGAAATAGAGGGACATTTAAACTTATAAATCGGAAATAAACTGACAACGTCATGACTTAAAGAGATAAAAAAAAACAAATAGACAAACAATAGTATACAAAACACAACATAGAAAAATAAAGACTAAGCAACACGAACCCCACAATAAAACTTGGGGTGATCTCATGTGCTCCGGAAGGGTAAGCAGATCCTGCTACACACGTGGCGCCCGTCGTGTTGTTCATGTTAGTAAAAACCCGGTAACAAGTGTAACTCGGTATGTCACATTCAAAAGGGGATGGGATTGTAGTTAAGACAATAGGATCAAATCCACTATCATCTGTGAAACAAATATTGTGATAACTATGAACGTAAGAATATGCGATATTACTGTTGAGACAACTTTCACCAAACACCAAGTGACAAGAATGTTTTACCATTTTGTCTGTTATTTTGTTTTCTAAATATAGAAATACCGTATTTACTAATATCTGAATATTACATGGCATTTTTAATATCAGATGTATTATCAGCCCTCTGTCAATATCAGCCCTCGAGTCATCGACTCTTGGGCTGATATTGAATCTTTGGCTCAAAAACTCGAGGGCTGATATTGACAGAGGGCTGATAATACATCTGATATGAAAAATGACATGTTATAATCTTTTTATCATATGCTTCAACAATGGAGAAAAATAACAGTTTAATATATCTATCCGTTTAAGTGGTTCTCATGTAGAAGTTCAAAAAGTGAAATGTTTACGAACGCTGGACAAAAATTTCATCCGTTATGAAATCTTTCTATCATATGCCTCAACAGATGGAAAAAACAACAGTATTATATATTTTCATATTGACGATAAAAAAATTAACAAAACATAATGAACACTGTTTGGAAAGGTCAATATAATTTGTAAAGTTACTTTCTAAATTAAGCTGGAAACTTTGAAAAAAGTGCAATTATTTTATCATTTGGCTTTTTTGCATTTTAAATAATATATTTTTCTGTTTTCTAATAATTGTTTTGTAACCTTCTTTGTTATGTTTTCATTGAAGACGTACCATTGAGGTGTATGTTCCGTAATTTGCCGGGTAGCGCCGGAATGCCATGCGATAACGTTACGGAAAGGCATGTGATAATAGCTGGAGGCATGTGATACATTTTTCGTATCAGCCCTCTAAACACCATTTCAGAAATATGGAATTTAATACTATTATACTGTAAAAATTATAAGTTATTTACTCTAAGTATATGATGAAGATGTATATTGCTTGTAAGAGGTTCTCAAATGACACATGTATTTTCAGATGTTAAAATCAGTAAATCTGTTAATCCTTCAACAGAAGAACATGAACTTCGAAAGAATGAGAAATTAAAGCAAAGGTAAATTCAAAGTATGGAACGCCACAGCTGTCTTGTGTGGTACTCTCATATTACGATTTTTTGTTTTATTCATTATAAGTCATATTTTGTCTTTACACAATATTTTTTTGACATTACGTAATCATGTTTTGATTTAACTAAAAATGGAACAGTCATTACCTAATGATATTTCGATATTGCATGATATTGTTTCGTATTGCCTCAATGATATAGTTTGTCATTACTTAATATGGTTTTAACATTACTTGATGTGTATGTAACTAAACGTAATGTACAAAAATGTAGTTGTTTCATTACATTTTATGGTTTTGTTATTTCGTAATGATGATTTACCAATTCTTTATATGGCTTTAAAATTACATGTTACATAATAATATTTCAAAATTGGACGATTTGACACCACATGATGTGTTTGTTCAAAGAACTGATATGGTTCTGTCATTCTTTGATGTGGTTTTCACATTGCTTGATAAGTTAAAACTAAGTGACCATTTGGAAAAAATAGATCTATTTTTTAAACCGATTTCCATGTTTAATGTGCCTCGGTTGATGGTGGCAATCCATCGAGTTAGACTTCAAATAAAAGTTAGGGTTACTGTGCGAGTTAAACTTTGAGTATGTCTTCGATATCGAGATAGAATTCAAGCCATAATTAGAATTAAAATTCGAGTTTTCATTGAGTTTCGAGTTGAACACCCAGTTTGAGTCACATTTAAAGGTAGAGTTCGAGTTAAAAATTCGACTTCAACTTCGAATTTGACTCGATTACCTTGTGAGGTGGAGTTGAAATTCGAGTTTTATTATACGACTTTGTATATAAATTTTCAATCGCGTCTCGAGGGCTCTTGTTCGGGCTTCCGAAAAGATGGTTGAGGGAAAAGCGTACAAATGATAAACAATATCAAAGGATACAAAACACAATATAGAAATCTAAATAAAGTTGGGAGATGTGGTGTGATTGCAAATGAGAAAACTATCCACTTTAGTTTGAATTCAGTGGATGTTAGCAACAATATGCAACCGTTCGGCCTTCAAAACATCTTATAGTCTGCTATAAAAGGCCACCACGTGAAAATGTGAAACAATTTGAACGAGAACGGCTAACGGCCTAATTTCTAAGAAAAAAAAACAAACAAGACACACATAAACCAACGACAACCACATGCCTGAACTACAGGCTCCTGCCTTAGGACATCTATATTCATAACATAATCGTATTAACTAGTTAACATTGGACAATGTCATCTTTCCAATACAAGTATTGTACATATAACAATTAAGTATGTGATCAAATGAAACATCTACTTCTTGAAATTTTATTTAACAAAAAGTATTTAACATTTTGTTTCCATTCAACATATAATATATATATTTTAATAAAAGCAGCCAAATTATTGTTTATGTTTTTGATCTGTGAATATTAGATTTTTCTTCTAATTTAAATATAAATAAACTAATAGATACAGGAATGAAATTGTGTACGCCAGGCGTGCGTTTCAGCACTCATGCTAGTATATGACATTCGAATCAAAAATAATACAAAGGTTAGGAAATTTATTTGACGATTTGACACCACATGATGTGTTTGTTCCAGTAATTGGCGTGTTTTTCACATTACTTGATGATGTAAAACCACGTGACTATTTGGAAAAAAACTAAATCTTTTTTTAAAACCGATTTACATGTTTTAAGTTCCTTGGATGAGTGTGGCAATCTACCAAGTTAGAGTTCATGAACCAACGACAACCACTGAACTACAGGCTCCTGACTTGGGACAGGCACATAAAGAATGTGGTGGAGTTAAATATGTCTGTGAGCTGTCAACCCTAACCATAACCTGAGACACTTGTCTAATAGCACAACATAAGTGAAATCTGTAAAAGTCAGTAATAGCTCCTTAGTTAAGTGTTATAAATAAAAGGATAGTAGGTATACATCATTGCGATAGACACCCAATGACAAATAAAAGACAAGTGTGGTAAATAACAGGAGCCCTAATTGTTTACTGGCAAAACCAACACCTATTGACCTCCGATGAAACTAGAAGTACTTTGAGTTTGGTGATCAGAAGATACTTCCTCAAATTAATTACAAGTTTCAAAAGGTTTTTATCAAACTACCAGTTTTTATGAAGTTCTCTCATTCAATTTGCTAAATTGGGACCAATCTGACCCCTCCTTGACACTTTTGTAATACATTGGTCTTCTCATCACGACAAAAAACACTTACAGGTAGTATGTATATATTCTGATCATTGGTTGGAGTATATTCCACTTCATTCCTTCATGACTACTTAAAATTTAATCTTCTTATAGGTGTCAGTGTAAAAACCTGTTACCCGTGTCCATGGTGTCTGAACAACCTAAGCGCTATTTAATTTATATTTCTTTATTCCGTGGAACACAGATTTTGAGAGTGCTTTGATCTGATCGACGATCCACATTGAATTTAACTGAACGCCATATGTACAGTGATTATCAAATACGGCACTTTAACAAACACAGTTATATCTTCATTTCGTTTAACTTTTAAAAGCAAGTCAATTGATTATAATTCAGTCATAACTTTTTGAAACATATATTCTTGATTTTAGGGATTCATCAGGAAGTCAATTTGTCACAAGCCAACAACGAGGTAATTTTTATGAATTTATTATTGTGATTTAACAAAATCATATAGAGGAGAAAGATACCAAAAGGGATATTCAATCTCATAAGTCGACAAAACTGACAACACCATAGCAAAAACGACGATATTCAAAACACCACATTTGAAACTAAAGACTGTGTTAAACGAAATTACGTATGTGTTCGTACATTTTGTAACAAGTAAGAAGACAGTCACTTGCTTCGTTTCGAAAACCACATTGAATTAAAAAACCCTCATGTCAATTTTCAGAATGGAAACAGGGTTTGAGTGTATTTGCATAATACAAACCTATGTACGACATGTATGGCTGGACGTTGTAGTTTTTATATGCCAGTGATGCCACCAGCAAGTGAACACAAAACAAGGAACTATAACTTTGGCCTGGTATCAAATCAAACGAAAACAATTAAAAACAAAGAAATATGTGGTTTTTAATAGATAAAGGTATATGTATTTGTACCCACGGAGACATAAAGGAAATTAAGATTTTGTTCTTATTTTAGAAAAGGATATCAATGTCAACAATGAAGTATTGGTAAGACTTAAAGACAAACAGATTGACAAAACAATTGTGAAATTAGTTTGTGCTTGCCTTAACATAAGGGACAGTCAAACAAGAACATTGAAATTACGAAATAAACATTGCAAAACAGCCAAATCGAAGGATCTTGATGATTGGTATGACAGAGTGGAGAAGAAAATGAAAGAAGTCTTTTTCAGCCACATAACTGATTATGTTCAACTGAAAGGAGATTGTGAATCAGAAGTGTTAGAGCTCTCTGTTAAACCTGCACCCAATTTATGTACACTTGATATGTATTCATATTTTCCAGCAGTGTCATCTGCTGATCAAGCAAAATATACCAAAGCCGTGGAAATTTTAAGACAAGAAGGACCACCTGGTCCATTACCAATTATACAAAATCGAACATACAAACTAAATCATGAAGTAAGAGGCTTAAGAAACGAAAATATAGACACTCAATTTAAGCAGATAACCGGAAAGGATGTTCCAAATACGTTAGCAAATATGTGTTCCCATTACATTTCCGCATTTGGAAATTACAAAGGGGGTGTTGTTTATTATGGTATTGAAGACACAAATGGAAAAGTTTTTGGCATTGACTTATCAAAGTGTAAACCTGAAGATATTGGTAAGTACTTTTAGATACACTTTTGGTTTAACCTTTTTTCTCTCCTTTATATAAATGGATGACAATTCTTTGCTATAGTGCATTTTCTTTCTAACTTGATTAATTTTGTTTGTTACGTACATGTAGGATCTTTAATAAAAATGTCTACCGAATTTATTTAATTCGCAAAGGACTTAGCCATTTTAGATGCATCAACTAATTATTTTCAAGTGTTCTTTAGTAAAAAAAAGACCATCATTTTACTTAAGTTTTTATACATCATATCTTATAGAAATTTTGGATAGGATTTTTATGTTAGATTTGTTAATTACACCTTTTTGTCTAATTTGAAACAGATTTCGTCTTACTTTTACAAGAGGTTACAATAGATAATAGGTCAAGGTACGGCCTTCAACACGGAGCATTGGCTCACACCGAAGAGCAAGCTATAAAGGGCCCCAAAAAATTACTAGTGTAAAACCATTCAAACGGGAAAAGCAACGGTCTAATCTATATAAAAACGAGAAACGAGGAACACGTATGAACTACATAAACAGACGACAACTACTGTAATCAGATTCCTGACTTAGGACAGGTGCAAACATTTGCAGTGGGATTAAACGTTTTAATGGTACCAAACCTTCTCCCTTTTCTGAAACAATAGTATAACAAAGCTACAAACAACTTGTTTTGCATACAAATATGGTTTTTTCAACCTGTTTTTGCTGTTGCTCCTTAAGCCGCGTGCTTAGCTCGCACGCAACTAATTTCAATTTCGATATCTTTGGTTTGAGCTGGCCCAGGTCCGAACCCACGACCTCCCTCACTCGAGGACAACACGGTTCGCTACCATGTGACCACCGAGTAGAGGAAATTATATTTACAGATGGTGTATGTTTAAAAAAAAGATAACTAAATGTTCTGTATGAATAACATAAGGTTAATCATATCGTCATTCATTTTTTGCCACTTTCAGAAGAAGCACTTGAAACAAAAATTGGAGGAATGATTTGCGGAAAATCTACCACAAAACTAACAAGAAAAACACATTGGGATATTCAATATTTTGAAATTGAGGTATGATCTTTTCTATTCATCCTTTGAGCTTACGTTTATTTTAATTGTCTTGTCTTATAATTAACTAATTTATACACAACATAAAAACATAATAAAGGTCATTCAGGTTAAGAAACAATAATTGTTATAATTTATCTAAGCATACATGTACATATATATATTTATTTTAAAAACAGTTTGTAGAACATACAAAAACACATATATGTAAGTGCTTTTGAACATAAAATTGTTTAACTGTAGATTCTTGCAAGATAAATTCATTTAAATTTTAACTTTTACAGGAAGATGGAGAAGAGAGCACTATTATGGTAAGAATTTTAGGTTCAATTATTATCTAAATGCAAGGCCATCTTTTGAAGTAAAACATATTGATATTGAAGAACTAGAAAAAAAATCTAATCGAACACACCAGGAAAATTAATGAATGAATACGCCGACTTGCGCTTCATCTACATTAAACTTAACAGAGGACAAAACCAAAAACAAAGTTGTAGATAGATATAAGAGGATGTGGCATGAGTGCCAATGAGACAACTCTCCATTCATAAAAGTAAACTAATATAGGTCAAAGTACGGTCTTCAACACGGGCATATTCAACGAGAACGTATTAATGTATTATGAATTTTAACCCTGTTTGTACTAGAATGACAATTTGGACCGGATTTTAAACGTGCTAGTTCACAAGGTAACAGTCCACAGGAAGACATGCAGAGCATTGAAAACCAAACATCACGAAAAGTTGTGCCAAATACGCTAGAGCCATCTACATCTAAGGGTAGAAAACCCTAAGTGATTCAAAAAAATCAAAAATTCAAAAACTGTAAATTAACAGAATATTACCATATCTAAGTTATGTCATGTAAACACAAAAGTGCTGACTGATGGGCTGGTGATTCCCCTCAGAAACAACGGAATGTCCACCAGCACTGACATCGACCCAGTAGTTATAAACCGTATCAGTTAAGCCAGACTTAACATATGGAACGCCAGATGCGTGCGAATTAAAAATAGAAAGTTGACGAGCATCGGAATTTGTTTTAAAAATCAGAAAAACTGTGCCAAATACGGCCAAGGCTATCTATGCGAAGAGACTAACTTGATTAAGGATGTTCGCCACTCAGTTTCAAAATAGCAATCTTTTTAAAGGACTGTTATAAGTTGATAGTATATAAATAAAGAAACTAAAAAAGCAGAAATAAATGAAGGGTCTGCAGTGTGCTTGTTTTCGAGATATAAGCCGTTGAAAATTTGGCGGGAAATAATTCTCTCTAGATTTTTCGTACATTTAACGTTACCACCTGTTTTCTTTCAAAAACGATGAAAAAATAACAATGATTTTATAAGATTTTCAAATATGGCTTTTTGAACTATATGTAATAAAATTATGAAAAGAAAAGTAGGGGTTAGTGGACAAAATTTCTTAATGGAAAAACATGGATTAAACCAGAGGATTACGAATATATGGTAAAAATTCAAAAACAAGAGGAGCGAACATCCTTTAATATACCAACAAATGAACATATCAATGATGAGTGAGAAAAAAGTCAACAAAGTAGATAAGTCAACTACATGTATTTGATTTGATATAATTTGTCCTTTCTTTAAAGATGTATTTGAATCGATTGATAAAAGAAATAAAACATTTTTGCATGTCCTGTAAATTTATTATTACTATTGACCAAAAATTGCATAAAGTATTGTCTCATGTGTAGTTAATTTTATATATGTCAATAAGAGTAATATTTGTTACTTATTTGTTTTTCTTATTGCCTGTATCTTCGTATAAGCAAAACAGGAAAATAATAGCAGTAAAAGTGAGTAGAATACCTGGTGGAGTATTCACTGCAGTCCCTGAATCTTATTACGTTGATGATCATGGGAATGTGCAGCAGTATAAAGACTTTGACGAATGGAGATCTCAAATGTTAACATCTTATATTGGTATGATATTAGTTACTAAATGCTAACTTATTTTTTCTGTTATTTTTTCTCTCGCGTTTAGCCCTTCTGGCAAACTCTGCTATTACCTTTCCCGATTTTCTATTTTTCTTTATGCATTTATATAACGCAGATCCAAGTTTTACTAAATTTAGTGTTCAGAACTTAATACCTTATAACCGGTAATTTTTCCGGTTATCTAATTTTTCGCGGTATTTCACGGTCCACAGCAGATGGCAAACATTTTAATTCGAATACTATTATGTCGAGATTGGCAGACCTTTCTTTTAATTTCTAATGGTTTGGATAAATTGGGCTTTCTAACGATTGAAAAGTAATCCTTCCGAAGCATTCGAGAATTATATGTAATTTCACAGGTACATGCTCATTCAGTTTTATTAGTCTTTTTAAACCAAGATGTCGATGTTGAAATATTACAGAAAAAAGATCGTCCATATATCCTTATAAGCCGTTACCGGGACATATATTTCCACGGATTATATTAAAGAAGGCAATACCAAGGTTTCAGACGTTATGAGTGATTGTGCAAAATAAGTACACTGGAACGGGGAAAATACGCTTTTTATTAGCCAATTGACGGCGAAGTTGTTCTTTTCTTTTGTTACATCTTTATTGTTTTATCTAATTTCTCTATTATGCATCTAGTTTCTATTATTGGTCGATTGTTTGAACTTTTTTGTTACATTGTCATGCAGTGTTGATATAAATGAATAATAGCATGTACAGGGTGAACATCAAAGGGACAGCTTCCAGATTCCTTCTTACATTAATTTAGTTCAGAATTGTTACAAAGCGAAAAAATTAAAATCCACAGACAAAAAGATGCACAATTTTTCCAGAAATGGAAATGCTCAAGAACAACCCTTAGTTACATATTTGTAATCCTTGTGATTAAATATAGATTTTCAAGGTATGAATTTAAAGTAATATGCGTATAAAAAAAACATTATCTTCTAGGCTTTTAAACACTTTGATGACTCAGACTCATCCGTAAGTGGCAATGGTCAAGTTATGTTAATATAAAATTTACAGGTTACCAAATTTTATTTAATAAACCATTTATAATGTCGTCATTGAATTGTACAACAATCAAATAGCCTTACATTAACTAAAATAATTGGCCAAGATTTCTATCAGAAATGTTCTCAAAGTTCCTGAAGATTACATTTTAATCCAGATTTAATACCCATACCTTCAGTAAGTCTAAAAGTAGACGATTATTCTTCCTTGCCTTGCCGTACCGATTGGAATCGGATACTGAGTAGATATGAAAAGTGTGTTCATAATAAACATGGCGTTGTTAGTTTATTTACTACTTATAAGTTTGGCCCTTTAATACCGTTTGCCTGGCGTTTACCTTTCGATAATATCCGCGTTAAATGGTTGTGTTAACCAAAAAAAAAAAACGGTAGTAATTTTCAAAATGACGTGAAGGTGGGTAAAATATATGACTAAATTAGTATTCAAGGCATTACTCATCCATTTTTGAGAAGCTCAAAGACAATACACCTTATTGCTATTTGGATATCTGTCCCGCTTGACCCGAGAATCTGTCCCGCTTGAACTTTTGACGTCATACAACAATCACTTTTCCATTGTGGCGTCAGATATTTTCTATTATGACGTCAAAATTTTACGGGAAGTTTTGTGATGTCCAGTAATTGTGGACAAATAGCGATAAGGTGTATTAAATATGTAGATGCATTTTGGAGAGACATAACATATCCCATATGAAGAAGATCACATGACCAAATATCACAAATCAGTGTCTATGATGAAGTTTTAATATTCAGTTTTGTCTCGCTGGAGGTAAAAGTAACAGAAGCCAAAGATTGTGATCCTCATGCCAACGTCTGCTTCGTTGGCGTTGGATGCTTTCAACATTAAGGCCATACCAGGCACATTTTTGTGTGTGCCAGAAGCGCGTTTCGTCTACTCAAGACTTATAAGTCAATCAAATATGTTAAAAAAGGCCAATCAAGTACGAAGCTGCAGAGCTAAAGAATAATGACTCTGTTGCTTTATTTTTTTTTTATTTCACACTGACGAAGCCACATTAAAAGACTTAAATAATGCATGTACCTCTTTACAAAATGTTCAGACGTGGCATTTGTATTATATTGTTGCAGTGGTTAAACTAATCTAAGCATTCACGATAAGACTATGAATTAATTTCGTAGGTTTTATACGATAGGTTACTTCACAATAAACTATATAAAAACAATGATTCTTTAATTCAATTGTAACAGACATGCATCATAGCACTCAAGTTTTCGTGATATATATTAAGAAAACATATAAACGCATTCAAAGTTTAAATTTGTAATGTTTTATTCTCAAGAATACCTTCAAAAAATTATGGAGAAAAAAATGCACGAATACATCATGACTCTTGTGTTATAAAGTTGATGACAATTGTAGTGTCTAAAGCTATCAAAGATTAGATCATTAGAAATACATACAAAATGTGTAATTCTGAAAACTAAATAAAAAAAGGAATATGGTCATTTCACAAATATTTACAACATTAAATCCAGGCTTTTATTTATAGATTCCCCAGCAACTAAGGGAGATACACACCAGCTTGAAGAAAACCTACACAGTATATCTGATAAGATTGAAGACCTGCGACTCAACTCAATTCAGAAACGGGAAACTAGTAAGTTTCCATTTAAATGACTACTTTGGTATCAGATACCCGTACAACACATAGATATTAAAAGTCTAATTATTAATGAACTTAAAATGATCTGATCATAAAGTATGTGTTCAAATCATCATTATAAATTCCTTAATTAACTTTAAGAATGAAGAACAGTACTCAACAAGTCTCCCCTAAATACAATGAAATGTTCTTGTATTTGACAAAGTTGATGTCTCCTGTGTATATATATACATACACTAGCCACTTTATTTCCTAACAAACACTAACCAATCAATAGAATATTCACACAGGATGAGCAAGATCAGCTTACCCTTTCAGAGCACCTGAGATCAACTCCAGTTGTTGGTAGGATTCGTATCTTTAGTTTACTATATAGTGTTTTGTCGACATGTTTGTCTGTGAGCCTTCTTCCTATCTATATAAACAGTTGAATTTGTTTTTATACGACCGCAAATTTATTTGCAATCGTATTAGGTTATGATGTCTGCGTTTGCGTCTGAAGGCATTTTGGATCGCAGACAATAACTTGGAGTATAAGTTAATGGATCTCTATGAAATTTTAACACAAGGTGCAATACCACTAAAGGATGGTTGATATTCTTATTGGGGGCTATTGTCTTGACGGTTTTGTAATTAGGGGCCAAAAAAGATCAGTTTTACTGGTTCATGGAAAATAAATTGGTTCACAGACAATAACTTTAAGTGTATGGATGTGTAAGAAATTTTAGCACAAGTTTTCATACCACAATAGGAGAGTTGGGATTGATTTTTGGGGTTATTGTCCTAGATGTTTTTTAATAAATTTTAGCACAAGGTTCCATACTACTATGGGAAGTTTGGGATTTATTTTTGGGTTTATTGTCGTAGCTGTTTGGTAATTAGAGGCCTAAAAAGGGCCAAAAACTAACAATTTTCATGTTTCAGGACAACAATTGGTGTATAAGAGTATAGATTTCTATGAAATTTTACCACAAGGTTCTATACTTCAAACGAAAAGTTCTGATTGATTTTTGAGGGTCATGGTCCATACCGTTTAATTATTAGGGGTCGAAAAGGGTCCGAATTGCAGGCAATATTTTGAGTTTCAAACTAAAACTGAGGGAAACACATCAAATATAAGAGGAAAACAACGGAACAACAGAAACACTGAAGTGCAACAAAAACAAACGCCAACATACATAGAAACGGACTACTAGTATTTGATATTAAACAACTGCCATATCCCTGACTTGGTCTATCAAAAGACAATAACTTGAGTTTAACTGTATAGATTTCTATTAAATTTAAGCACAAGGCTTCAAACCACAATAGGAAGGTTGGGATCTATTTTGGGGGTTATTGTTGTAGCTGTTTAGTTATTAAGGGCCAAAAAGGGGTCAAAACAAAGCATTTTTCATGTCTCAGGACAAAACATTTGTGTATTAGAATATGAATTTCTATGATATTTTACTACAAGGTTCCATTCTTCAACAGGAAAGATTGGATTGATTTTAGGGGTCATGGTCCAAATCGTTTAATAATAAGGAGATAAAAAGTGGAAAAAAACTCGGATTTTCTTATTTCTGGACATAAATATAAGTCTATTTATTGCTATTTGATTGTGTCACAAGGTGTTATACCATAAAATATAGTTTAAGATTTATTTTAGGGGTTAAGACCCTATCGGTTTTGTTAAAAGGGACCAAAAGCAATACTTTGTATACATTGTTTATTTCTTTATCAATTTCAATGGGATTTAATTCAAAAGTATTGAATTCTTGGCAGTCTTTAATATGCTAAATCTGATTGGGTATTTAAAATTTGGATTTTAGGGTCTGGTTTAGAAATGATCCAGATGTAGGTCCAAAGGGTCCAAAATAAAAATTAGTTTGATTTCTTTAAAAATTGAATTATTGGTGTTCCTCGATATGCTGAATCTAATTGCGTATTTAGATTTTTTTTTATTTTGAGGCCGGTCTTCAAATTGGTCCACATTAAGGTCAAAGGGTCCAAAATACAACTTTGAATTCTTGGGGTTCTTTGATATGGTGATTCCAACCATATACATTTAGAATGTGGATATCGGACAATAATTGGTCATGTTGGTAATGGTCCAATTTAAAATTATTCAAGTACTTGGACCATATTCATTCTGTGTCAGAAACTATGCTTTATCAAATATTTAATCAGAATCTAATTAGTCGAAATTTCAAGTTGAGTAATATTTCAAAATAGATACAGCATCATGTCTAATTTTAGAGAAGAAATGATGTCTAGAGATAGATTGAAATTTACTCTTCATTATTATATATTTTTGAATAATATTTAACATCTTTATAACCTAATCATAGAAATTAAATACAAAATAGAATGAAGGAAAGTTTATAAGGAAATTTCCCTACACATAACAAAAATAAATTGAAAATTTAATTTTTCTTCCTCTAAAACTACACACAATTTGTATAATAGATTTTTACAATTAACTAAATATACACATTTGTACAATGTATTTACTTTTAATTTTTCATGCAATTCATGCATAATTTTCACCTATTATCAAGATAACATGTGATAATTGTCAATAACACAATTATAATTCGAGTGACGGATTTATTTGATTTTTTTTCCTAACTACTTTAAAATCTATGCTTATATTGTTTATAAATAAACATGAATTTAGATTTTTTATTTTTGGCCCAGTTTTCAAGTTGGTCCAAATCAGGGTTCAAAATTAAACATTTTATTACATATAACATTGGTGGAAAATCAACAATCCTCTTTGAAAAACGTCACAAATAACAACCCCATAGTAATCAAAACTAAAGACTCTAGAGACCCTGAGTGGCTTACCTGCATCCTCAACAATGGCCACTATGTGTTAAAAAATCACCACGAAAGGGCAATAACTTTATATAGAGTTAACTATCAATTTCACTTGACATATTTGTAGATCTTGTCTTGCTGATCATTTTATATTTTTAAAATATCTACATTTGTATTTATTATAGTTTCAAGATAAAACGCAAAAACTAAAAAAAAAAGGGTAAAAATCATCTTGTAGCGGCAATAACTTCATTAAAGTGTGGACTTGATATTTAAGCTATAAAGGCTTATTTGCAAATCTTGTCTTCCTGATTATTTTTTATATTCAAAGTTTCTACATGTATATATCTATTATGATTTTTAAGATAATATGCAAAAACGCATACAATTAGTGGAAATCAACATTAAAGAGCAATAACTCTAATAACGAGTCCTCTAACGATTTCAGAAATTTGACTATTTTGTAGATCGTGTCTGGCTGATAATTTCGTTCTAACTAAAGCATCTCTCTATCTATCATAGTTTTCAAAATAACAGAGAACACTTTATAAGTTTAATTAATTCATCCCCCTTGTGTATATTTAAGCGAATTAAATATGTTAAAACTAAACTCAAATGTACAGCAGAGAGATCTCAACATTCTGTACATTTCTACCTCATTTCTCTAATTCATAGCGGTTTCAAGACTTTCATTTTACCCCTTGGAACTATTTTAAACCATGTCGGCCATGCTGGTTTGCAAGCCGGGTCATTTGACACGTTTTTCGAACTAGATACCCCAATTATAATTGTGACTAAGTTTAAATATATTTCGCCCAGTAATTTTAGAAGAAAAGATTTTTATAAGATATCAGAAAAAAACGCAAAAAAATGGTTAATATCCTCATTAAAGGGCAATAACCCATATAAGAAGTCGTCTGATAGTTTTGACGCACACCCACAATAGGTAGATTCCAACATTCTGAACATTTCTGCCTGTCAGATTTTTTCTTATAGCGGTTTTCAAACTATTAGACAAAACTTTCATTTTACCCCTTTGTTCTATTTCTAACCATGATGGTCATCTTGGTTGCAGACATAAAAAATGCTTGTAGACTCATTTTTAGTAGTTTTAGAGACGAAGTGATGAGCTAAAAATTAAAAAAACTTTTGCAAATATTTCTTCTCTTTAAAATAAGCGATGATAAATTTATTTAATTAAGATAAATATAATATATCTCTTAAACATATGCTAAATTAACCATTGTTAACTATGACTTTTATATGCTGATTGTCATTTTTTAGGTGATAATTCTATAGTAAACAATTCCATTGTACTAGGCAGAACTTTAGTTGGTGAAAGTAAGTAGACTTAAACAAGAAGCAATATTCGATGTCAGGAAATTTATTGATATTATTTTATGCTTCAGTTAGGTCTTAACCATTTCTCAATCATATTAGCATAACGCGGAAAACAAATTCTTGCTTAAAACACACAAGGTTATTTTTGATTGAGAAATCAAAAGGCAAATAAAAATATTTTGACAACATGATGATTTGTGCAAAATTTGAATAAACTGATACTATGTCATACACGTATCATATTTTAAGGTATTATTTCAACATTTTTCAAAGTATGTACTCATGTTAGACTGAATAGACAACTTTCGATTTCGTTGCATTTTCATCTTAAAAATTTTGGTTTCAGTGAACATCATTTGTGCGTTTAGGGGCATCGTCACCTCCTTCCATTTTGAAAAAAATATAATGCTACATGTATATTGCACGAATCATTCGGCAAATTAAATTCTTATAACTGATAATCAGCACTGCTGTCATTAGGGAATTGTGATTATGTTCTTACGGAAAAAATATTATTTCAATTTTATGCTGCTTAATAACGATCACAAAGACGATTGATGAACTTTTACAGAGAAAGGATACAGGCGACCCCCTCAATCCGGTAAATGACGTCATAAAGGCGCACCACATTGACGAACTTTTCCGGTGAAGGACATAACTCGAAAGTGGTCTATTAATTGTCCAGTTGCTTGACACAGTTTCTCATTGGGAAGCAGTATTCCCACAAAAGAGCTTTTACTAACTTACTTTTTTTTCAGTGTCTAGCAATATTGAAGAATGGCATTTAGTTTCAGTAGAGAATTATATCTATACCGAAAGATATTATCAGAAATTAAAAAAATGTATGAATATGGAAACGAAAAGATGTGTCATTCTAAAAGGTGAGTACAACTTGTTATTTGAAAAACACAGAAACTCGTATTATTCGTAAAGGTGATAAAACATATGTTTTATTTGAAATAAGGGTTAAACATATATTCTAAAAGGCCAGTTATCCTTACAAAATGCATAGGTATGTTACAAGTGAAAGACGTGAAACGATGAACTCAGTATTGTGAAAATAGACTTAAACGTGATAAAACGTTAAACTTTGTGCTTCTGATACCAGAATAAAAAGAGTAGTGAGGAAGATCAACACTTCATATGTTTTATGGTCACCATTACGAATTAGTTAACCGATGCGATATGTCTCTGTCCAAACTCACTTGACACATTTTTTGGCTGTCTTAGATCTTTAGATATCAGAAAAGTCTTCGTGTCTGGAAATGTACTGATTGTGTCTTATTCCCGGTGTCAATGCAAATATGCATATCGGCAAATGAATGTGTAGCAGAAGACGCTTACCATGTCGACACTTAGGGTCTCTCTTCTTTGGGAGCTTATTCAAATTCCGGAGTTTTTTAAATGCTTCAGCAAAATATTTGTCGGGATTATGTAGTAATTGCATTGTCCATCCGCCCGTCTTTCTGTCCCGCCGTCCTGTCGTTAATCCGTGTGTCCGAAGGTTTCCTTGTGATAACTTGTTTCCTCCTTGCTTGAATGCAGAATGAAACTTATGCAGATAAAATATATACGAGAGGAAAAGATGCCTATTGATTTTTTGAGGCCAAGAGAGGAGAGGTTAAGGTCATCATTATTTGAAATATGTTTATATGTTGAAGTTGTGCACCTGCTATTATGGAATTTCAAGAGAAAGTTTCTTTCTCAATTTTCCGTACTTTACATGCACATTTATTACCATTGACTTATTTTTTATTTGTTCTCTCTAAGATAATAGCCTTAATTTTATTTGGATGATATGTCAACCTTTTTTGAAATATTGTTGTAAAAGCATCATAAACGAAACACTCTAGGTTGCACTGTAAATAAAGCGGTTTCACAAACCACTCCTCTCTTGGGGAGATGTATAATATTCATAAATATTTTGTTTTGTTTTGTTTACGTACTGGTTCCCAGATATGATTTCTATGTTTCATCTCATAGAGACCTAACTTGGAAATGTTACTCGTATTAATACACATGGATAGCACGGAAATTAAATTCTGGGACGACCCAAAGTGAAGGCAGGAGTAGAACATAATTTTAGTTTAAGTTTAAACTCATAAGTTCGGGGCATATAAATGTTGAAAATATGCCGCACATCCCTATGTTTTGACCGTTGAAAAAAATAGTACTTTTCATTCTTGGATACAATTTTAACGAAACTTCATAGAAATAGTGACACAGTTTTAGCCGTAAAAGGAGTTCCTATGGAAATTGCATTGTCTATATTTACAGAAGTGCAACCTCTACAGTTCTGTGGTTAGCTTAATATGAATATGAACAAACATGATTTTGCTACTCCTACAATAATTTCTTAAATTATCAAAATACCTTAAGTAATTTTCATTTGTTCATCCTATTCTGACAAATAAAGATTGAGCATCACAAAGACAAATGAAATTCGAACTCTGATCATATGCAGTTTCTTTCTATCTTCTGGACCATTCTTTTGTGCTCCTGACATTTAAAATCTGATGATATGACGACAAATGGAAAAAATGATAATCTATGATCAATTATTTATAAGTAATGATTGGTGACAAATACAGACATGATGAATACCAGAAATCAAATAGATATATAATTTACAAATTTGTCATATTGCAAATGAGAGATTCTTTTGATGTTACATTGGTTGCTTTAACTTGTGTGGATTTAAAGATTATAAATGAACGATTATTGAGGAAAGCTGTAAACCAAATTCAGATGATGTTAAGTAATTTGTTGATATAAGAATAAAATAAATATTGTACAAAGTACAAAAAGCAACTAGTACAAAACAATAAACACAAAGCACCGACATAAGAGTTCTCGTAGTTACTGAAAGATAGTTTAAAGCCAATTTCCTACTACTAAATAAATAATGTTCTCCCATACTAAAATATCAATCAGTTCACATCCAACGGATTTATTGGATATACGTTATTCGCTGTCTGAAGAATGCATGACCTTGTGCATTGCCAAAAATATAAGTAAGCAGTATCGATAGGATAAGTACTGATATCTGTATAGCAATATATTTTAAGTTATATGGTTGGCTACTAACCCCTAGGAATTCAAAGAGGGCCGGAGTCCGAAAACCCTATTGATTTCACTAACCCTATATTGATCCATAGGGGATTAGTAGTGAACCGTATAATGAAGTTATCGCACACAAAACCTTTCTTATTAAAATAAACGATGATATACAATAACATTAATGGATCACGTGACCATTAATAGTAGACGTGACGTGATGATACCCCTTTTAAATTTACTAACCTCCTACCGATTCATTGGGGTCACCACGTGACAGCGCTAAACCAATCACACCGTCATTATTTTATCCGAGGTGCGATAAATTTGGTTATGTGTAATGTTTTTAAAACAAAATCAATGTTAACACCGATAAAAAAAATATTTTAATATTTAAAACAATGTTAAATTGATTATCTTTAAGCATAAATGTTTTAAAAGGACCAATGAATTTATATGGATCGTATTTTAATTTGCGGTCTCTACAAACAAGATCAGCATAGAAATGAATGATATAGGTTAAATGAATATATTTGATAAGAGATCATTTTGAGCAGGGTAATATTATTGGTGAATTTATTTTCACATTCATTCTAATATGACACTCTTATATTATGTCACCTTGATTTGACTTCTGAATCGATTAATGAGATATGAACATTGGTAAAACAAACTGTTTTAATTTAATTTATAAATTATAAATATCATTTTTAGGTTTGATAGGAACAGGGAAATCCGAACTTGCTCTACAGTACTGCTATAATGTCAGGAAACGCAATTCTACCATCGTCGTTTATAAGTTACGATGTACAGATACAAATATGTTTGAAAAATCATTGCGTGAGCTTTGCAAATGCCTCCCTAACATTAATACAATTGAAGAAGAAGAATCTCAAAAAGAAACGCTTAACAAACTAGAAGATGCCATAATAAGGGAGATCAAGGATAGAGAAGGATATCAGTTTTTGCTTCTAGATGATGTGAAGCCAAATTCTAAACATGCTGTGAATGGCTTTTTACAGAAATGTAAACGTGTTGTAAACATTAAGCTAATTGTGACAACATCAGTGTCGTTAGAATTAGATGCATTCACAGAAGTAGTAGAGGTCGATGGATTTTCGGAAGCTGAAGCAGTAGAATTTCTGTCAAATTTTCGAAGTGTCCAAAACGAAGATAAAAAGTATTACTTACAGCTTGCCAAGAAGTTTAGCTGTAATCCGAAAGGGTTGCATATTGCAAGATCATATATGAGTCAAGCAGGTTTGTCAGCAAAAGCTCTTACAAAAAAGCTTAATTTTCCTCTGGATATGCTAAAACTTGAAAAAACAATAGCCGTAAATGAAACTTTTGACGAAACACTTTTTAGTTCTCTAGTTAGCATAATAAGGGATATGCACATGAAATACAAACAAGAAGGAAAACAGCATATATTTGAAATGTTACTCTTACTACAATTTCTTGAAGCCGAAAATATACCTGTAGTTCTGTTCACAAAAACATCATACGAAGCATCGGATTTCTGCATTGACGACCTTATTTATGAAATTAAGAATTCGTCATTCGGAACAATAGATGATCATGATGATAACAGAAAAATTAGCACTCATGATTTAGTGAAATCAGCCTTAGAGATATATATGACCGAAATGGAGGCTGAAGTTCTATTAACGAATGAGAAGCTCTTGAAAAAGCTGTTAAGAGCTTTCTTTTTGTTGATGGACAAAGACAATAAGCATAAGTCAGATCTTCAGCGTCACACTTTACTTGTACCTCATGCACGTGCCGTTTTGGAAAAACTTAAAGCAGAAATGAAGGGGAAACTAGAAGGTGCACCATTTAAAAACGTAGATCACATCTTACAAGTTATATACTTAAAAGATATAATAGGATACACATACAGCTTTAATGAAATGTTCAGCGAAGCCAGTGAATATTTCGAAGATGCAAAAAAGGACTTGTTTAAACTACTAAACGTAGAAAAAACATTTCAAGTGGACATTGAAAAGTTAGTCAAAGCTGATTGCGATATCTTTCACCAAGAAAGTTTAGTTTGTGAAAAAACTAAAGAACTCTTTTCAACAATTGTTGATTTTATCAACAATGCAAAGCAACTGCCTTCCGTTAAAAAAGTCAGTGAGGAATATGTGATCAATAAATATCGGAATGCACAGGATGCAGAAGTACTGTCAAGATTACTTAAAAAACAGGAACTAGCAGAAACCACTCATTTGATCAAAGATGAGTATGTTCAGTTGTCACACAGAGGATATGCAGTACCATTAGAAGGACTAAGTAAAGAATTTTTGTTTGAACTCATAATTTCTGTTTTACATACATATGGCAGAAGACTCTTTTACCTTCCAGATGATAGAGATATACAAACGGCAAAAATATTTTTCTCATATTTGTCTGTTGCCAATGAATTGTCAAAAATGAAATATATCAGTGAGAATCATTTGAGTTTTGGTTCTGAGCAAGGAAAAAGTGACATAGATAGGCTGTCTTCCGTCCTAACAGAGAGGAGTAAAATTCAGTCTGTTTTAGACTTTTTATGTAATGAAAGAGAAGTAGATGCTTCTACTTTGAATGATTACATTTCAATTTGTAAAAGTAGGCTTACAGAAAGAGTAAACTACTATGAATTTGGTGTTTTGAAAGTTTTGCATGATAAAAGCGATCATTTCACTGCCATATGGGTCCGGCTGATACTTGGATGTTACATCAATTTGATAAAAATCGAGAAAACTGACAAAGTACGTTACGAAGCATTAAAGTGGGGTAAAGATCTTTCTGTGATGATGAAAAGTATGGAGGACAATACTTGCTACCCCAGCCTTGTATGCTCACTGGGCGATCTTTATTTTGCCACAGGTCAAATATTGAAGTCAGAAAAGTGTTTTGAAGAAATAATTCCAAAATATGCCAAAGTAGAGGATATAAGTCAGACTTCCGAGATCTCTTTGAAATGGTTTGAACGGGAGGCGTGCGTTTCCTATATCAGATGTCGAATGAGTAGGTCATGCGATAAGGAGCAAAATTTTGATGCATATACGTTACAAAGATTGGAAGCTTATAAATTGCTTTTGCAAAGATATGAAATTGAGCTTAAAAATTTGGAAGAAATGGAAGTCCAACTCAAAGGAAGGTTACACGGTGTATGTAGCGACCAGTAACTATGTATGCCTTTAAATCAGGAATGCAGACAGATGTCATGCAGTTATGCTAATTAAATATAAAAAGGTTTCCGATGTACTGCAACCCCAATGGCAAAATTTTGCACAATTCTCTTTTCCTCATTTGTTTTGTCCTGGAATTCCTCCTAAATTACCGCCTCGGTGGTCTCGTGGAAGCGTGTTCGACTCGAGTGCTAGAGGTCGTGGATTCGAACCCCGGCCGTGTCAAACCAAAGACTTTAAAATTCGTATTTACTGCTTTTCCACTAATCACGCGGCATTAAGGAGTCAGAGCAAAGATTGGTCGGCTCTGAGTCAGAATTAGTGTCCGGGTAAGGTGACATGTCTTCCTGTGGACTGTTACCTTGTGAACTAGCACGTTAAATATCCTAC
Source organism: Mytilus californianus (assembly GCF_021869535.1). Taxonomy (NCBI): domain Eukaryota; kingdom Metazoa; phylum Mollusca; class Bivalvia; order Mytilida; family Mytilidae; genus Mytilus; species Mytilus californianus. Next base: position 10,600,759 of record NW_026262666.1, on the reverse strand, counting down.
TCAGCGTGTCGGTCTAGTACATAGCAGGGTTAGTATTCATATTACATTATAAAATTGAGATTGGAAATGGGGAATATGTCAAGGAGACAACAACCAGACCAAAGAGCAGAAAACAGCCGAAGGCCACCAATGCGTTTTCAACACTGCCAGAAAATCCCGCACCCGGAGGCAGGCTTCAGCTGTCCCTTAAATAAAACTGTGTACTAGTTCTGTGAAAATGGACGTCATACTAAACTCCAAAACATATAAATGAACTAAGATTAAAAACATAGAAGACTTACCAATGCCTTTAACATGTTCTCGTCCTGAATATGCATTTCAATTTGCAATTGAACGTTATGTAGCCATCATCATCATCATCATCATCATCATCATCATCATCATCATCATCATCATCATCATCATCATCATCATCATCATCCAAAAAGATAGAAGTTTGGATTCGTTACTAAATATCTAAAGCATGTAATTATAATGCATGCTATTCACGATATAAGATATTTATTTCGTTAGAACAATAGTTCAGGACATAGCTATCTATGTTGCTGCTGTAATGATATAATATTATATGTAGATATTTGTTTCTTAATGAAGTGGAAGTTATATAACTGATAGCTATGTTTGTTATTTCGTTCTATTATTTATTGTGCACTTCTATCAGTAAAAACCTCTACATTAAATAGTATTTGGATTTCAGTGAAATATTTAGAAAATTTTAAACTATCTAATTGATTTTTAACTTTTATCCATTTTGTTATCTGTTGAATAATTTCCGTAGCAAACCATGGACTTTGTCATATTTTATGAAGGAAAGTCATATTGCATTTACATTACTTCTTCTTTTAACGCTTTTATATCAATTTGAAGAAAAAAAATTAAATATTTTACTTTTTAGCTCACCTGGCCCGCAGGGCCAAGTGAGCTTTTCTCAACACTTGGCGTCCGTCGACCGTCGTCGTCCGTCGTCGTTAACTTTTACAAAAATATGCTCCTCTAAAACTACTGAGACAAATTTAACCAAACTTGGCCACAATCATCATAAGGGTATCTAGTTTAAAAAATGTGTCCGATGACCCGGCCCGCCAACCAAGATGGCCGACATGGTTAAAAATAGAACATAGGGGTAAAATGCAGATTTTGGCTGATATCTCTGAAACTAAAGCATTCAGAGCAAATCTGACATGAGTCTTAATGTTCATCAGGTTAGGATCTGTCTGCCCTGACATTTTCAGACAAATCAGACAACCCGTAGTTGGGTTGCTGTCCCTGAATTGGTAATTTTAAGGACATTTTGCAGTTGTTGGTTATTATCTTGAATATTATTATAGATAGAGATAAACTGTAAACAGCAATAATGTTCAGCAAAGTAAGATCTACAAATAAGTCAAATGATCAAAATGGTCAATTGACCCCTTAAGGATTTATTGCCCTTTATAGTCAATTTTTAACAATTTTTTGTAAATTTTTGTAATCTTTTAGCGTAATCCTCTACTGAGACAAATTTAACCAAACTTGGACACAATCATCATTAGGGTATGTAGTTTAAAAAATGTGTCCCATGACCCCGCCTGCCATCTAAGATGTCAGGGATGGCTAAAAATATGACATAGGGGTAATATGCAAGTTTTGTCTATTTTTTTTTAACCGTTATAAATAGAGAAAATCTGAAAGGAGCAAAAATGTTAAGAATTATGAGCTCTACCAATTGTCCATATATGTCAAAACTGTTAGACAAATTTTTATAGGAGTTATTGCCCATAAATGACAAATTTTACCATTTTTTTTTCATTTTTGCCGTTCACCATGTTAACTATGATATTTAGAGAGAAACATGTTTCTTTTTCCTGTTATGCCTTATATGATTTAAATTATAATAGATAAATAAACACTTTAAATCACAAAAATGATCAGCAAGGCAAGATCCATTAAAAAGTCAACTTTTTCGGATATAGTTAGTAGACTGTCACTCTTCATAGGAGTGATTGCCCTTAAATGAGGATTTCTTTTACCCTCTTTTGTGTTTTGAGCAAAAACTAAAGAAAATAGAGAGAAACTAAACAGACTAAAAGATCAGTATTATAAGATCAACAAAATAGAGATTTTCGTCATGAAGTCTATTCTCGTCTACAATATGTTGGAGAGTGCCCTTTGTTTGATATATATGCACATAGACCAAGGTGAGCGACACAAGCGCTTTAGAGCCTCTAGTTTACTTCCTTAGGAGTTATTTTGTCATGTTGAAAAGCCAATCCATACGTTTTTCTTAAAAATGAATAATAATCTAAATTTTAAAGGTGCCGAATAGAGTCAGATGTCTTCAGTGTCGATGTAACTGACATAGAAAAGATACAAGATTATTATGTTGTTGTAACATGTTATGGGTTATTATATAAACAGACTTCATTCAAGTTTAGATCTGTCGCAATTATTCTATGGACAACAAAAAATCATCACACGATGTAATTGTTTAAAATTTTATTGGAATGTTTTACTTTTTAATCGTCCATGTTTTTTATTTTTATTCGCTTAATGTTTCAAAACGTTTTATCACTCAGTCAGTATAGTAAGACATCACAAATGTTCAATTCCTTTATCTTTCGTGCAGTCAGTATCTATATATTCATCGTTGCTGTCAATATCAATATATTCAACATTAATGCCTGTTTGTTAAAAAATTTGTACATAAGTTAGCGTGTCCAGATGCATATTTTTTAAAGTTGTCTGTCAAAGTTTTCCTGTTTAGATAAATATTTTTCTGTCACAGTTTTCTTGTCAAGATAAATAGTTTTTTTTAAGGATACCTTAACAGATAACGTTAAGACTATTATGTAATTTACAGGAAAGTTTTCAAAGTCATTTTTCTCTATAAAGATAATGATTTTAATTTATACTTTGTTTTACTGATAATGACATTTTAAATTGTATTAAGTAATCTAGTATTGTTTACAACTTACTTTGTTTAGTATGCATTTTAAGTACATTCTTGTGGCTTTATGTTCTATTTCTTAAGAAATATGTGTCAGGGTTTTTAGAAGTAGTGTTAATCATAAAACGCTTTGTTAGATTGTGAATTTGCAATTATAAAGACTGAATATAACATGAATAGTCTATTTTCATTAGTTAATTGATTAACAGTTGAAATATATAGCTATGTATGATTTCAAATGATTGAATTTGTAAACCCTTAAACATTACTCATTGTTAGAGGATTTTTTTCTGATTTTTTCGGACTTTGGAACTATGTCATTTTTCAGCCAAATTTATGAAAGAGGGTACCTAATTTGTGTAATCAACATCTACATTTTTTAACCCAGATCCCTAAAACTTCACAAGAAGATTGCACGTTTGTTAAAGTTGTGCACCTGCTATTATGGAATTGCTTGAGGATTATTTTTCTCGTTTTTCCGGTCATTTTTCAGTACAATTTATGAAAGAGGGTTTATAACCTCATTAGGTTTGCTAACTCTCTGTGGAGTTCTAAATAATTTAATTAGATGCATAAATTGTTACCATCTTTGAAACTTTAGTTCCATTATGGAGTTGTTTAAAAAAGAATTATATTTTTACAATATATATATATTTATGTTTCAATATATATTTAAATTTTTAGTAAAGACCCTTATCCATTGTAAAAGTAGCAATCTGCGCAACCGGCCATTTCAGTATTCGATCATATCTTTTTTTTAAATATTAAAACTCATTTGGGAGTTTTTTCCATTTATATCGAACAAAATTATAAATAGATTCAACTTCTAAACAGAAAAAATAGATAAATAATATAAGTTCTACAAATTGTTAATAATGACTGAAACCATGGGAACTTACAACCTGAGTTGTCCTTTAATAATAAGTTTTTAATTACTCGAAAGGTATGAAAATAGATAGATAGATAGATAGAAAATGAATAAAGCAAAAATAATCAGCAATACAAGATCTACAAACATGTCAATATGACCAAAACCATTGCATTACTACTGATGTTATTGATAATAAATGAGGATTTGTTTCTACTTTTGCTTATTATCTTACAAGTATAATCAACAAAGTAAAATCGACTAACAGAAATTGTCAGCAACAAAACTGGTCGGCAATACATGATGTATAAAAATTATGGTATAACTGAAGCATAAGTAAACTGCATAAATATAAGAGTTGTTGTTCTTCAATGATGGTATCTTTTGATTTATTGATTGGTGTTTAACGCCACTTTCAGAACTATTGTGCTATTTCGTGGCGGTCAGTTTTTATTTGTGGAGGCAGCCGGTGTGCTCGGAAAGAACCACCAACCTTTGGTATGAAAACTGACAATCCTAGTCAATTAAGATTGGAGTTGAACGCACCTGCCACGTGCGGGATTCGAAACTCACAACCTCAGTGTTGACAGGGTAGTGATACAGTAGATGAACTTCTTAGACCACTCGGCCACCGAGGCCCCTTTCTTCTCTTAAAGACGAAGGTCTGTTATATCTATATTACTTAAATAACGAGGTCCAATTTGTTATCCGGCATGACGTAAAAACGACGAATCGAAGAATTCAACTTTATATATAACTAATAAAGGACACCAATAATTAAAATGTTCCGGATCGAATCCGATACCGATACCAATAGTATATGTAACCTGTTATCGGTTACCTAATATGTACGTTCGGCCTCTATCAGGCGCACCTTCAAACAGTGTATTTGGGATTTGCTATGTACACGGGTCATAATCACACCTGAACTTCATCTCATCATTATACAGGGATTGACGCTACTAAATTCAATCATTGTCGCATGTAGTTTCCGGATGTAGCAAGAAAACCAGAACGGGTTCAAACAGAAAGTTTTTGAAACCTTTGAAAACTGTGCACTTTATAATCAGCATAACATTATAAAATGACTATACGAATATCAAAAAGTCAATGCTAAAAATAAGGCGTAGGTACTTTCTAATTTGTTAGCCGGCATGACGTAAAAATGACGAATCAAAGAATTCAACTTTAAATATAACTAATATAGGACAATGTTGTTGATTAAAAACAACACCATTCCAGGCCGTTTTGTTTTCCACATAATATTACCAATAATTAACAAGTTCCAGGTCGACGGGTTTAAAAGAAAGATTTTGAAAGCAGAGAAAACTGTGCACCTTATAATCAGCATGACCTTATCAGATGACAATACTAATACTAAAAATCCAGGCTAAAAATAAGATGTAGGTAAGATAATAAAAGGCATATAAAGATATATGAAAATAAATCTCTTATCTATAATACTAAATGAATAATTTTGTCGAATTGTCAGAAACACTAAAAGATATGTAGTTTAGATAAGACAGATTGTTCTCCCATTGCCATTTATATTATTACAATGCATTAACTTTCTTCACATGTATTTGCAAATGCATTTTGTATATCTAAAAAAAAAGAAGTTGTGATTTGATTGCAATGAGACAACGCATCACAGAGACAAAATAACACAGAAGTTAACAACGAGAGGTCATGTATGGCCTTCAAAAATGAGCAAAACCCATACCGCATAGAAAGCTATAGAAGGCACCGAAATGACAAATGTAAACAATTCAAACGAGAAAACTAACGGTTTATGTACACAGCGAAAAACAAATATGATATACAGCAGCAAACGACAACCACCGAATTACAGGCTACTGACTTTGGACAGGCACGTACAGAATATGGCGGGGTTTAATATGTTTTCTGGCGTCAAACCTCCCCCATTACCTAGGAAATAGGTGTAACAGTACAACATAAGAACTAGACAAAACGATGCCCCCGCACTCCACTCTGAAGTAACAGTATCATAACAAAGTCAATGTAGGACTTTTTTTTAGAAATTTTTGTGTCTGGGAAACACAAATGATGCCCCCGCACATGCACAGTTTTGTTTTTAAATACGCAAAGTTGAGCATGGGAGCACATAGGGCATGATATGTCTATGGTTCACTGTAGGAGGGGTTATCAGGGAACGCTACGCACCTCTTATGCAAGTAAATACTCCAAACATGACAAAGTTCGACTATGTCCCAAAAGAGTAAATATTAATAAATATCAAAACCCTGACCACATGCACACCTTCAATATTTGTACAAACAGCCAGCAAAGTGAAATTTTCCTAGCATTCAAACTGTAGGAGAAGTTATACGGAAACACTATGCACCTCTTATGCAAGTATATAATACCAAAAATGACAAAGTTCAACTGTCTCCCAAAAGAGCAAATATCAATAAAAATCAAAACCCTGACCACATGCCCACCTTCAATATATGTACAAACAGACAGCCAAGCGAAAACTTACTAGCATTCAAACTGTAGGAGAAGTTATCTGTGATAACGATATACCCATAACGGGACGGACGGACAGGGGTAAAACAATATGCCCCCAAACTTTCAGTTGTGGGGGCATATAAATAAGTTGAACTGGACGTTACTTAAATCAATGTAAAGCATACTCACCCAACACAGACACAAAGTACAGATCTAAGATTACTTCCTGTTAAATGACAGCTAGTTCAAAGTCAATAGCAACTAATAAAAAAATATGTGCACAAGTCTAGCATATCATTAATTTTTGTACACATTCAACCTTAAATGGAAAAAAGTAAAAAAAACAAAAATACCGAACCCCAATAAAAATTTAAAACGGAAAGTCCCTTATTAAATGGTAAGATCAATAGCTCAAACGAAGGACAAACGCCTGTCATATTCCTGACATGGTACAGGGATTTACAGGGAAATGGTTGATTAAACCTTGTTTTATAGCTAGCTTAACTTCTCTTTTGTATAACAATCACATAGAATTCCATTATATTGACAAACACATGTGTGCGCAAAACAAACAGACATACTAGTAATAGGTATAAATGTCAAAATTGTGGTACAGCGGTCAACATTGTGTTATAATCTTAATCACTATAAAAAACAAACAGCTATGTCAGCAATGAAAAACAAAATGGCATATAGACACTATAGACAAAGCACAGAAGTAAAAATGAACGACAAGAATACAACAAATGACCATAGCACAATAACACAATGGCGGGATGTATAAATACCGAGAAGGATCGGATTCAACCATTTTTAAAAGGGGGGTCCCAACCCAGGATAAAGGGGGGGGGGGTTCAACTATATGTCCCCATTTAAATGGATTGATCGTCAAAAAAAGGGGGGTTCTAACCCCCGGAACCCACCACCACCCCCTGGATCCGCCACTGCCGAGCCACGCCTAAAGGATATTACCTAAATTGTAAAGGTCAAAGATATACAAAGACTATTCAGAAGAAACACTTTAACACGTAATTTAAATGATAAAAAAAACGTCAGTACATAGAATTAATACTTCTACACCGTATATTTATTTATGTTGGTTGATTTAGTCTAACGTTTGATTTTGTCAGGTTTTATGGACTTCCCCCTTTTGAATTTACCTTGGACATGTTGGAGTTTAGCATAAAGTTGTCCCAAAACAATTTTCGCCTCTTTCTGCTCGACAGTATTTATTCCGTTTTCTGAAATTACTCACCACCTTTCAAAAAATCTTGATCCGCTCCTAAGGAATATGTATTTTATTTGTAATTTGTATGTCTACTTGCAATTATCTAACCATTGACTTGATTTTTCCTGTCATAAATACTCCATAGATGTATGGTGTAGTAATGTTATGTAATTTTATCTTTATTAAATTACTTAATATCCGATATATTTGAAATATAATTGTTTACTTTTTCTTTCGTTTTCATTGTAATATTTACCTACACATTCATTTCCGGAACCAAAGAATACGGAAGTAATGTAAGTATATAGTAGATATATTTTATACGCTAAAATATTTAAGTGACATTTATATAACATGTATGAAACATACACACACTGACTTTTAATACACTGGTGGTGTACAACAGTAAACAATCGTATATATTTGGAACCAGATTATCATTGTAATCGTCAAAATCGCTTTGTGCATGTTTATGCATTAAGTCCTTCTATATGGCGGGTTGTGATATAAAATATTTCATTAAATGCCTTTTATCATTTCAGCTTTTTTAACTTTTATTCCCATGTCATTGTTTTAACAAACACGGTATTTCATTAAAAGCAGTGTTTAATTGCTACCCGTATTCTCAATTTTACAATGGTAAGGTGTTGCACATATATAAAGAGCTTTGAAATTCAAATGGAATGGTATGTTCTCGAGAGTATGTTGGTATGAAGTTGAATAAGACGTAGAATATAGGGGCATGCCCGAAGTGTTGATTGATTGCGTGTTACATAACGTCCAGTTGCAAATGATTCATGCATATTCAGGTCGATATAAGTAGATCTAATAAGGTGGGTCAATGGATGGGATTAGACTGTCACTGGGAAATGAAACCCTCATGTCCAAGAATTGGTTCCCAATCTAGAAACTGTACCTTGAAATCACATAAATGAACACATTTTAAATTTCGCAGTCACATAATTACTCTATAAAAATTTCAAAACTTTTTTCTTCTATAAGCAAATAATCTTATAACCTTTTAAGACAAAAGAAATTCAAATCTTAAAACAAAGTAACAAGAATCTCGCCCTTGTCCTTCACGTAACTGTGATACTTACCTATATCGTTAAACTAAACCAATTAAACACATTGACTAAGTGTCCTAAACAGATCAAAAGCCTCAAATATAGATTAGCAAAGAATATCCGGCCAATGAACACTTTAATGATGTATGAAAAATTCAATGAGATTCTCGTGTTGTTCCAATCAAACAAACAAAATGTCCGCCAAGGCAATCTTTGATTCTGATGGGACAATTTTCAAACAAACATCTTATCCTCTGATTTTGCTTCCGAAAGGTTTTCCCAAAATAATCCAAATGATGATGCTCAGGACGTTTTAAAATAGTTTCATTTTGATAAACACACACAGACAATCAAGACTTGGCATGGTATCTGACAACTCTGGTCACACCTTTTTGTAAAGGAGGTGTTATTCCATTTTTAGGCACCCTGGGCTGCTAAAGTACCATCCCCCTTTTAATATGTTATAGAAACAAAAGTCAATATTATCTCACTTATATTTATTTCTTGTTACCAGGTTTCCTTACAGGGCGTTTTTCTGGTATATCCCTTCCAAATATGATAAGTCTGCACGTGCATGTAGCTTGATAACATTCTCGGTGGAATATACATTGTATATTACTTTTTATGGTATTTATTTAAATACTAGTAGTATTGCATTTTGTCTTTCGTCTTTGGCAATTCAAGTTGTTATAGCAAAATTATGAATTGCCAAAGACAAAATTCTATTTTATCGATAGTTTGAAATAAATTCTATTTTTGTCACAAAGTACAAATAAATCTTTCATTTTTAGTTTTACCACCTAAATATACATTTTCAACGACTAATTTATTTTTTTATTCGATAACAAAACGAAAAACAGAATATGGTGTTGCAAATGTTTTATCGATTATTATGTTTCCTCGATTAGTGTTGTAGAATGGAGTATGGAAGTACAACTTCTTCTGGGATTACTTGTAATAGGCAACGACCTCGACCTCTTCCAGAGGGACCCACTCTACCGGAGGGAAAGGACTATCATGTGTTTTTCTCATATAGAAATACCGAAGAAGATCGGAAATGGACGAGGAATGTAATAACAGAATTAGAAAGCAGAGGCTTTAAGTGCTGTGATCATGAACTTGATTTTCTCCCGGGAAAAGAAATTATTCAAAATATTAAAGAATACATTAAACGTTCCGTTAAAACGGTGCTTGTATTTTCAAAAGAATACAACGAAAGTTTGTATTGTAAAATTGAAGTTCATTATTCCCTGCATATGTCTCTCAGCGAACACAAACATATACTTATTCCTGTTAAAAGGGAGGATTGTGAAATTCCTGAAGATTTAGAATTCTTTACATGGATTGATGCAAGAGAGGACATAGAACTGTGGTTTCCACAATTTCTAGCAGCGATCAAAGCCCCAGGTAGATAATGACTAAAAATCGAAAAAGCATTTGAAACGAGGGGTCATCAGAAAATAAAATAGAAAATTTATTATCTTGTGGTTAATATCTAAATAGCAACTACATTTTGGGGTAAACGCCTTCGATTGTATTTTAGTCATGTTGATTGAAATATGATATAAAAATATTATGTGTTTGTCCCTTTCTTCCGATATATACCATCTCCATTTTTTTCTTTTTTTTCACTGTATCGTGCGTGCGACATTTCTATCTTCGACTTTAGATACTGTAATCCCTTTTCATAACTTCTGCTACTTTTTGTAAAAGTGTTTTTGTTAAAAAAAAAGTCAGGGATGATCTATTTAAAATAAAAAAACAATCTACTATTTTCGAAAGTTGATGATATTAGTTTCAGCATGGTCATTATAGTTCTTTACAGTTTGTTTATAGCCACTTTTAAATATATTACAATTGTTAATATAGAATTCCCATACATACATATCTGTTTATTTATTTACAGTGGACGCAGGTTTCACACAACCATTCTTACAGTTTCATAGTATGTATAATTTTATCTGTTTTTAATACTTAAAGTAGCAACAAAAAGATACACACCATCTCTTTAAAAAACACCGTAAAGCTGTTTGAAATTGAAAGATTTAAGTATTTACTTATTACTGTTTCATGTTAATGAAGGAAACTTCATTCTTAAACCTCCGTCAGGGTTTTTCATTAGAGTATTAACACAAACGATCCAGGTTTGATAATTTGATTTTCGAAAGTCTTTTTTTAATCTGTTATTATTCTGCTAGACTTGTGCTAATGCAATTCAAAATTCAAGTTCACCTGAAGGTCTAATTTTTATTCGTGCAACATTTATATAGAATAGGGATATGGGTATGATTGCCAATGAAACAACTATCCATCAGAATCTAAATGACTTGTTTTGATGCAACTAGAGGTCACCATACTGCCTTTAACAATGATCAGATTCCAAACCGTATAGTCAACTATAAAAGGACCCGACATGACAAAATAATCATAACACGTATCATCACTAGATGATCTATACTGATTCTAAAAACGATTAAAGCTTATGCCCTGTACTTAATAGATAAAAAGGCTTCTGTATGTATGCTGCTTAAAATAGTATTCTTGTCAAGTTTATTACAATGTTAAAAGAATTTTCAAGAGACAATTCTTCTATCGCTACTTGAACTAAGAATATTTCATTTACAATACACGAAGACAGACGGATAAAAATTAATCAACTTGACATTTGGAAAAATGCAGATAAATAAAAGAACAGAGTCCCAATTTCGCACTTGTAGCGCTTCGGACGCATTGAAATTATTAAACGTGTTGTTTTCAATTTTTTGTTCATACTTTATCGGTCTAAGGCAGTAAATAAGAAACTCTTTTTCTTTATTTTGTTCTTTAAAACTTTTTATTAATATCTTAAGGAAAATAAATGTAGGCTTGAAAGCGCTTAACAATGCAAATTTCCATCTAGTATCTATGTTTCCAAGGGACATAACCCTTTAAAGTAAAAAAGAACAAAGTGCCAATGTTCCCCGCATTGTTCATAATGTATCTGTCCAAGGACATTATCTAGAATATGTAAAACAAATGATTTCGGTTCTTCCAAACTTTTTATACATATCGTTTAGAAATGTAGGCTATAGAGCGCGTGTATGCAATTCTCCATATAATTAATATTTCCAAGGGGCATTACTCTTTTAAAAATAATTGATCGGCACTGATTTTCAAACTTGCTGATATAAACCCTTGATATAAATTTTATAAATATCTGACAAAATGTGTATACGCAAGAGTGCTTACAATGCAATTTTCTAAAGAATTTACATTTCTCAGGGACATAATTCCTGATAAAATTATTGATCAGGGTTTATTTCCGAACTTGTCCCAAACACTGCTGATATAAACCTTCAATTTATATTTCAAAACAATTCTGTAGGAAATCTAGGCTTGAGATCGCTTACAATGCTGAAGGGCAAACTCTTTTGAAAATTAGTTGTTATTAATATTATCAAAATGATTCATTTGATTATATTTAATACCATTGCATGAATACTTACTTTGATGTTTTCAAGGAATACATAGTGCTATACTCTTAACAACAGACATAATCATTCTTTTCCAGGGAGAAGTTGAAATGAAATTACATTTAGCTGGAGTAAACAGAGTTTTAGTGTCATCTAATATATTCATGACATACAAAATAGCTAGAATGACAGCAAAAGTTACCGTATCCTTTAAACAAATATTTTCAGACATGTTTAAGAGTACACCTACATTTCAATGTGTTAAGATCGAATTTACTTGCAGAAACACACAACACACTCCCATATAAAATTTACAAAAATATCAACAGAAAAATACTCAAAATTTGTGTTTACGTTCTAAACAGTATTTATCGATTGAATGTCTGTCTTTTAAAAGAGTTCGTCATGAAACAAAATCGATCAAATGAAAAGCATAGAACGGATATTTAAGGTATCTTTGACAATTTTGCCTAGCGCATTCTGATTTTTTATAAAAAACAAAAAAACATCGGTTTATTCATATTAATGTTTTGATTCTGGTCACAAGTCATATTTCATATTTCATAAAAGCAATGTGCTATAATAACTAGCTTTCGAGCGATTTTAGAGTTTTTTTCATCTGTATACATTAATCTTTGAAAAAATATCCATCATTAATATTGCATGTTGTATTTAAAAGTCACATAGCATGTAAGACGTTAGGTTCGAAAATTAACGGATAACGATTCCATTTGAGATAAATATGAGTATATGTGACAGCACGTTTATACATGTAGCCATGTTCACATGCATGTTTTAAGAATTTCAACTTAACAGTAAAAAGATATATTTTATTTATTACGACTGTCATCAATGTATGGTAAGTTTTTGCATTTATGGCAGGTTAGCCGCAAATAGACGATCTAAACAATCGGATAACAAAATTGAAACTTGAAATCATAATGCAATTTGACATGTAACGCAACTTTTCATTGGATATCGTCTGCCATCAATTACACGAATGAAATTGGTGGTCGCGCAGTTAATAAAACTGTATTTGTGATCGTCAAATCCTCAGCTGACGGTGGTAAATCTACAAATAGAGTAGTGTGATTCTTGATTAGAAGCATATCAGAAACTCTTGCAAAGGCGTAAAAAAAGGCGAAAAATACTACAAAAATAATCAAAATTCATAAATCGAAGAGAGACCGACAAAACCATGGCAAAAAACGAAAAATTACGAAAAGACAAAAGCACGATTTCCACGACATCGACTAATCAGATTGGTCGCCAAATAAACAAATATTACCTACAAGTAATCAATTGTACTTATTATCTGTTGAGCTAAACAAAAACTACTGAAAGACATACATGTCATAGATATATTGTTTTTTTAGTAAATAAAGAAACTACACAAATTGTTAGAAAGACATGAACAAGGCGAATAAATGCGTGATACGATGAACATCTCTTCCAAATGTGTGCTTTTCACCTTTTTGCTTGAGCAATTAGTTAACGTTATGAAAGGGTTTGGGGCTGTTTGTGAAAAAAAAAATTCGTTGTATGCCAAATATAAATTACCTAATTACCTCAAAAAATAAAACATCGTCACCTTTAACGTTTAAAGTTGAACATTTTACAGGAATACATCAAAGAACACCACGTAAGACAAAGTGCAGATGAGACCAGAGTTAAGATTATTGATGAAGATGACATCACTGAAGTAAATGAAAGAACTTCGTTGATTGGCGTGAACACCAGGGCTATTGATATTGATGTAAATCATATCTTGGTTAATGGCATACGATACAGTTACAGGGGAGATGATGACGTTGCCAACGTAAAATATTATTTTTCGCGACGTCAAACTGCGACATATCGGGAAAAGAGGCATTTTTCGACTGATTGTTATCATTCAGACTGATTTGACTTGAAAACGAGTTCATGGACCCCTCTTTTTTAAAATGACATTAGGTATGATTACGTATGAAGATTATTTGTACCATTTTTTATGAAAAAGTCAACGACGAAATTTTTTTGAAATTAGATAAATATACAGCAAAAAAACCTGTTTTTTTTTGTATAATACTGAACCTTTGATAAAAATTAATTATTTAAAAGAATTGTTATAAAATTTTAGAGCATACTTATGTTGAGAAGATATTCCAAATGTTTTAACAAAAATCCGCTTGTGTTTATCTTTTGAAACAAAAAAGTTTCGCATGTTTTTCCAAAGGATAGAAAAGTAAAAAAACCCTGAAATTTTGAGTAAATGTCTCAAATTTCGACCCCATTTATCTCTCAAAGTAGCACATGAATGCATATTTTTTATTGCATATTTGAATTATCTAGGTGGAATATTGCTTGTATGCAAACTTTTGTAAAAAAAATCAACGTGGGATCAAAACTGTATCGTATGCCCTTAATCTCAGAACCTCTATTATTTAGGTTTCGATCTTCTCTGAAAAGACATTGGATCTGCGTGCTCAAAATATGTATGATGCCATGTATATATATTTCTCTTTTAGCTAAAATAGTATAACACTTCAAATTATATTAGCGGATTTCTATACACTCGCGACGAAATGTCGGTGTCATATTGTTTCGCCACTGTTCGTCCGTCCGTCTGTCCCACGTAGGGTACATGGTTTACTCCTCCAACAGTGTTCAACCTAGAACTTTTATATTTTTAAGTTGGGGAACATATACATTTCGGGTAAAATAAGGCATGCGGGGTACATGATTCATCTAGCTAATTGAAGCTATAACTTTCAAACCAATCAGGATTTTGATTTCTTTTCAATTTTTCACAATCGACAGAATGTTGAACTTCGTACTTTGAATGTAAAGAAAGACTATAGAAGGAATATAGATTACGCAGCTGGCTAATTTTTTTTTTAGTGTACTACTGAATAATACGATCAATATTATCAAGATAAGGATGGTTTTTAACGACCTTGACTACCCATGAGGGTCTTGCACGGTCGGCAAAAAATATGATCAAAAGACAGCGTAATTCTTTACATTACAGACTAAATTGTTATTTTATTTCGCCGTCTTTCAATTTTGATTACAGGAAGAAGCATTGGACAAGATTTTAGATATATCTGTAAGCTACTTTGATAAGTTTTTGTCTGGAAAACTAAGCCATCCCGCGAATATCAGACATTCACGTCGGGCAATCTGTTTATGTCAGTTTTTGGAGGAAATGAACAAATCATGTAAGGGACAGAATACACAACATAACATTATTGAAGTGTAGCAGTTAAAGTTTATATTGAATCTCACTTATATATAGCTTTTCATTGTGTTTTTTATAATTAACTACATATAAATTTACTTATTATTTGTTTGTTTATTTCACAGGGTTTAATGCCACGCATGTGCATATGCGTGATACATGTACATGTGTGGCATTTTTACCATAGTTATTGCCTGAGCCTTTGATGAGTATCCTCACAATCTATAAGAAAAACGTTTAGGCAAATGCAGGACTTAATGGGATTTTGGTTACTCGAATAGTATGGCAGTAAACAAATTAAGGATGTTCGCCCCTCTTGTTTTTGACTTTTTTGTCAGATATTCGGAATTCTCTGGTTTTATACATGTAGTGCCATTACAAATTTTGCCCGCTAACCCGTACTTTTCTTTTCATAATTTTATAATATATAGTTTAAAAAGTCATATTTTGAAAATCTTATAAAATCCTTGTTATTTTTCATAGTTTTTGAAAGAAAAAAGGTGTCGGTGTTAAATATAAGAAAAGGCAAGAGAGAATCATTTCCCGCCAAATTTTCAACTGCTTAAATCTAAAAAACAAGGTAACTGACCTTTCATTTTTGTTTCTGCTTATTAAGTTCTGTTACTTATATACTATCAATTTATCACAGTCTTTTAAAATTCTTGTTATTTTGAAAAAGAGGAATGAACATTCTCAAACGTTCGATCACATTTTGAATAATTTAACGATTTGTATTTTTTAATTAAGGGACTTAACATTTTTTACCTGGGAGGGTGGCTGGTCAAAATGTAGGGGATCAATTTTTTTTCTATAACTGGAAAAGGGGGGTTCAATTTTTTTTATAAATTCAAAGTGGGGGGATCAATTTTATCTCTATATGAAACATTTGAGAACTTTTTAATCTTCATCCTACATATCATATGTGTCAAAGTGTTAAAATTTTGGCATGTTTAATAGAGGGGGATCACATTTTTTTTTAAATGTTTTTAAGGGGGGATAAAATTAAAAAAAAATAGTGTAAAATTTTAGGGGGATCAAGAAAATTTTATATATTTGATTTCAAAATGACCAGCCCCCCCCCCCCCCCCTCTTTTTCCAGGGGCGGCATCATGCGGGAAAGCAAATTATGTTGCTTCGAACAAGATAGGTCTATATAAATCGTAAAATTTGGCCATTTAAGTAAATAAAAACATACTGCATGGAATTCATAGATAAGAGATGTATTCCCAAGTTTGCAACCATTATCTACACAAGAAAGAGTAAAACACTCGCTCAATGCCTCTTGATTTTCGTCAAATTTGTAACATGAATCAGATTTCTGCTTGATTAGCTTATTTAAATTCATGTTGATCTATTGTTTTGAACTCATCATATATACCAGGATTAAAATTTTGTACGCCAGTTGCTCATTCCGTTTACAAAAAAAACCTTAACAGTGACGCTCGAATAAAAAAAGGTCAAATAAAATACGAAGTTGGAGAGCATTAATTGTAAAAGACAGATCAATATCTGATCATATCTCATCTCATCTTAACGTGGATTTTTTTCAACTTTTATTGATATGCATCTTCGAGATCCAAAGGTATTTGCACTTACCAAAAATCATTTGGACTGTAAAATGTATGTGTATGATTCTGTGTGTTCAAACTTCATATGTTCTCTTTACTCTTATGTGTACATGGATGATTCTTTGTGATCAAAGCTGTTATGTTCTCTTAATTCTAACGTGTATGTTGATGATTCTGTGTGTTCAAACCTATTATTTTCTCTTTACTCTAACGTTACCATGGATAATTAAGTGTGATGAAAGCTGTTATGTTCCCTTTATTCAAATGTTTACATGGACGATTGTATGTGTTCAAATACGGTACGTTCTCTTTCCTCTGATGTGTATGTTGTTGCAGCTGAGTGTTCAATTTCGAATATCAGTGCTCACTGAATTAACAATGCATGTGAAATTGAATCTTGATGGAATGTTGATGAATCCAAATTCAAATAATTTATCTTTCAAATCCAAACATATTTCCCGTCGACTCTAATTCAGGAACTTTTCCCTTACCTTTACCATTTATTTTTTTACCTCATCTTAAACAGCACCAATACGTCTTGTAAACTATAAGTATGCGATTACTGTTAAATAGACAATTACGGTGGAACTGAACTCAATGCACTTCATCATTATTTACCAAAAAGTGAAGTTACTATACATGAAACTTCCGAGGGAAACAGATCTTCACTCCCGATGAAAATGAAAATGATTTAGCATGACCTGATGGATGGAGAGTGGGAAGGTGTCAGAGCAAAAATTAAAATTGCCTTTCAAGACGTCATAATTGTTTGGACTTAGTAAAAATAAACAGTTGCATAAAAATCATATATTAAAATTGATGCATTACGTGCGCGCATTCGGAAAAAGCTAGAGTTTCTAAAATAACTTCATTAGATGAAAATGACAAAAATATTCGAAAAGCCCACCAATATACAAGTAGAACTGTGAGCTATTGCTTACTAATGATACCCCTGCTTTAAGTATTCGTTAAACAGAAAGTTGAAGAGAAATTATTCTTAAAAAAACATAACACTGTGAAGCATGATCACACATGAAGCCTGATAACAAATTCCGAGAATCTGTTATTTGTAGTTTCCAGGCCTAGAAGAATGTTGCGAAATATGTATCTATTTTATGTATATGTTGGTATAATGTAAGTAAAGTACATTTGGTAAACAGAAAGTTGATGAGCGATGAAACCGAAATCGCACCACACGGTAAAGCATGCTGACATGAATCGTGATGACAAATTTCTGGAAGCTATTATCTGTAGTTCCTTAGTAAAATGGACGAACATTTCATAAAGGTCATTATGGTCACATGAAGCCTTCTAAAAAAATGCAGGAAACTATAATCTGTAGTTTATAAGAAAAGCGATGGAAAGTTCATGGGACGGACGGAGGGACAGACAGTAAACCCCTCCTTCGGAGCGAGTATATAATAATGATTTAATGCATAAAATGCATGAAATGCATAAAATCAAACCAGGTAAAACAGAACTGCACACATTTTCTTTGAGAAAACTACATTCATTTTGTCTGTTAAAGGCCTTATGTCGAGAATTTTAAAAGACTATCATTCAAAGGAGATAAGGTGTATTCATCGCAGATCCCATAGACACAAAACAAAACTCGGATGTGAAGCGTTTTTTTTTGTTTGTTCTCAGCAACTAACCTTAAATTGAACCGCAATGTCGTCCTCCATTGAATTAAATCTTTTTGTTTATTTATTTATTCTATTCTCAATTTGAGATTTCAACGCCTAACACCTCTTTACATGGGGTGTAGTCCTTAAAACTGACAATGCATAGATTACAATGGTCGTTGTCTTATCCTCCATAATTTCATGTAGACTTGTCGTTTGTTGGTGTGGTTCATAAGTGTTTCTTGTTTTTTATATAGATTAGACCGTTGGTTTTCCTGTTTGAATTGTTTAACATTAGTCTTTTTGGTGCCCTTTATAGCTTGCTATTCGGTGTGAGCCAAGGCTCCGTGTTGAAGGCCGTACTGTAGTCTTGTTTCGTGGCAATAAACACACAAGAAACAATCTAAGGGTTACGGATTCTTTATTTCGAAGTTTATATCGTAATCCAAAATATTACCCTCACAGGTATTTTGAAGGCTTGAATACAATACAGTAATAAATCACATCAGCAGGTTGATGCCAACATGGTGCATCATCAATATGGTGAATACCTTAGAAATATAAAACCAAAAACCACAACAGAATATAGTGGAATAATTTACTATTCATGGAAAATGGTGTCCATCACACAAAGTGACCATATAGAAATGTAAACTTCACGCCAAAGAATTGAGAACTTATCAATATCAATAAAACCCAATTGAAACACCTGATAAAAGTCACACCTGAGCGAACCTGAAATCTACACTCCGTATAGTTTAACCATGCAATAATATAATACTACAGTATTTATAATAATATCTTCTGAAATAATAAAGTTAGATTAAAAATATAGAAATAATGAAACTTATATATAAAATACAAATATACTAAAATACCACTTTACCACAGTACTTTGACATATAATTGTTTACTTTCTACACATTGTAATTTGGATGGATAGATGTCTCATTGGCACTCATACCTCATCTTCTTATTTATATTTATCTACTAAAACAAATCATATATAAAAATCTTGTTTCGAATTTCATAAGCAGACATCCCAAAGAATGAAAGTGAATTGAAAAAAATAGAATTTATATAATGCTTGTTTGAAGCTTGAACGAGACAAATCAAATCAAACAAGACTTGTGTAAACAATTGCCTATAAATAAACAAGAAAATAGATGTATATATGTTCCAGACCCTATGAGTATTTGGACCGTATGCGTACGGTCCGGACCGTATATGTATACTCGTACGGTCCAGTACAAGCTGACCATACATGTTTTGGGATCATATGAATTAAATTTAAACATTTTTTTATATTTACAAATTGTTATTATTACCATGATTACAATTAGATGAATAAAGCGAATAAGCAAACAATTGAAATTATATATTTGTTACATTGTATATCTGAATCCTATTTTGGTACTCTCGCCCAAAGTGACACTTGCTGTCACAAGGAACGTCAGATTTTTTACATTTACATGTTTTGTTCATGCATGTTCCTTTGCATTTAAGTTTTTTGTAAAGTTCCTAAATATTCTAAACAAATTGTCTTCCCACATTTTGTTTACTTCCGATAACTTCAATTTCAGTGAGCATAATTCAATTAATGTATTACTGACATGCTAAATACAGGAGATTAACAGATTAAATAAGCATGACTTTCTTAAATAGTTAAAATATAAAGTTTTTATTTCAAGTACAATTGAACTTTTTATATTAATTTGAGATTTAAGTTATGATGATCTGTAATAAACATTTGTATCTAATAAACTTGACTAACTTCTTAATATTAAGCAGACCGTACTCGTACAGTCCGACCGTATACGTATTTGAAAAAGTACGCATACGGTCCAGACCGTACGCGTACGGTCCAAATACTCATATGGTCTGGAACATATACACAAACAACTAATTTTACTAAACTTTCGAAATGGATGATACGAACTTCATTTAAAACCAAAAGGGATACAATTGCACCGGTAGAGTTAGCATGTTACTTCTGATTTGCAATCGATACTCGTAACAATAGTTATGAATTATAGGTAAAAGAACAGAAAAACCGGAAATCATATTTTTACGATTTTTTAGTTTACAACTTTAATAATCCATCAAACGAAAACGAAAAATTATGAAAATTCGAGACGAAAACAAAAAAAAAGAGAAAAAACTTTATAAAATATCAAAGGCGAAAACGCGAAATGGCTACATACGGCAACCAAAGAAAAGGTCTGCAGTAGCATCATTTATAATTGACTGTTTCCATCCATTTCCCGCCAAAATCTCAAAATCCTGAAAACATCGCCCACCTTTTTCATTAAATGCAAACGTTTGTCATAATATTAGCAAGGATAAGACAAGGTGCAAATATTCCTAATCAAATAAAATGATGGGACCTATCTGCTCAGAATTTTCATCCGATTACTAAAATTTGTGTATGCTTTATTGCCTCCTTTGACATCAACAGAATGCAAAATATTGAGAACGGCCATTCACCTCTTCGGGATGGTAATGATGGTAAAGTATACGTTTCCTGTGTAATTAAAAGAAAATGTGGCATAAAAGTCAACAAGACAGCAAACCGGCGACACAAATAACCAAAATGAGATCTATATAAAGGGCACAATTTTCATATGAATTTTTTGATATTTTTGTAATCTTATGTGAAGACCCATTGGTAGCCTTCGGCTGTTGTCTGCTCTTTGGTCAGGTTGTTGTCTCTTTGACATATTTCCCATTTCCATTCTCAATTTTATTATGTGGAATGGTTAGGGTACACGTTGAATTGAATTTATACAAATGGACGCTTGTTCCAAGTCTAGCTTTCGAAATATCCGGTTTTTCGTGTATGTTTGCTTGCTGTGATTGTAACATGCTTTAGGTTCAAAACCATAAGATTGTACGGTGTAGAAGTCACTATTAGATAACAGTAGGAACAGCGGTTTATATAAAAATAGGAAGATGTGGTATGATTGCCAATGGGATAACTATCCACATAAGTTCAAATGACGTGGATGTTAGCGATCATAGTTCACTGTACGGCCTACAACAATGAGCAAAACTCATACCGTATAGTCGGCTAAAAGAGGCCTCAAAATAACAAAATGTGAATAAAATTTCAAACGAGAAAACTAAGGTCCTATTTTATTACAAAACAGTTTACGACTTGATCTAATAATTGGTATATAGTTTTATCATGACAAGTTACAGATCAATTTCGAATTTTGTTCCGGTTTGATGATTTTGTACAGAGTTATGGTCCTTGGACTTAGAAAAATCACTCATATAATCAGTTTTCCACACTTTTTTTCGTCATGCTTGAAGATATTGACTTGATATTTGTTATATAGTTTACATCATGACACGTTATAGATCAAGTTAGCATTTTGTTCCAGTACAATGAATTCTTAACCGGTAGGGGCTATGTATTACCATGCAATACTCTCAGAATGCTTGTATTATATACATAAAAAGTAAAATCACAAAAATACTGAACTCCGAGGAAAATTCAAAACAGAAAGTCCCTTATCAAATGGCAAAATCAAATGATAAAACACATCAAAAGAATGGACAACAACTGTCATATTCCTGACATAAGCCATTTCCTCTTACACGTCCATATCTAAGTATTTAAGAGTGAAAATTGAAATCATCTACCACCAACATGACTTAAAATGTGAAATAATTTCATGTATTAAACACATCTTTTAAATGATGATTTTCATTTTTTATAGGTGGCAGCTCTATATAAAATAATTCTATTGATTTCGGCAGAACTATTACAGTTTTGTTTGGTTATTTTACAAAGCAAATTTGTTATTCTTACAAACTTAACTGCCACCCCTTCATAATTTATGGATGATTTTGTTCGAGAGTTCTATAATCCAATAATAATGTGCTGACCGCGTATGATTTATGTGGTAAAAAATGCACTTAGTTTAAGGTAGTATAAATGTTACAGCAAATGATTGGTCAAGATTTTTAAAGAAAAAAATTAATACAGAAATTCCATTTTTTGTCATACTTTTAGAAGCTTAGTTTATATGTTGTTTTTATTTTTTGTTTCAGTGCATAGCAATATTGAAGAATGGCATTTAGAGAAATATTATATCCATACCGAAGAAAATTATAAAAAACTAAAAACATATATGGAGATGGGACCAAGAAGATGCGTCATTCTGAAAGGTGAGAAATACATGTGTCATTCTCTAAGTTTAAAGTAATAACACATAATTCTAAAGCTGAATTAAATATGGGTTTTTTTTCTGAGAGACAAAAATGCATGGTTTTAGGTAAAAAAGTTAGAAAAAATATTGTGAACGGTGAGTTATTATCAAAGTTTTTATTTTAATTAATAGTGAAATGTTTGTTATTTTAAAAGATTAGTAACCCCAGTTTTATTAATTTTTATATCATATCATAAAATACCGTGTAGATACCTGCCTCTCGATTCTTTTGTCATAGGTCTATGTATTTCGGGAGTCAAATTATTTCATGAGAGTATGCAAAGATTATTGAAACTATTTAGATACCACTATACACAAAGAATGTATCAACTAGTGAAGAATTTTTTATTTGTTCCTTCTGAAAAAATAAATTTATAGGTATGTTAAATCATCTTTAATATTATTGTTGTAAAAACATCGAGAGAAAAAAACTTTCTCCAGTTTGTGCTAAGCTTAAGGTGTATATGCATACACAAACTTATATTTGAAATGATCCTTTTACAGTTTCGTGATGTAAAGAACATTTATCCGGAGCACCTGAGATCACCCCCAGATTTTGGTGGGGTTCGTGTTGCTTAGCCTTTTTTTCTATGTTGTGTGTACTATTGTTTGTCTGTTTGTCTTTTTCTTTTTTAGCCATCATTATTTTTCTTATCAAATAATATCTTTGTTTATTTGAAACAATGCTAGAACCGGTCCTCTAAGTTCTTTCTATTTATTTTGTTTAACTCACTGTCAGTTTGAAAAGGAAATAATATATTGTAGGTTTGCACTGGTATTATAAAAGCATACATTTAAATTAAAATGTTTTAATTATTATAAAAGCATACATTCAAATTAAAATGCCTTCCCAATATTGATATTATTGAGAACGAAGATACTAAAAGAGAAACGCTTAATAACTTAGAAGATGCCATAATAAGGGAGTTGAAGGATAGAGAAGGATATCAGTTTTTGCTTCTAGATAATGTGAAGCCAAATTCTAAACATGCTTTTAATTACTTTATAAAGAAATGTAAATGTGTTGGTAGCATTAAGCCTATTGTAACAACCTCATTATCATTAGATTTAGATCCAATCACAGATGAAGTAGTAGAAGTCAGTGGATTTTCAGAAAATGAAGCAGTAGATTTTCTGGCATATGACAAAAGTGGAGATGATGAGAACTACTTACAGCTTGCGAGGAAATTTAGCTGTAATCCTAAAGGATTGCAGATTGCAAGATCCTACATGTATCAAGCAGGTCTCGCAGCAAGCGCTCTTACAGGAAAGCTGCATGTTCTACTTGATATGTTAAGATTTGAACAAACTAGAGCCGTAAGTGAAACAATCAAGAACGAAACTCTTTTTAGTTCTCTAGTTAGCATAATAAGGGATATGCACAAGAAATACAAACAAGAAAAGAAAGAGCATATATTTGAAATGTTACTCTTACTACAATTTCTTGAAATAGAAAATATACCTGTAGTTCTGTTCACGAAAACATCATACGAGACATCAGATTTCCGCATTGACGACCTTATTTATGAAATTAAGAATTCCTCATTTGGAACAATAGAAGAACATGATGATAACAGAAAAATTAACACTCATGATTTAGTGAAATCAGCCTTACAGATAGATATGACAGAAATGGAAGCTGAAGTTCTAATAACAAATGAGAAGCTCTTGAGAAAGCTGTTAAGAGCTTTCTTTTTGTTGATGGACAAGGACACTAAGCATAAGTCAGATCTTCAGGGTCATACTTAACTTGTATCTCATGCACGTGCCGTTTTGGAAAAACTTAAAGCAGGAATGAAGGGAAAACAAAAAGATGCACCAAACGTAGATCACATTTTACAAGTTATATACTTAAAAGATATAATAGGATACACATACAGCTTTAATAACATGTTCAGCGAAGCCAGTGAATATTTCGAAGATGCAAAAAAGGACTTGTTTGAACTACTAAACGTCGAAAAAACATTTCAAGTGGAATTTGAAGAGTCAGTCAAAGCTGATTGCGATACCTTCCAACAAGAAAGTTTAGTTTATGAAAAGACTAAAGAACTCTACTCAGCCATTGTTGATTTTATCAACAATGCAAAGCATCTGCCCTCCGTTAAAGAGGTCGGTGAGGATTATGTGATCAATAGATATCGGAACGCAGAGGATGCAGAAGTACTGTCAAGGTTACTAGAAAAACCAAAACTATCAGAAACCACTCATTTGATCGGAAATGAGTATGTTCAATTGTCACACAAAGAATATGCAGTACCATTGGAACGGCTTAGTGAAGAATTTTTGTTTGAACTGATTATTTCTGTTTTACATACATATAGCAATAGACTGTTTTACCTTTCAAATGAAAGAAATATACAAACGACAAAAATATTTTTCTCATATTTGGCCGATGCCAATGAATTGTCAAAAATGAAATATATCAGTGAGAATCAA
The DNA here is from genome assembly GCF_021869535.1 of Mytilus californianus. Taxonomy (NCBI): domain Eukaryota; kingdom Metazoa; phylum Mollusca; class Bivalvia; order Mytilida; family Mytilidae; genus Mytilus; species Mytilus californianus. The sequence continues at coordinate 10,575,680 of NW_026262666.1, read as the reverse complement.
TTGCAGAGTTTTGGCCCTGAGCATGGAAAAAGTGACAAAGATAGGGTCTCCTCCGTCCTAAAAAGTAAAATCACAAAAATACTGAACTCCGAGGAAAATTCAAAAAGGAAAGTCCCCAATCAAATGGCAAAATCAAAAAAAAAAAAACACATCAAACGAATGGATAACAACTGTCATATGCCTGACTTGGTACAGGCATTTTCTTGTGTAGAAAATGGTGGATTGAACCTGGTTTTATAGCTCACTTGTATGACAGTCGCATGAAATTTAATTATATTGACAACGATGCGTGAACAGAGAGGAGCAAAATTCAGTCTGTTTTAAACATTTTATGTAAGGAAACAGAAGTAGATGCCTCTACTTTGAATGATTACAATTTGTAAAGGAAGGCTTGCAGAAAGAGTTAACTACTATGAGTTTGGTGTTTTGAAAGTTTTGCATGATAAAAGCGATCATTACACTGCAATATGGAACCCGCTGATAGTCGGATGTTATATCAATTTGTTAAAAATCAAAAACACTGACAAAGTACGTGACGAAGCATTAAAATGGGGTGAAGATCTTTCTGGGAAGTAGAAAAGTATGAAGGACAATACTTGCTACCACCGCCTTTTATGCTCACTGGGCAATCTTTATTTTGCCACAGGTCAAATATTGAAGTCAGAAAAGTGTTTTGAAGAAATACTTCCAAGATATGTCACATAGAAGACAAACGTCAGACTTCTGAGATCTCTATGAAATGGTTTGAACGGGAGGCGTGCGTATCCTATATCAGATGTCGAATGAGTAGGTCATGCGATAAGGATCAAAATTGTTATGCAGATACGTTACAAAGATTGGAAGCTTATAAATTGCTTTTTCAAAGATATGAAATTGAGCTTAAAAAACTGGAAGAAATAGAAATCCTACTCAAAGGAAGGTTACAAAGTGTATGTAGCGACAAGTAACTGTGTATGCCTTAAAATGTGGGATGCAGACAGCGGCCATGCAGTTATGCTAATTCAATATTAGAGAGTTCCGATATTCTGCAACCCAAATGGCAAATATTTGCAAAATTCGATTTTACTCATTTGTTTTGTTCTGGATTCCTCCTAAATTACCGCCTCGCTGGTCTCGTGGAAGCATGTTAGACTCGAGTGCATGAGGTCGTGGATTCAAACCCGGCCGGGTCAAACCAAAGACTTTAAAATTGATATTTGCTGGTTTTCCATTAAGCACGCGGCATTACGGAGTAAGAGCAAACATTGGACGGCTCTGAGTCAGAATAATGTGTTCGGGTAAGGTGACATGTCTACCTATGGACTGTTACCTTTTGAACTAGGAGATTAAAAATCCTGCTCAGCGTGTCGGTCTAATACAAAGCAGGGTTAATATTCATATTACTTTAACATGTTCTCGTCCTGAATATGCATATTAATTTGCGACTGTACGTTATGCAGCCATCCATCATCATCATCATCATTATCATCAAACAAATAGATAGAAGTTTAAATTCGTTACTAAATATCTAAATCGTGTAATTGTATTGCATGTTCTTCACGATATAAGATACGGAATTCATTTGAACAATAATTAATGACATAGCTATATATATTGTTACTGTTATGATATATCAATTTATGTATATATTTGTTTCTTAATGAAGTGGAAACTATATAACTGATAGCCATATTTTATAAAGGAAAGTCATATTGCTTTTGCATTTCTTCATCTTTTAACCCTTTATGTAAATTTGAAAAAAAAAAAAACAAATTCAAATATATTTTACCTTTTTACTTCCTTAAGGGTTATTTTGTTGAAAAGCCAATCCATACGTTTTTCTTAATAATGATAAATAATCAATAAAAAATCAGTTTTCTATTACATCTCTTTTAAATGTGCTGAATAGAGTCCGATGTCTTCAGTGTCGATGTAACTGACATAGAAAATATACAAGATCCTTATGTTGTAATAAGTTATAGATTTTAATATGAGCAGACTTCATTCAAATTTAGATCTGTAATTTCATTTTATAGACAACAAAGAATCATCACATGATGTGATATTTTTTAAGATTTTATTAAAATGAATTAATTTTTAATATTTTTTTTCATTTGCCTAATGGTTTAAAACGTTTTATTACTTGTTCAGTATAGTAAGCCATAACATCGCAAATGTTTTATACCTTCCTCTTTCGTTGTTCAATATCTATATACTCATCGTTGCTGTCACTATCAATATATTCAGCACTAATTTTGTTGTAAGAAAATATGTACATAAGTTTGCGTGTCCAGATGAATATTTGTTTTTAAGTTGTCTGTCAAAGTTGTTTGATTAAGATAAAAAAAAAAAACACACACACGCACAATTTAGGTTGTCTGTCAAAGTTTTCTTGTCCAGACAAGTATTTTTGTAAGGATATCCTAACAGACATCGATAAGACTATTTTGTAATTAACAGGAAAGTTTTTCGAAGCTATTTTGCTCTATAACGATAATGATTTTAATACATGCTAAATTGACTTTGTTTTACTGATAGTGAAATTTTAAATTGTATTAATCAGTCTAGTATTGTTTACAACTTACTATATTTAGTCTATTCTTGTTGATTTATGTTCTACATCTTTAGAAATATTGTTAATCATAAAACGCTTAGCTAGAGTTTGCAATTATAAAAAATTGAAGATATCATTTATAGTCCCATTTCATTAGTGAATTGATTAACAATTGAAATAACTTTGTATTATTTCAATTCTTTGAACTTGTACACCATTAAATACTACTGATTGTTTGAGTAATCTTTTTCCATTTTTTTTACCTGGAAACTTAGTCATTTTTCAGCAAAACATATGAAACAGGGTGCCTAAATTATGTAATCAACACCTCCTACAGTTTTTAACCCAGATCCCAGAAACTTCACAGGAAGAATGCACGTTTGTTGAAGTTGTTCACCTGGTATTATAGAATTATTTGATAAATTTATTCTCATTTTCCGAACTGGGGTTATTTTTTTGGCAAAATTTATAAAAAAAGTGTGTATAACCTCATTAGGTTTGCTATCTATCTGTAGAGTTCTAAATAATTTGATTAGAAACATAAATTGTTACCATCTTTGGAAATGTTTTCCATTATTGAGTTGTTTAAACAAAATCATATTTTTACAACAAATATTTTTATATTTCAATATATATTTAAATTTTTAGTCAAGACCATTATCCATTATTGTAAAAGTGGCAATCTGCGCAACCGGCCATTTCAGTATTCGATCTAATTTTTTTCAAATATTAAAACTCATTTTAGAGTTTTTTCCATTGATGTCGAACAAAATTATAAATAGATGGAACTTCTAGACCCAAAATGATAAATAATATAAGATCTATAAATTGTTAATATGACTGAAAACATGGGACCTTATAACCGGAGTTGTCCTTTAATGATAAGTTTTGAGTTACTCAAAAGCTATGAAAAAAGATAGATGAATAGAAAATGTATACATCAAAAATTTATCAGCAATACAAGATCTACAAAATTGTCAATATGACCAAAACCATTGGAATACTGCTTTAAGATGTTATTGACAATAAATGAGGATTTGTTTCTACTTTTGCTTATTATCTTACAAGTATAATCAACTAACATATTGTCAGCAACAAAACTGGATGTATAAAAAATATGGTATGACTGAAGCATCAGTACACTGCATAAATATAAGAGTTGTTCTTAAATGATGGTATCTTTTGAATTATTGATTGATTGGTCAGTTTTTATTGATGGAGGCAGCCGGAGTGCCTGGAGAGAACCACCGACCTATGGTAGGAAAACTGACAATCCTAATCAATTAAGATTGGAGTCGAACATACTTGCCACGTGCAGGATTCGAAACTCACAACCTCAGTGTTGACAGGCTAGTGATAAAGTAGTTGAACTTCTTAGACCACTCAGCCTTCGAGGCCCTTTTCTTCTCTTAAAGACGAAGGTCTGTTACATATATCTATACTACTTAAATAACGAGGTCCAATGTGTTAGCCAGCAAGACGTAAAAACGACAAATATAAGAATTCAACTTTATATATAACTAATAAAGGACACCAATCATTAAAATGTTCCGGGTCGAATCCGATGCTGATACCAATAGTATATGTCACCTGTTACCGGTTACCTGATCTGTACGTTCGGCCTCTATAAGGCGCACCACCAAACGGCGTATTTGGGATTTGCAATATACACGGGTCATAATCTCACCCGAACTTCATCATTATACAAGGACTGACTCTACTAAATTCAATCATTGTTGCATGTAGTTTCCGGATGTAGCAAGAAAACCAGAACGGGTTCAAACAGAAAAATTTTGAAAGCAGAGAAAACTGTGCACCTTATAATCAGCATGACTTTATCAGATGACAATACGAATACAAAAAATCCAGGCTAAAAATAAGGCGTAGGTACTTTCCAATTTGTTAGCCGGCATGACGTAAAAATGACGATTCAAAGAATTCAACTTTAAATATAACTTATATATAGGACAATGTTGTTGATAAAAAAAACAACACCATTCCAGGCCAATTTGTTTTCCGTATAGTTAATATTACCAATAATTAACAAGTTCCCGGTCGACGGGTTTAAAAGAAAGATTTTAAAAGCAGGGGAAACTGTGCACCTTATAATAGGCATGACTTTATCAGATATCAATACGAATACTAAAAATCCAGGCTAAAAATAAGGCGTAGGTAAGATAATAAAAGGCATATAAAAGATATATGAAAATAAATTTCTGATCTATAATACTAAATGAATAATTTTGTCGAATTTTCAGAAACACAGTTGGTTTTAACTAAAAGATTATATAGTTTAGATAAGACAGACTATTCTCGCATTGCCATTTATACTATTACAATGCATTAACTTTCTTCACATGTATTCTAAAATGCATTTTGTATATATAAAAATAAGAAGTTGTGGTATGATTGCAATGAGACAACACATCACCAGAGACCAAATTACATAGAAGTTACAACTATAGGTAATCGTATGGCCTTCAAAAATGAGCAAAACCCATACCTCATAGCAAGCTAGCTATAGCAGGCCCCGAAATGCCAAATGCAAACAATTCAAACGAGAAAACTAACGGCCTGGTTTATGTCCACAACGAAAAACAAATGTGATATACAGCAGCAAACGACAACCAACGAATTACAGGATACTGAAATTGGACCGGCACGTACAGAATATGGCGGGGTTAACATGTTTGGTGGCGCCAAACCTCCCCTAACCTAGGAAGTAGGTGAAACAGTACGACATAAGAACAAGCTATTACTAAGTGATGCCCCCGCACTCCACTCTGAAGTAACTGTATTATAACAAAGTCAATGTGGGACTTTCTTTCAGATATTATTGTGTCTGGGAGACACAAACGATGCCCATGCAGATGCAAAGTGTTATTTTAAAATACACAAAGTTTAGCATGGGAGCACATAGGTCTATGGTTCACTGTAGGAGGAGTTATCTGGAAACACAAATATTAATAAAACCTTGACCACATGCACACCTTCAATATATATAGAAACAGCCAGCGAAGTGAAAACGTCCTAGCATTCACACTGTAGGATGAGTTATCCGGAAACTCTATGCACCTCTCATGCAAGTAAATTCGGCCTCTATAAGGCGCACCACCAAACGGCGTATTTGGGATTTGCAATATACACGGGTCATAATCTCACCTGAACTTCATCATTATACAAGGACTGACTCTACTAAATTCAATCATTGTTGCATGTAGTTTCCGGATGTAGCAAGAAAACCAGAACGGGTTCAAACAGAAAAATTTTGAAAGCAGAGAAAACTGTGCACCTTATAATCAGCATGACTTTATCAGATGACAATACGAATACTAAAAATCCAGGCTAAAAATAAGGCGTAGGTACTTTCCAATTTGTTAGCCGGCATGACGTAAAAATGACGAATCAAAGAATTCAACTTTAAATATAACTATATATAGGACAATGTTGTTGATAAAAAAAAAAAACACCATTCCAGGCCAATTTGTTTTCCGTATAGTTAATATTACCAATAATTAACAAGTTCCCGGTCGACGGGTTTAAAAGAAAGATTTTAAAAGCAGGGGAAACTGTGCACCTTATAATCAGCATGACTTTATCAGATATCAATACGAATACTAAAAATCCAGGCTAAAAATAAGGCGTAGGTAAGATAATAAAAGGCATATAAAGATATATGAAAATAAATTTCTGATCTATAATACTAAATGAACAATTTTGTCGAATTTTCAGAAACACAGTTGGTTTTAACTAAAAGATTATATAGTTTAGATAAGACAGACTATTCTCGCATTGCCATTTATACTATTACAATGCATTAACTTTCTTCACATGTATTTTCAAATGCATTTTGTATATATAAAAATAAAAAGTTGTGGTATGATTGCAATGAGACAACACATCACCAGAGACCAAATTACATAGAAGTTACAATTATAGGTAATCGTATGGCCTTCAAAAATTAGCAAAACCCATACCGCATAGCAAGCTAGCTATAGCAGGCCCCGAAATGCCAAATGCAAACAATTCAAACGAGAAAACTAACGGCCTGGTTTATGTCCACAACGAAAAACAAATGTGATATACAGCAGCAAACGACAACCAACGAATTACAGGATACTGAAATTGGACCGGCACGTACAGAATATGGCGGGGTTAACATGTTTGGTGGCGCCAAACCTCCCCTAACCTAGGAAGTAGGTGAAACAGTACGACATAAGAACAAGCTATTACTAAGTGATGCCCCCGCACTCCACTCTGAAGTAACTGTATTATAACAAAGTCAATGTGGGACTTTCTTTCAGATATTATTGTGTCTGGGAGACACAAACGATGCCCATGCAGATGCAAAGTGTTATTTTAAAATACACAAAGTTTAGCATGGGAGCACATAGGTCTATGGTTCACTGTAGGAGGAGTTATCTGGAAACACAAATATTAATAAAACCTTGAACACATGCACACCTTCAATATATATATAGAAACAGCCAGCGAAGTGAAAACGTCCTAGCATTCACACTGTAGGATGAGTTATCCGGAAACTCTATGCACCTCTCATGCAAGTAAATTCGGCCTCTATAAGGCGCACCACCAAACGGCGTATTTGGGATTTGCAATATACACGGGTCATAATCTCACCTGAACTTCATCATTATACAAGGACTGACTCTACTAAATTCAATCATTGTTGCATGTAGTTTCCGGATGTAGCAAGAAAACCAGAACGGGTTCAAACAGAAAAATTTTGAAAGCAGAGAAAACTGTGCACCTTATAATCAGCATGACTTTATCAGATGACAATACGAATACTAAAAATCCAGGCTAAAAATAAGGCGTAGGTACTTTCCAATTTGTTAGCCGGCATGACGTAAAAATGACAATTAAAAGAATTCAACTTTAAATATAAATTATATATAGGACAATGTTGTTGATAAAAAAAAACAACACCATTCCAGGCCAATTTGTTTTCCGTATAGTTAATATTACCAATAATTAACAAGTTCCCGATCGACGGGTTTAAAAGAAAGATTTTAAAAGCAGGGGAAACTGTGCACCTTATAATCAGCATGACTTTATCAGATATCAATACGAATACTAAAAATCCAGGCTAAAAATAAGGCGTAGGTAAGATAATAAAAGGCATATAAAAGATATATGAAAATAAATTTCTGATCTATAATACTAAATGAATAATTTTGTCGAATTTTCAGAAACACAGTTGGTTTTAACTAAAAGATTATATAGTTTAGATAAGACAGACTATTCTCGCATTGCCATTTATACTATTACAATGCATTAACTTTCTTCACATGTATTCTAAAATGCATTTTGTATATATAAAAATAAGAAGTTGTGGTATGATTGCAATGAGACAACACATCACCAGAGACCAAATTACATAGAAGTTACAACTATAGGTAATCGTATGGCCTTCAAAAATGAGCAAAACCCATACCTCATAGCAAGCTAGCTATAGCAGGCCCCGAAATGCCAAATGCAAACAATTCAAACGAGAAAACTAACGGCCTGGTTTATGTCCACAACGAAAAACAAATGTGATATACAGCAGCAAACGACAACCAACGAATTACAGGATACTGAAATTGGACCGGCACGTACAGAATATGGCGGGGTTAACATGTTTGGTGGCGCCAAACCTCCCCTAACCTAGGAAGTAGGTGAAACAGTACGACATAAGAACAAGCTATTACTAAGTGATGCCCCCGCACTCCACTCTGAAGTAACTGTATTATAACAAAGTCAATGTGGGACTTTCTTTCAGATATTATTGTGTCTGGGAGACACAAACGATGCCCATGCAGATGCAAAGTGTTATTTTAAAATACACAAAGTTTAGCATGGGAGCACATATGTCTATGGTTCACTGTAGGAGGAGTTATCTGGAAACACAAATATTAATAAAACCTTGACCACATGCACACCTTCAATATATATATAGAAACAGCCAGCGAAGTGAAAACGTCCTAGCATTCACACTGTAGGATGAGTTATCCGGAAACTCTATGCACCTCTCATGCAAGTAAATTCGGCCTCTATAAGGCGCACCACCAAACGGCGTATTTGGGATTTGCAATATACACGGGTCATAATCTCACCTGAACTTCATCATTATACAAGGACTGACTCTACTAAATTCAATCATTGTTGCATGTAGTTTCCGGATGTAGCAAGAAAACCAGAACGGGTTCAAACAGAAAAATTTTGAAAGCAGAGAAAACTGTGCACCTTATAATCAGCATGACTTTATCAGATGACAATACGAATACTAAAAATCCAGGCTAAAAATAAGGCGTAGGTACTTTCCAATTTGTTAGCCGGCATGACGTAAAAATGACGAATCAAAGAATTCAACTTTAAATATAAATTATATATAGGACAATGTTGTTGATAAAAAAAAACAACACCATTCCAGGCCAATTTGTTTTCCGTATAGTTAATATTACCAATAATTAACAAGTTCCCGGTCGACGGGTTTAAAAGAAAGATTTTAAAAGCAGGGGAAACTGTGCACCTTATAATCAGCATGACTTTATCAGATATCAATACGAATACTAAAAATCCAGGCTAAAAATAAGGCGTAGGTAAGATAATAAAAGGCATATAAAGATATATGAAAATAAATTTCTGATCTATAATACTTAATGAATAATTTTGTCGAATTTTCAGAAAAACAGTTGGTTTTAACTAAAAGATTATATAGTTTAGATAAGACAGACTATTCTCGCATTGCCATTTATACTATTACAATGCATTAACTTTCTTCACATGTATTTTCAAAATGCATTTTGTATATATAAAAATAAAAAGTTGTGGTATGATTGCAATGAGACAACACATCACCAGAGACCAAATTACATAGAAGTTACAACTATAGGTAATCGTATGGCCTTCAAAAATGAGCAAAACCCATACCGCATAGCAAGCTAGCTATAGCAGGCCCCGAAATGCCAAATGCAAACAATTCAAACGAGAAAACTAACGTCCTGGTTTATGTCCACAACGAAAAACAAATGTGATATACAGCAGCAAACGACAACCAACGAATTACAGGATACTGAAATTGGACCGGCACGTACAGAATATGGCGGGGTTAACATGTTTGGTGGCGCCAAACCTCCCCTAACCTAGGAAGTAGGTGAAACAGTACGACATAAGAACAAGCTATTACTAAGTGATGCCCCCGCACTCCACTCTGAAGTAACTGTATTATAACAAAGTCAATGTGGGACTTTCTTTCAGATATTATTGTGTCTGGGAGACACAAACGATGCCCATGCAGATGCAAAGTGTTATTTTAAAATACACAAAGTTTAGCATGGGAGCACATAGGTCTATGGTTCACTGTGGGAGGAGTTATCTGGAAACACAAATATTAATCAAACCTTGACCACATGCACACCTTCAATATATATATAGAAACAGCCAGCGAAGTGAAAACGTCCTAGCATTCACACTGTAGGATGAGTTATCCGGAAACTCTATGCACCTCTCATGCAAGTAAATTCGGCCTCTATAAGGCGCACCACCAAACGGCGTATTTGGGATTTGCAATATACACGGGTCATAATCTCACCTGAACTTCATCATTATACAAGGACTGACTCTACTAAATTCAATCATTGTTGCATGTAGTTTCCGGATGTAGCAAGAAAACCAGAACGGGTTCAAACAGAAAAATTTTGAAAGCAGAGAAAACTGTGCACCTTATAATCAGCATGACTTTATCAGATGACAATACGAATACTAAAAATCCAGGCTAAAAATAAGGCGTAGGTACTTTCCAATTTGTTAGCCGGCATGACGTAAAAATGACAATTAAAAGAATTCAACTTTAAATATAAATTATATATAGGACAATGTTGTTGATAAAAAAAAACAACACCATTCCAGGCCAATTTGTTTTCCGTATAGTTAATATTACCAATAATTAACAAGTTCCCGATCGACGGGTTTAAAAGAAAGATTTTAAAAGCAGGGGAAACTGTGCACCTTATAATCAGCATGACTTTATCAGATATCAATACGAATACTAAAAATCCAGGCTAAAAATAAGGCGTAGGTAAGATAATAAAAGGCATATAAAAGATATATGAAAATAAATTTCTGATCTATAATACTAAATGAATAATTTTGTCGAATTTTCAGAAACACAGTTGGTTTTAACTAAAAGATTATATAGTTTAGATAAGACAGACTATTCTCGCATTGCCATTTATACTATTACAATGCATTAACTTTCTTCACATGTATTCTAAAATGCATTTTGTATATATAAAAATAAGAAGTTGTGGTATGATTGCAATGAGACAACACATCACCAGAGACCAAATTACATAGAAGTTACAACTATAGGTAATCGTATGGCCTTCAAAAATGAGCAAAACCCATACCTCATAGCAAGCTAGCTATAGCAGGCCCCGAAATGCCAAATGCAAACAATTCAAACGAGAAAACTAACGGCCTGGTTTATGTCCACAACGAAAAACAAATGTGATATACAGCAGCAAACGACAACCAACGAATTACAGGATACTGAAATTGGACCGGCACGTACAGAATATGGCGGGGTTAACATGTTTGGTGGCGCCAAACCTCCCCTAACCTAGGAAGTAGGTGAAACAGTACGACATAAGAACAAGCTATTACTAAGTGATGCCCCCGCACTCCACTCTGAAGTAACTGTATTATAACAAAGTCAATGTGGGACTTTCTTTCAGATATTATTGTGTCTGGGAGACACAAACGATGCCCATGCAGATGCAAAGTGTTATTTTAAAATACACAAAGTTTAGCATGGGAGCACATATGTCTATGGTTCACTGTAGGAGGAGTTATCTGGAAACACAAATATTAATAAAACCTTGACCACATGCACACCTTCAATATATATATAGAAACAGCCAGCGAAGTGAAAACGTCCTAGCATTCACACTGTAGGATGAGTTATCCGGAAACTCTATGCACCTCTCATGCAAGTAAATTCGGCCTCTATAAGGCGCACCACCAAACGGCGTATTTGGGATTTGCAATATACACGGGTCATAATCTCACCTGAACTTCATCATTATACAAGGACTGACTCTACTAAATTCAATCATTGTTGCATGTAGTTTCCGGATGTAGCAAGAAAACCAGAACGGGTTCAAACAGAAAAATTTTGAAAGCAGAGAAAACTGTGCACCTTATAATCAGCATGACTTTATCAGATGACAATACGAATACTAAAAATCCAGGCTAAAAATAAGGCGTAGGTACTTTCCAATTTGTTAGCCGGCATGACGTAAAAATGACGAATCAAAGAATTCAACTTTAAATATAAATTATATATAGGACAATGTTGTTGATAAAAAAAAACAACACCATTCCAGGCCAATTTGTTTTCCGTATAGTTAATATTACCAATAATTAACAAGTTCCCGGTCGACGGGTTTAAAAGAAAGATTTTAAAAGCAGGGGAAACTGTGCACCTTATAATCAGCATGACTTTATCAGATATCAATACGAATACTAAAAATCCAGGCTAAAAATAAGGCGTAGGTAAGATAATAAAAGGCATATAAAGATATATGAAAATAAATTTCTGATCTATAATACTTAATGAATAATTTTGTCGAATTTTCAGAAAAACAGTTGGTTTTAACTAAAAGATTATATAGTTTAGATAAGACAGACTATTCTCGCATTGCCATTTATACTATTACAATGCATTAACTTTCTTCACATGTATTTTCAAAATGCATTTTGTATATATAAAAATAAAAAGTTGTGGTATGATTGCAATGAGACAACACATCACCAGAGACCAAATTACATAGAAGTTACAACTATAGGTAATCGTATGGCCTTCAAAAATGAGCAAAACCCATACCGCATAGCAAGCTAGCTATAGCAGGCCCCGAAATGCCAAATGCAAACAATTCAAACGAGAAAACTAACGTCCTGGTTTATGTCCACAACGAAAAACAAATGTGATATACAGCAGCAAACGACAACCAACGAATTACAGGATACTGAAATTGGACCGGCACGTACAGAATATGGCGGGGTTAACATGTTTGGTGGCGCCAAACCTCCCCTAACCTAGGAAGTAGGTGAAACAGTACGACATAAGAACAAGCTATTACTAAGTGATGCCCCCGCACTCCACTCTGAAGTAACTGTATTATAACAAAGTCAATGTGGGACTTTCTTTCAGATATTATTGTGTCTGGGAGACACAAACGATGCCCATGCAGATGCAAAGTGTTATTTTAAAATACACAAAGTTTAGCATGGGAGCACATAGGTCTATGGTTCACTGTGGGAGGAGTTATCTGGAAACACAAATATTAATCAAACCTTGACCACATGCACACCTTCAATATATATAGAAACAGCCAGCGAAGTGAAAACGTCCTAGCATTCACACTGTAGGATGAGTTATCCAGAAACTCTATGCACCTCTCATGCAAGTAAATTCGGCCTCTATAAGGCGCACCACCAAACGGCGTATTTGGGATTTGCAATATACACGGGTCATAATCTCACCTGAACTTCATCATTATACAAGGACTGACTCTACTAAATTCAATCATTGTTGCATGTAGTTTCCGGATGTAGCAAGAAAACCAGAACGGGTTCAAACAGAAAAATTTTGAAAGCAGAGAAAACTGTGCACCTTATAATCAGCATGACTTTATCAGATGACAATACGAATACTAAAAATCCAGGCTAAAAATAAGGCGTAGGTACTTTCCAATTTGTTAGCCGGCATGACGTAAAAATGACGAATCAAAGAATTCAACTTTAAATATAACTTATATATAGGACAATGTTGTTGATAAAAAAAAAAAACACCATTCCAGGCCAATTTGTTTTCCGTATAGTTAATATTACCAATAATTAACAAGTTCCCGATCGACGGGTTTAAAAGAAAGATTTTAAAAGCCGGGGAAACTGTGCACCTTATAATCAGCATGACTTTATCAGATATCAATACGAATACTAAAAATCCAGGCTAAAAATAAGGCGTAGGTAAGATAATAAAAGGCATATAAAGATATATGAAAATAAATTTCTGATCTATAATACTAAATGAATAATTTTGTCGAATTTTCAGAAACACAGTTGGTTTTAACTAAAAGATTATATAGTTTAGATAAGACAGACTATTCTCGCATTGCCATTTATACTATTACAATGCATTAACTTTCTTCACATGTATTTTCAAATGCATTTTGTATATATAAAAATAAGAAGTTGTGGTATGATTGCAATGAGACAACACATCACCAGAGACCAAATTACATAGAAGTTACAATTATAGGTAATCGTATGGCCTTCAAAAATGAGCAAAACCCATACCGCATAGCAAGCTAGCTATAGCAGGCCCCGAAATGCCAAATGCAAACAATTCAAACGAGAAAACTAACGGCCTGGTTTATGTCCACAACGAAAAACAAATGTGATATACAGCAGCAAACGACAACCAACGAATTACAGGATACTGAAATTGGACCGGCACGTACAGAATATGGCGGGGTTAACATGTTTGGTGGCGCCAAACCTCCCCTAAACTAGGAAGTAGGTGAAACAGTACGACATAAGAACAAGCTATTACTAAGTGATGCCCCCGCACTCCACTCTGAAGTAACTGTATTATAACAAAGTCAATGTGGGACTTTCTTTCAGATATTATTGTGTCTGGGAGACACAAACGATGCCCATGCAGATGCAAAGTGTTATTTTAAAATACACAAAGTTTAGCATGGGAGCACATAGGTCTATGGTTCACTGTAGGAGGAGTTATCTGGAAACACAAATATTAATAAAACCTTGACCACATGCACACCTTCAATATATATAGAAACAGCCAGCGAAGTGAAAACGTCCTAGCATTCACACTGTAGGATGAGTTATCCGGAAACTCTATGCACCTCTCATGCAAGTAAATTCGGCCTCTATAAGGCGCACCACCAAACGGCGTATTTGGGATTTGCAATATACACGGGTCATAATCTCACCTGAACTTCATCATTATACAAGGACTGACTCTACTAAATTCAATCATTGTTGCATGTAGTTTCCGGATGTAGCAAGAAAACCAGAACGGGTTCAAACAGAAAAATTTTGAAAGCAGAGAAAACTGTGCACCTTATAATCAGCATGACTTTATCAGATGACAATACGAATACTAAAAATCCAGGCTAAAAATAAGGCGTAGGTACTTTCCAATTTGTTAGCCGGCATGACGTAAAAATGACGAATCAAAGAATTCAACTTTAAATATAACTTATATATAGGACAATGTTGTTGTTAAAAAAAAAAACACCATTCCAGGCCAATTTGTTTTCCGTATAGTTAATATTACCAATAATTAACAAGTTCCCGATCGACGGGTTTAAAAGAAAGATTTTAAAAGCAGGGGAAACTGTGCACCTTATAATCAGCATGACTTTATCAGATATCAATACGAATACTAAAAATCCAGGCTAAAAATAAGGCGTAGGTAAGATAATAAAAGGCATATAAAGATATATGAAAATAAATTTCTGATCTATAATACTAAATGAATAATTTTGTCGAATTTTCAGAAACACAGTTGGTTTTAACTAAAAGATTATATAGTTTAGATAAGACAGACTATTCTCGCATTGCCATTTATACTATTACAATGCATTAACTTTCTTCACATGTATTTTCAAATGCATTTTGTATATATAAAAATAAAAAGTTGTGGTATGATTGCAATGAGACAACACATCACCAGAGACCAAATTACATAGAAGTTACAATTATAAGTAATCGTATGGCCTTCAAAAATTAGCAAAACCCATACCGCATAGCAAGCTAGCTATAGCAGGCCCCGAAATGCCAAATGCAAACAATTCAAACGAGAAAACTAACGGCCTGGTTTATGTCCACAACGAAAAACAAATGTGATATACAGCAGCAAACGACAACCAACGAATTACAGGATACTGAAATTGGACCGGCACGTACAGAATATGGCGGGGTTAACATGTTTGGTGGCGCCAAACCTCCCCTAACCTAGGAAGTAGGTGAAACAGTACGACATAAGAACAAGCTATTACTAAGTGATGCCCCCGCACTCCACTCTGAAGTAACTGTATTATAACAAAGTCAATGTGGGACTTTCTTTCAGATATTATTGTGTCTGGGAGACACAAACGATGCCCATGCAGATGCAAAGTGTTATTTTAAAATACACAAAGTTTAGCATGGGAGCACATAGGTCTATGGTTCACTGTAGGAGGAGTTATCTGGAAACACAAATATTAATAAAACCTTGACCACATGCACACCTTCAATATATATAGAAACAGCCAGCGAAGTGAAAACGTCCTAGCATTCACACTGTAGGATGAGTTATCCGGAAACTCTATGCACCTCTCATGCAAGTAAATTCGGCCTCTATAAGGCGCACCACCAAACGGCGTATTTGGGATTTGCAATATACACGGGTCATAATCTCACCTGAACTTCATCATTATACAAGGACTGACTCTACTAAATTCAATCATTGTTGCATGTAGTTTCCGGATGTAGCAAGAAAACCAGAACGGGTTCAAACAGAAAAATTTTGAAAGCAGAGAAAACTGTGCACCTTATAATCAGCATGACTTTATCAGATGACAATACGAATACTAAAAATCCAGGCTAAAAATAAGGCGTAGGTACTTTCCAATTTGTTAGCCGGCATGACGTAAAAATGACGAATCAAAGAATTCAACTTTAAATATAACTATATATAGGACAATGTTGTTGATAAAAAAAAAAAACACCATTCCAGGCCAATTTGTTTTCCGTATAGTTAATATTACCAATAATTAACAAGTTCCCGGTCGACGGGTTTAAAAGAAAGATTTTAAAAGCCGGGGAAACTGTGCACCTTATAATCAGCATGACTTTATCAGATATCAATACGAATACTAAAAATCCAGGCTAAAAATAAGGCGTAGGTAAGATAATAAAAGGCATATAAAGATATATGAAAATAAATTTCTGATCTATAATACTTAATGAATAATTTTGTCGAATTTTCAGAAAAACAGTTGGTTTTAACTAAAAGATTATATAGTTTAGATAAGACAGACTATTCTCGCATTGCCATTTATACTATTACAATGCATTAACTTTCTTCACATGTATTTTCAAAATGCATTTTGTATATATAAAAATAAAAAGTTGTGGTATGATTGCAATGAGACAACACATCACCAGAGACCAAATTACATAGAAGTTACAACTATAGGTAATCGTATGGCCTTCAAAAATGAGCAAAACCCATACCGCATAGCAAGCTAGCTATAGCAGGCCCCGAAATGCCAAATGCAAACAATTCAAACGAGAAAACTAACGTCCTGGTTTATGTCCACAACGAAAAACAAATGTGATATACAGCAGCAAACGACAACCAACGAATTACAGGATACTGAAATTGGACCGGCACGTACAGAATATGGCGGGGTTAACATGTTTGGTGGCGCCAAACCTCCCCTAACCTAGGAAGTAGGTGAAACAGTACGACATAAGAACAAGCTATTACTAAGTGATGCCCCCGCACTCCACTCTGAAGTAACTGTATTATAACAAAGTCAATGTGGGACTTTCTTTCAGATATTATTGTGTCTGGGAGACACAAACGATGCCCATGCAGATGCAAAGTGTTATTTTAAAATACACAAAGTTTAGCATGGGAGCACATAGGTCTATGGTTCACTGTGGGAGGAGTTATCTGGAAACACAAATATTAATCAAACCTTGACCACATGCACACCTTCAATATATATAGAAACAGCCAGCGAAGTGAAAACGTCCTAGCATTCACACTGTAGGATGAGTTATCCAGAAACTCTATGCACCTCTCATGCAAGTAAATTCGGCCTCTATAAGGCGCACCACCAAACGGCGTATTTGGGATTTGCAATATACACGGGTCATAATCTCACCTGAACTTCATCATTATACAAGGACTGACTCTACTAAATTCAATCATTGTTGCATGTAGTTTCCGGATGTAGCAAGAAAACCAGAACGGGTTCAAACAGAAAAATTTTGAAAGCAGAGAAAACTGTGCACCTTATAATCAGCATGACTTTATCAGATGACAATACGAATACTAAAAATCCAGGCTAAAAATAAGGCGTAGGTACTTTCCAATTTGTTAGCCGGCATGACGTAAAAATGACGAATCAAAGAATTCAACTTTAAATATAACTTATATATAGGACAATGTTGTTGATAAAAAAAAAAAACACCATTCCAGGCCAATTTGTTTTCCGTATAGTTAATATTACCAATAATTAACAAGTTCCCGATCGACGGGTTTAAAAGAAAGATTTTAAAAGCCGGGGAAACTGTGCACCTTATAATCAGCATGACTTTATCAGATATCAATACGAATACTAAAAATCCAGGCTAAAAATAAGGCGTAGGTAAGATAATAAAAGGCATATAAAGATATATGAAAATAAATTTCTGATCTATAATACTAAATGAATAATTTTGTCGAATTTTCAGAAACACAGTTGGTTTTAACTAAAAGATTATATAGTTTAGATAAGACAGACTATTCTCGCATTGCCATTTATACTATTACAATGCATTAACTTTCTTCACATGTATTTTCAAATGCATTTTGTATATATAAAAATAAGAAGTTGTGGTATGATTGCAATGAGACAACACATCACCAGAGACCAAATTACATAGAAGTTACAATTATAGGTAATCGTATGGCCTTCAAAAATGAGCAAAACCCATACCGCATAGCAAGCTAGCTATAGCAGGCCCCGAAATGCCAAATGCAAACAATTCAAACGAGAAAACTAACGGCCTGGTTTATGTCCACAACGAAAAACAAATGTGATATACAGCAGCAAACGACAACCAACGAATTACAGGATACTGAAATTGGACCGGCACGTACAGAATATGGCGGGGTTAACATGTTTGGTGGCGCCAAACCTCCCCTAAACTAGGAAGTAGGTGAAACAGTACGACATAAGAACAAGCTATTACTAAGTGATGCCCCCGCACTCCACTCTGAAGTAACTGTATTATAACAAAGTCAATGTGGGACTTTCTTTCAGATATTATTGTGTCTGGGAGACACAAACGATGCCCATGCAGATGCAAAGTGTTATTTTAAAATACACAAAGTTTAGCATGGGAGCACATAGGTCTATGGTTCACTGTAGGAGGAGTTATCTGGAAACACAAATATTAATAAAACCTTGACCACATGCACACCTTCAATATATATAGAAACAGCCAGCGAAGTGAAAACGTCCTAGCATTCACACTGTAGGATGAGTTATCCGGAAACTCTATGCACCTCTCATGCAAGTAAATTCGGCCTCTATAAGGCGCACCACCAAACGGCGTATTTGGGATTTGCAATATACACGGGTCATAATCTCACCTGAACTTCATCATTATACAAGGACTGACTCTACTAAATTCAATCATTGTTGCATGTAGTTTCCGGATGTAGCAAGAAAACCAGAACGGGTTCAAACAGAAAAATTTTGAAAGCAGAGAAAACTGTGCACCTTATAATCAGCATGACTTTATCAGATGACAATACGAATACTAAAAATCCAGGCTAAAAATAAGGCGTAGGTACTTTCCAATTTGTTAGCCGGCATGACGTAAAAATGACGAATCAAAGAATTCAACTTTAAATATAACTTATATATAGGACAATGTTGTTGTTAAAAAAAAAAACACCATTCCAGGCCAATTTGTTTTCCGTATAGTTAATATTACCAATAATTAACAAGTTCCCGATCGACGGGTTTAAAAGAAAGATTTTAAAAGCAGGGGAAACTGTGCACCTTATAATCAGCATGACTTTATCAGATATCAATACGAATACTAAAAATCCAGGCTAAAAATAAGGCGTAGGTAAGATAATAAAAGGCATATAAAGATATATGAAAATAAATTTCTGATCTATAATACTAAATGAATAATTTTGTCGAATTTTCAGAAACACAGTTGGTTTTAACTAAAAGATTATATAGTTTAGATAAGACAGACTATTCTCGCATTGCCATTTATACTATTACAATGCATTAACTTTCTTCACATGTATTTTCAAATGCATTTTGTATATATAAAAATAAAAAGTTGTGGTATGATTGCAATGAGACAACACATCACCAGAGACCAAATTACATAGAAGTTACAATTATAAGTAATCGTATGGCCTTCAAAAATTAGCAAAACCCATACCGCATAGCAAGCTAGCTATAGCAGGCCCCGAAATGCCAAATGCAAACAATTCAAACGAGAAAACTAACGGCCTGGTTTATGTCCACAACGAAAAACAAATGTGATATACAGCAGCAAACGACAACCAACGAATTACAGGATACTGAAATTGGACCGGCACGTACAGAATATGGCGGGGTTAACATGTTTGGTGGCGCCAAACCTCCCCTAACCTAGGAAGTAGGTGAAACAGTACGACATAAGAACAAGCTATTACTAAGTGATGCCCCCGCACTCCACTCTGAAGTAACTGTATTATAACAAAGTCAATGTGGGACTTTCTTTCAGATATTATTGTGTCTGGGAGACACAAACGATGCCCATGCAGATGCAAAGTGTTATTTTAAAATACACAAAGTTTAGCATGGGAGCACATAGGTCTATGGTTCACTGTAGGAGGAGTTATCTGGAAACACAAATATTAATAAAACCTTGACCACATGCACACCTTCAATATATATAGAAACAGCCAGCGAAGTGAAAACGTCCTAGCATTCACACTGTAGGATGAGTTATCCGGAAACTCTATGCACCTCTCATGCAAGTAAATTCGGCCTCTATAAGGCGCACCACCAAACGGCGTATTTGGGATTTGCAATATACACGGGTCATAATCTCACCTGAACTTCATCATTATACAAGGACTGACTCTACTAAATTCAATCATTGTTGCATGTAGTTTCCGGATGTAGCAAGAAAACCAGAACGGGTTCAAACAGAAAAATTTTGAAAGCAGAGAAAACTGTGCACCTTATAATCAGCATGACTTTATCAGATGACAATACGAATACTAAAAATCCAGGCTAAAAATAAGGCGTAGGTACTTTCCAATTTGTTAGCCGGCATGACGTAAAAATGACGAATCAAAGAATTCAACTTTAAATATAACTATATATAGGACAATGTTGTTGATAAAAAAAAAAAACACCATTCCAGGCCAATTTGTTTTCCGTATAGTTAATATTACCAATAATTAACAAGTTCCCGGTCGACGGGTTTAAAAGAAAGATTTTAAAAGCAGAGGAAACTGTGCACCTTATAATCAGCATGACTTTATCAGATATCAATACGAATACTAAAAATCCAGGCTAAGAATAAGGCGTAGGTAAGATAATAAAAGGCATATAAAGATATATGAAAATAAATTTCTGATCTATAATACTAAATGAACAATTTTGTCGAATTTTCAGAAACACAGTTGGTTTTAACTAAAAGATTATATAGTTTAGATAAGACAGACTATTCTCGCATTGCCATTTATACTATTACAATGCATTAACTTTCTTCACATGTATTTTCAAATGCATTTTGTATATATAAAAATAAAAAGTTGTGGTATGATTGCAATGAGACAACACATCACCAGAGACCAAATTACATAGAAGTTACAATTATAGGTAATCGTATGGCCTTCAAAAATTAGCAAAACCCATACCGCATAGCAAGCTAGCTATAGCAGGCCCCGAAATGCCAAATGCAAACAATTCAAACGAGAAAACTAACGGCCTGGTTTATGTCCACAACGAAAAACAAATGTGATATACAGCAGCAAACGACAACCAACGAATTACAGGATACTGAAATTGGACCGGCACGTACAGAATATGGCGGGGTTAACATGTTTGGTGGCGCCAAACCTCCCCTAACCTAGGAAGTAGGTGAAACAGTACGACATAAGAACAAGCTATTACTAAGTGATGCCCCCGCACTCCACTCTGAAGTAACTGTATTATAACAAAGTCAATGTGGGACTTTCTTTCAGATATTATTGTGTCTGGGAGACACAAACGATGCCCATGCAGATGCAAAGTGTTATTTTAAAATACACAAAGTTTAGCATGGGAGCACATAGGTCTATGGTTCACTGTAGGAGGAGTTATCTGGAAACACAAATATTAATAAAACCTTGACCACATGCACACCTTCAATATATATAGAAACAGCCAGCGAAGTGAAAACGTCCTAGCATTCACACTGTAGGATGAGTTATCCGGAAAATCTATGCACCTCTCATGCAAGTAAATTCGGCCTCTATAAGGCGCACCACCAAACGGCGTATTTGGGATTTGCAATATACACGGGTCATAATCTCACCTGAACTTCATCATTATACAAGGACTGACTCTACTAAATTCAATCATTGTTGCATGTAGTTTCCGGATGTAGCAAGAAAACCAGAACGGGTTCAAACAGAAAAATTTTGAAAGCAGAGAAAACTGTGCACCTTATAATCAGCATGACTTTATCAGATGACAATACGAATACTAAAAATCCAGGCTAAAAATAAGGCGTAGGTACTTTCCAATTTGTTAGCCGGCATGACGTAAAAATGACGAATCAAAGAATTCAACTTTAAATATAACTATATATAGGACAATGTTGTTGATAAAAAAAAACAACACCATTCCAGGCCAATTTGTTTTCCGTATAGTTAATATTACCAATAATTAACAAGTTCCCGGTCGACGGGTTTAAAAGAAAGATTTTAAAAGCCGGGGAAACTGTGCACCTTATAATCAGCATGACTTTATCAGATATCAATACGAATACTAAAAATCCAGGCTAAAAATAAGGCGTAGGTAAGATAATAAAAGGCATATAAAGATATATGAAAATAAATTTCTGATCTATAATACTAAATGAACAATTTTGTCGAATTTTCAGAAACACAGTTGGTTTTAACTAAAAGATTATATAGTTTAGATAAGACAGACTATTCTCGCATTGCCATTTATACTATTACAATGCATTAACTTTCTTCACATGTATTTTCAAATGCATTTTGTATATATAAAAATAAGAAGTTGTGGTATGATTGCAATGAGACAACACATCACCAGAGACCAAATTACATAGAAGTTACAATTATAGGTAATCGTATGGCCTTCAAAAATGAGCAAAACCCATACCGCATAGCAAGCTAGCTATAGCAGGTCCCGAAATGCCAAATGCAAACAATTCAAACGAGAAAACTAACGGCCTGGTTTATGTCCACAACGAAAAACAAATGTGATATACAGCAGCAAACGACAACCAACGAATTACAGGATACTGAAATTGGACCGGCACGTACAGAATATGGCGGGGTTAACATGTTTGGTGGCGCCAAACCTCCCCTAACCTAGGAAGTAGGTGAAACAGTACGACATAAGAACAAGCTATTACTAAGTGATGCCCCCGCACTCCACTCTGAAGTAACTGTATTATAACAAAGTCAATGTGGGACTTTCTTTGAGATATTATTGTGTCTGGGAGACACAGACGATGCCCATGCAGATGCAAAGTGTTATTTTAAAATACATAAAGTTTAGCATGGGAGCACATAGGTCTATGGTTCACTGTAGGAGGAGTTATCTGGAAACACAAATATTAATAAAACCTTGACCACATGCACACCTTCAATATATATAGAAACAGCCAGCGAAGTGAAAACGTCCTAGCATTCACACTGTAGGATGAGTTATCCGGAAACTCTATGCACCTCTCATGCAAGTAAATTCTCCAAAAAATGACAAAGTTCGACTATCTCCCAAAGGAGAAAATATTGATAAAAATCAAAATCCTGACCACATGCACACCTTCAATATATGTACAAACAACCAGCGAAGTGAAAACGTCCTAGCATTCAATTTGGAGGAGGAGTAATCTGGAATAACTGTATACCCATAATGGGACGGACGGACGAACGGACAGGGGTAAAAATATGCCCTCCAGCTTTCAGTTGCGGAGACATAAAAATAAGTTGAACTGGGCGTAACTCATCAGATCTATATAAAGCACATACAAACCCAACACAGACACAAAGTACAGATCTAAGAGTACTCGCAATTGACTGACAGCCAGTTCAAAGTCAATAGCAACTAATAAAAAATATGTGTCTAAGGCTAACAAATCAATCAGTTGTTTTTACACATTCAACCTCCAATGGAAAAAAGTAAATTAACCAAACTTAACCAAAATTAACCGAACTCCAAAGAAAACTCGGAAAGTCCCTTATCAAATGGTGAAATTAATAGCTCAAATGAATAGAAAACAGTCATATTCCTAACGTGGTACAGGGAGGTCCTTATATAGAAATGGTTTATTAAACCTGGTTTTATAGTTAGCTAAACCTCTCTCTTGTATGACAATCACATAGCATTCCATTATATTGACAAACATGTGTGAACAAAACAAACAGACATACTAGTAATAAGTAAAAATGTCAAAAATTGGGGTACATCAGTCAACATTGTGTTATGATCTTAATCACTATAAAAACAAACAACTATGTAAACAATGAAAAACAAAATGGCATATAGAAACTATAGACAAAGCACATAAGCAAAAATGAGGACAATAATACAACAAATGACCATAGCACAATTATAACACAATGGCGGGATGTATAAATACCGAGCCACGTCAAAAGAATATTACCTAAATTGGACTAACAAGTAAAGATCAAAAATATACAAAGACAAATAAAAAGAGCACTTTAACTTTAGATGATAAACAACGTCCGTACCTAGAATATATACTTCTAGACCAGCATGTATTAATTATGAAGTTGATACGGAATGTTTATCAACAAGGTCTTGGTATCTTCCGATGAACTTGTTTTAGAAAAAGGACGAGACGTTCTTTGACATAACCTTGGTTCATCAACGTTTTACATAGACACTGTTGACGTTTTATAAAGTATGAGTAGCAGCTGCAAGATCTTGAATACCGAATGAGTTGGGAATGTATATCCCATATGCAGGTGGAGTTGGTATATTACTGCTAAGTGTACAGACGTCATTAACATTCGAAGAAAATCAGTAATACTATGTTGGTTTTAAATTACTGATAAAAAAAATCAATATTTACACAGATAAAAACAATATTCAAAGATTTAATTAAAGTATTAAATTGTTACCTTCTTGAATAAGTTTATTTAAAAGATCGATAAGTTTACCCGGACCGGATTGCGTCCCTTTGGTCGGACAAAAATGTGGATTAGCTACGATCATAGCTATTTTTACCATTGCACACAATATCACCCGCGTTTGACGAACCCTGGATCCGCCTTACTTTTTGGGAATCATGAGGAGTTAATGAAAAATTGACGATATAATCTATTTATAGCCCAAAAACAACCAATAACAATCAGAAAAGGCTTTATACAAAGTGCATTGTATTAAACAGGTTAAAATACATAACATATATGTATGACTGATGTAAAGTCCATGTAATATAATCAATATTTTTGTATAACGCAATTTCTAACTTAAGACAATTCAGATATATCAGAACACATCTTTAGAATTTGTAAAGAAAACCACTGTTGAAATTTTTTTTTCGTTTAACACACATATTAGTAAGAATGCTGGACAATGAAATATATCAACTAATGAATTACACCCAAATGAGGAAATTTCAATTTAAACAACAAGATTATCATTTATATCAATTAAATATTAAACATACAACACAACAAATTACTGTTGTCAGTTACATAGACTGTTTAAAGTCGTTGGAAACGAGTTTCTTGTAATTATAATGTTATTGAAATTATTGAACCAAAGGATGCATACATGTGTATACTAAACTAAGTCCTGCATGCACGTTTTTACATCTATAAAGAATCTATAACGTAGTATCGACAAATAATAATCCACTCAGTGATCGCTAGCTTATTGATATTTGAGTTTGTTGCCGAAGTTTAACGGATCGTGACAATGATAAACAAACAACACAAACCACGTGGAGCACGTGAAAATTAAGTGAATAGATAGAGCCATATATTTTTATTTTATTTTCCATGCGTTCTATTTGTCAATTTAACTTCTCCTTAACAGTTGTTCAATGATTTGGTGTATTTATTTTATCTTTAAGAATTCGTTATAACTATTTACCTTCCAGTGCACGTATATTTACATTCTTTCATTATGGTTCTCCACTCGCACTTGAGCTGTGTGGTCGCCAAAGTCCTAACTAAAGGTCTCGTAGCTAAGGTCACTGCATACGGAAAATATCGGCGAATTAGAAGACGGGAAGACAATATTTCAATAGCAGTTCATTTATGAACATTTTGATAATAAAAAGGATATGTTTACAAGAAAGTTTACTTACACTTCAATTATAGCAAAACTTAGCCATTCAATTATATAAAACATACTCATTTTTTTTTTAAATTTGAAGTTTCATATGACTACATATTTTAGTTCCATATAGTCCGCACTAAAATCTAAACTGTCTGTGAATGAAACAAAACCAAAGCTGAACGCGAAAGGTCCTATATAAAACAGTTGATAGAACTAAGGGTAGGGGACTATAGTCTTAGATGCATGATTTTTTTTATTAGTTGTTATTGGCTTTGAACTAGCTGTCAGTAACTACGATTACTCTCAGATATGTACTTAGTGTCTTTTTGTTGTTTGGATGTACAAGTACCCGGCCACGTCCACTCTGTGTTTTTGTTAGATGTATTTCTATTTGTATCCATCTGATGAGTTAAGCCTTTTTCAACTAATTTTTATAGTTTGTTCCTATATACCACTTTGCCTCATAACCTTATTAAGAAACAATGCATACACCTAATTAAATAGGCATTTAAAAAGTCAGAATGCGAATATATATGTTCTAACTCTTTTAGGTCATTTCTAGTAACAACAGACAAAAGAACTATGTCAATTGGACCTGCTTTGATACGATTACTGCCCTTGAGTTTTTACTAGATAACATTTTTGTTCGCCATGGAGATTCCTTATGTTGAGCTGTTACACCACTGTCCGAGGTTAGGTGTAGGGTTGAGCGCTCACAAACATGTTTAACCCCGCCACATTCTGTATGTGCCTGTTCCAAGTTAGGAGCCTGTAGTTCAGTGGTTGTCGTTGGTTCATGTCAGTCATATTTGTTTTTCGTAAATTGTTTTGTTATAAATTAGGCCGTTAGTTTTCTCAATTGAATTGTTTCATATTTTTGATGTCGGGGTCTTTTATAGCCGACTATACGGTATGGGTTTTTCTCATAGTTGAAGGCCGTGCGGTTGCCTATAATTGCTTACATCCACTTCATTTGAACTTTGGTGGATAGTTGTCTCATTGGCAATCATACCACATCTCCTTATTTTTACATGAAACGGTCATACAATTCAAAATAAGTATTGTCTTTGCATATGAATATTTGTGACGTGACCGAATTAGCATATAAAGGGGACGACCATTTCATCTTCTAGTGTGGTCCAGGAAGATTTTGTTAGAACTGAAATTAAATAACTCTGCACAAGACAGGGTCCGTGAAAATGAGTATAATGCAAAACAAAATACAGGAAATAATTTGTGTTCAAAAGTGTAAATAAATGGCCGCAGTAAAAAATAAGCATTCGTAGCAACAGATGAAAATACAAGAACCGCCCAACCAATTTCAGATTTTTATAGTTTGTTCTTATCTTGTGCTGTTACGTACACCACTGTCAGAGGTTAGGGGAGGGTTATCGATGCACCCGCCAACATGTTTAACCCCGCCACATTCTGTATGTGCATGCCCCAAGTCACGAGCCTGTAATCCAGTAGTTGTCGTTTTTTTTTCGTTTATCATATTTGTTTTTCGTGTATTGCTGTTTACATAAATCAGATTAATAGTTTTCTTGTTTGAATTATTTTACATTTGTCATTTCGGGGCCTTTTATAGCTTGCTATGGGTTTTGCTCATTTTTGAAGGCCAAACGGTTTCCTATAGTTGCTAACCTTCTACGCCATTTGGTCTCTGATGGAGAGTTGTCTCATTGACAATCATACCACATCTTCTTATTTTTATACGATATTTAATTAGAAACAGTTCCTATATGCTACCCGTACTCTTATTTCTAAAAGAGTAGAGGTGTGGCACATATATACAGAGCTTCGAAATTCAAATGAAATATCATGTTGGTATGAAGTTTGATAAGGGCATACCCGAAGAGTTGATTGATTGCGTATTGCATAACGTCCAGTTGCAAATATTTCATGCCGCGCTGCAATTCAAAACCGTATACCAATACTGAATGTCTATGACAGTACTTTTGAAGCAACGAAGAGGCGGAATATACCAAAGGGACAATCAAAGTTCATAATTCGAAAAGACACAGAAAACACAAAAAAAGTTAAAACGATCCAAAGACAAATAAGTTCACAAAATACTTTATTGAAAAATAAAGACACGAACCCAACCAAAAATCCGGGGGCGAACTCAGGTGCTCCTGAAAGGTAAAAAGATCCTGAACCACGAGTGTAACACCTAAAGACATGAATTTACAGGACAAGTATGAGGCGAATGTCGTATTGACCGGAAGTTATGTATCAAAGATGTTTGGGAAATACCAGCAAATCGCTTAGAAACAAATAAACTAGCTCACAATTTATAAAAGCTACAGTGGCAACAAAAAGATAAACGAACATCCAAGAGACTAAGAAACATGGTCATGTGCTCTGGAAGGGTGCTATACCTGTTCCACGAACCGCTACATGTGATCATCTTATCATAAATAATATTGGTTTCACTGTATTTACGTTTTTTTTTCTGTGGGAACATATGTTACATTTTTTCCTTGATTATAGTTTTGAGTAAACATTTGGGAAATGATGACTATAACCATGTGTTATTGTGGTATTATAACAATAATTCTGTCAGACTTGTAACTACTGATTATAACTATCCATAAAACTGTCATTCGTTATATGTGGTGCCAATTGACTTCGTGTTTATAGCTATGGCCGGACGTTTGTTATGATACTTCAGCTAGAGATAATCGTAAGTGCATTTCACCTTGGATTATCCGAACTCAAGGTTGGGAATGTTTGATTGTTGAGAAAGTGCATAGATAAAAGGGGTAAAAGAAAGATTACGGAATACAGACAGATAAGTTTATAGAAAGGAACACGTAAATTAAAATAATTAATAAGAAACGACGCACAACACACAAACTTAAACATACACAAATGTATGCTGAGTAAGGCAATAGACCAACAATGAACAACAAAAAAAATATTTACAAAAGGATAGATATATTAGGGGGCAACATTCTTCATCCAGTCCCATTCATTCGTCCCCTCTTAAAAGTGATTAAGTTTCAAAATTGATTGGCATAAGATAGATTAAGCTTTTTACATGCCATTCAAGATAAGAAATAATTGCATAAACACCTTTCACGATTAAGAGGCAAAAAGGGGTTCTCCATAAATAAAATTACAAAGAGGTCAGTTATTTTAGAATTTCTGACAGTAGGGAAAAAAAGCAAACTCCCACACGTACTATCAACATGAGTAAAAGGAGTGGTGAGTGAACGTCAATATGACAGCAGCTCAACGACACGAAAAAAGCAAAGACATCTAGAGGTCATCGAACTGTTTGTGTCTATCAATAAATATCACTCTCTTAATTGCACTCGAGTCTAGGAAAGTTGTTTTTTGTGGTTTTAATGTTTCAGCAATTTCCAATTTGCTTCTCTCGAAAATAAAAAAAAAATCCTCTCTTGGTTACAGGTCTTGGGGTAACTGAATAAGAGTTGTTTTATGGTTTGGTGTATCATGATTCCTGTTTAGAATCATTTAAAACTTACACAATCATATCTTAAACTCTTTTATGAAATTGCACCTAAATAAAATTGCATGAAATACACGTTTAAGAAGTTTGAATTTATGTTTTTTTTTCTGTATCTGAAATAAACAAGCTTTAACACGCTTAATCTGACTTAACCTTCAATAAAATGACGAGACTCGTTCCTACTCCAGTTAAATAATATTAAACGGAAGAATTTGAACAAGTGTCTGACAAACTATAAATATGATAAAACGAAAATATTGTTGAAAACGGAACTGAGGCACACTTGTATTAGTATTATTACTCTTCTAACAAGTACCCACTTACATGTACGTAACACGTCAGTCTTGAGAGGTTTTGGCGGGGAATTGTTTATCAAAACTATGTTTAAACCATTTTTCGAAAAATTTACGCACTGAAAATTAAAAAAAAAAAAAAAAAATGAGATTAAAAAACCTAAAAACACACACTGAGAATTAAAAATTACACACTGAGATTTCATAAAGACGCACTGAGATTACAAAAAAAAATAAAAATTACACACTGAGATTTCAAAAAGACACAAAATGGCGGAAATAGTCAGTTGACTCCTTATAGGAGTAATTACCCTGGAACAACGATTTCAGTCTATGTTTTTACTGAAAGTATATAATCAAATAGTAAGGAAATAAAATGATAAATTAGATCAGAAAAATAAGACTGAAATAGTCAGTATACTCCAGTCATTGAAATTGAATGTAGATTTTTACCCACTTTTTTATTTGTTTTGTAAAAACTAAAGAAGATAGAGTTAAACTATAATAAGCAAAAATGATCATCAAACTAAGATCTACAAGTAAGTCGCGTGGCCTATATTATCAGTCTACTTTTGATAGGAGTCTCTGCTCTTGAATTACATGTAGGATGTAAACCAACTTTTATCGGTTGTTTTTATTTATTTTTTTGGCAGAACCGTTAGTAGATAAAGATACAATGTAAATTGAACACATGATCAACAAACTAGTATCTACAAATAGGTCACAATGACTTAAATGTCGATTTTTACTAGGCTAGGATGAAATTTGAAGAAAAAAAGGCAGGACAGGAGTTTTAAGTAAAAAAATAAGGCAGGATGAGCAACTTGGCAAAAAAAAAGGCAGAATGACAATTTATGTAAAAAAAGTCAGGATAAACTAATAAAAAAAAAAGCAGGACCGAATAGAGTGAAAAATAAAAAGGCAGGACAGAGATTACAACTAAAAAAAAATGCAGGACAAAATTTTTCAAAAATGAGAAAAAATCATACCGCATCGCAAGCTATGAAAGACTCCAAAATGACAAGTGTAAAACAACTCAAACGAGAAAACTATTGACCTTCGTTTGTTGGTCTGAAACTCAACTTGGTTATGAATATTACGATTCCCCAAAATTGTATAAATTTATCATATTGTTAAACATTCTAACACCAAAATAATCTTTTTTAATTACTTCAGATGACAGAAAACGTGGCTATTGAAGGAGCAAATGAGTCATTTTATGAGCTTATTCATGAAAACTCATCTGCTGTTACAGCTGCTTTACAATACACCAACGATTAGTCTGGATTTATTTTATGTTTTATACAAATAGTTCAAGCCGCCACGAAGTTGCATCCCTTGGTCTGGCATTCCGACGAGACCAAAAAACCAATATGAATTTTGAAATAAACATGATAATCCAATTCACATATACATCCAATTTGGCGGATGTATCTGTTATCCTGTTTTCTTAAAAAAATTTAAGATGGTATACGATATAGTAATTATGAACTTGACCGACGTCAGTAAGATGTAAAACATTTGTCAATGTACGATAAGCATTACACAATGGAGAGATAAAAGAACCGTTTATTTTTCATAAGATTATTAATACAATAATCATTATTGCATTTTCTGGATGGCCTGAGACTATTTTTACTAATTTATACTTAGTGTAATAGTTACAAGGAGGGGTAAACAGATTTTTAACGCATACTTATTGTGATCTTTTGCGCCGCATGAAAATTCATGCTTACACATTTGTCTTATTTTCTTGCTTTATAATGCACATTTAGTGTACAGAATATTTTTTTTCAGACGATCATAGGAAAGATTACACCCCTAGGTAGAGTGGAATATTTATCAAGATAACCACCTGTTTACCAAGAAAATCACATATCAAATGGGCGTCCTTCAATTTGCAAGGCCGCACATATACACTATCCAAGTTTGAACACTTAAATTTACATAATTCATATACAAAAACGTATAGAAGGCTTAAACCTCAAATTGCGTTACAACCTTCATTTCTTTGTATTTCGCCGTAATAGTATTCGTTTTTTTACAAAACAAAATTAAAATTATTTTTTTTGCTATAAAGCAGGAATTCAAGTGTTTACGGATGCAAATAAATGATAAGTTGTCTTCCGAATGAAACCGTTTTTCAACGGGTCATCAAACTCCTGTTGAACGACGAATTTTAATTTACGTTATACGATTATGCATGATTTTCTATGACAAAACCGTTTCCTACTTTGTGAAATTTTAGGATGAAACCAGGTCGTACACATTGACAAAACCGGTTCCTTCAATTTTGACATGACCCATTTCTTTCGTTCCATGCACATTACTACAAATATTGAAGTTCTCAAAGTGAATAGTCTTGCAATCTCCATGTTAATATTTTTCACTCCGTACCTTTCTTTCCGTACAATGTGCACAATTTAACGGGAAATTAAACAAATTCGAGGCAAGGTTCACTCAATTCATCATTTTGACGTGCCTTTTTACTTATTTCTCCGTTGATCTAGAACGGTTGTAGAAAATATTACATCTCACAATCAAAAATAGTTATATGTGTATTTATATTCTTCAAAATCATGAAATAACAAATAAATAAACAGAAATCCTACCTTTTCTCTGTCTGTTGATGGTCCGTCACCGTACCGGAGATTAGATACTATTGAGTCCAAACATTTTTGCCGGGTTAGTTTAGATCGTGACAGTGAAATAGATAGAGAGGTACTTTAAACTCGAAAATGATTATCTAGCCAAGATCTACAAATCAGTCAAACATAGTCAAAGTCATCTGTTGACTACTTAAATGTTGTTGTTTTTTTGCTTTTGAATGAAGATGTTTACTCTTTTTGTGTTTTGACCAAAATGTTTAATACAAAAAAAAACTGTTAATAGCAAAAGTGATGAGCAAAATGCAATCTACAAATAAGTAAATCTGACCGACAGTCTGATATATATATATACATATATGTTAATCCAATATGAAAATAGAAAAACCCCCAAGATTTGATATATAACATATATATATATATACATATATGTACATATAATTATGTTATATATCAAATCTTGTGGTTTTTCTGGTAATTAGGACTTGAAACTACTATAAAACTGAACCTCAGCTTGGATTTTTATTTAGACAACTCGGGCCACCTGAAGACCGTAAATGTTGAATTTTGCTTTCGATTTTGAACAAAAACAAGTTTGAAAAAGGAATCTCTTATTTATAATACTAAAACAATAAAGGAAGGATTTTGTCGAATTTGCAGGAACACGATTGGTTTAAACTGAAAGATATATAGTTTAGATAAGACAGATTGTTCTCGACCGTGAAAGACCCTCATGGGTAGTCAATGTCGTTAAAAAAAAACTCGTCGTCGTTCTCGGATTGTCATTTCTACTATATTAATGCATTTACATTCTTCACGTTATTTGCAAACACATTTTTTATGCATTTGTAAAATCAAATTCTCCCACCAATAGAATATTTTTGAATTCGTTGATGTAAAAAAAATCGTCTAACTTAATCAGATGTAAAGACAAACCCAATTTTAATTTGTATAACTGGTGTATTGTACTACGGAAGCCCAGAGGGGATCTACAAAAAAATAATATTATATCGTTATCTCAATATATATATATATCGTTATTTCGATATAATTAAATCGTTATCTCGATATATTTATATCGTTATATCGATATATTTATTTCGTTATCTCGATATAATTATTTCGTTATCTCGATATAATTATATCGTTATCTCCATATATCTATTTCGTTATTTCAATATATATATCGTTATTTCGATATAATTAAATCGTTATCTCGATATAAGTATCTCGTTATCTCGATATTTTTATCGTTATATCGATATGTTTATTTCGTTATCTCGATATAATTATATCGTTATCTTCATATATTTATTTCGTTATCTCGATATAATTATATCATTATCTCGAATTTTATATCGTTATTTCGATATTTATATCGTTATATCGATATAATTATATCGTTTTCTCCATATATTTATTTCGTTATCTCTATATAATCATATCGCTATCTCGATATATAGTTAAGGTGGGGTGGGGTTATTGCACCTTTTTTGCAAATAACTCAAAAACTTATACATATATCAAATTTCTAGCAGAGGGTAAAATATAGAAACATAGAAAACTAAAGACTAAGCAACACGATACCCACCAAAAACTGGGGGTGATCTCAGGTGCTCCGGAAGGGTAAGCAGATCCTGCTCCACATGTGGCACCCGTCGTGTTGCTTATGTTATTACAAATCCGGTAAATAGTCTAATTCGGTAAGTCACATTCGTGAAAAGGGAAGGGTATTGTAGTTACGACATAAGGAACATATCCGATATCATCTGTAAAACGGTTATTCCTTAACGGTCAACCAACTCGTGATGGCGTCCGTAAAATTTACGAAGGGATGATTTCAACTTCACCATTTGGAACTCTTGGTTTAATAGCTTCCTTGTGAGCAGCAATCCTCTATCAAGGAAATCAGGATAGGAAACACTAAAAGCTAGAGCCTTAGTTTAAATTGGAAATTGTTCAGATCATTAAGAGCTATACAATAAAGTATTGTGGGCAAAACTTTCAGATTTTGCTTCTCTTAAAATACCCAAATTTGCACATTTTCACATATTTTTGCTTATTTATTGAAAACTATAGGCCCCAGGTTTGCTTGAACATTTTTTTCTTTTTTTATAATATACACAAGGTCAGTAACTCGATAAATCAAGAATATGGTCTTCGTTTTCTCGTTGTATTTTATTTATGTATAATTAAATTGAGAATTTACATGTAATAATAAAAAAGTTATGCTATGAAACATCTCATAATTTGCACCTATTTACCGAGGTCGGATAACTAACGGTCAGCACCGGCTAACATCACTGGGGGATTAATCGAACATTCTTCATTTCGCGCGCTTCAGATGGATGACAAACCTTGAAAGACATTATCTCTACAATGTTTGAGTTTACCAATCCAGATTCCTTCTGTTTTATTTTTATTTAGTTGTGACCTTTAAATTTTTTTAAAAAGTTCAAAACCGAGAATCAGATCAGTTAAGAACTGTATAGTTTCCTTAAAATTAACCTGATGACAGAAAGCGATTCTTAAATGTGACCGGTGACCTAGGAGCATGTAATTGGAGCCCCATGTATATATAGCGGGAGAAATGAAACATGTGAAATTTCCATCGATTTTTCAAAAAAAAAAGTATCTGTCTTAGGTTGCTTCATATTTTACCTATAGATATGAAAAGCGGAAGTAAACACTAATGATGTTTGTTTACATCATGAACAGTATATATTTCAAGTGAAAAAAGAAAAAAACACGAAGTTCTCGTTTTTAGCTCACCTGACCCAAAGGGTCAAGTGAGCTTTTCTCATCACTTGGCGTCCGTCGTCCGTCGTCGTCCGTTAACTTTTACAAAAATCTTATCCTCTGAAACCAATGGGCCAAATTAAAGCAAACTTAGCCTAAATCATCCTTAGGGTATCTAGTTTAAAAAATGTATCCGATGACCCCGCCCACCAATCAAGATGGCCGCCATGGCTAAAAATAGAACATAGGGGTAAAATACAGTTTTTGGCTTATATCTCTGCAAGCATTTAGAGCAAATCTGACATGGGGTAAAAATGTTTATCAAATCAAGATCTATCTGCCCTTAAATTTCCAGACGAATCAGACAACCCGTTGTTGGATTGCTGCCCCTGAATTGGTAATTTTAAGGAAATTTTGCAGTTTTTGGTTATTATTTTGAATATTATAATAGATAGAGATAAACTGTAAACTGCAAAAATGTAAGATCTACAAATAAGTCAACATGATCAAAATTGTCAATTGACCTCTTAAGGAGTTATTGCCCTTTAAAGTCAATTTTTCACTATTTTTCGTAAATTTTTTTAATCTTTTACAAAAATCTTCTCCTCTTAATCTACTTGGCCAAATGGAATCAAACTTAGCCACAATTATTATTAGAGTATCTTGATTGAAAAATGCATCCGATGATCCTGTCCTATAACCAACATGGTCCCCATGGGGTAAAAATAGAACATACGGGTTTTATAATACTATAGAAGTCTATGGGAAAAATGTAAAAAAACCAATTTCAAATTGGTCACAACTTGAAAACTAATTTAAATAATGATAAGGGGTGCAATTTTTTCAGTTTGGGGGGGGGGGTGGGGGGGGTGCTGATAATTTCTCCTTGATGTGTTCCATTCATTTTCAGAATTATTCTGTGTTACTTTTTCTATAAACCATTATTATATCTTTTCTTTCAGCATACTTATATTGGGTGAATGCCCCTCAGATCCAGCGGGTTAGTCGGGGTCAGGGGAACCCCTGGCTAAATTTTTTATGAAGGGTGTTCCATATAAAGAACATTTAAAGGCATTGTCAGCATTATACAGGCCCTGGGTGAAATAAATTTTGGAGCGGAGGAAAGGAATTTTTTTATTTTTTGTTAATTATCTTGAATATCATTATAGATTGTTTTGTTAATTATCTTGAATATCATTATAGATTGAAATAAACTGTAAACAGCAAAAACATCAAGCAAAGAAAGATCTACAAATAAGTCAAACACGACCAAAATTGGCAATTGACATCTTATTGGAGTTATTGTCCTTTAAAGTTATTTTCTGCAATTTATTGGTAATTTTTGTAAATTTTTTCAAATTTCTTCTGCTTTTAATTTAACTACTGGGCCAAATTAAACCAAACTTGGCCTCAATCATCATTAGGGTGTATATATGATTTTAACCTTATGTTACATGATTTCCTAAACCACAGTAGATCAGGTGAGCGACACAGGCTCTTGAGAGCCTCTAGGTATGCATTATGTGTGTAATGATTGATATTTTAGTCTTAGATGCATGATTTTTTTTATTAGTTGTTATTGGCTTTGAACTAGCTGTCAATCACTGCGAGTACTCTCAGATCTGTACTTAGTTTTTTTGTTGTGGGGATGTATAAGTACCCTGCCACGTCCACTCTTTGTAAGATGTATTTCTGCTTTGTATCTATCTGATGAGTTAAGCCCTTTTCAACTGATACTTATAGTTTGTTCTTTTGTTGTACTGTTACACCACTGTCCCAGGTTAGGGGGAGGGTTGGCCCTTTCAAACTTGTTTAACCCCGCCACATTCTGTATGTGCCTGTCCCAAGTAAGGAGCCTGTAAGTCAATGGTTGTCGTTTGTTGCTGTATATCATATTTGTTTTTCGTTCATTATTTTGTACATAAATCAGGCCGTTGGTTTTCTCATTTGAATTGTTTTACATTTGTCATTTCGAGGCCTTTTATATATGATTATGCGGTATGGGTTTTACTTATTGTTGAAGGCCGTACGGTGACCTATAGTTGTTAATTTCTGTGTTATTTGGTCTCTTGTGGAGAGTTGTCTCATTGGCAATCATACCACATCTTCTTATTTTTACATATAATTATAAAAGGCCAAAAAGTAAAGTTAACTATTTAATCCTATACTGGTTCCTTCAACAATCTACCCGTCAAAATCGAATTTAGTTTGCTTATTACTATTTACTATTCAGAGATTACACTTATGAATGCATTGTGTACATATATGTATTCCTTTATGAGGGTATGGAAAGGATACAGAATATAGAAAAATAGCCCAAAACATTCATGAATAGAGAAAAAATAAACAAATATAAAGAAAAGAGATGAATGGGAAGCAAAAATATGAAAAATAACTATGGAAAATAAATAATTACGTTATAAAAATACAGATTACAGACTTGGACGATGTGCAGAATGAAGAAATTATATAATTACAGATAAATTTAATAGTAAAATAATTTTCATGAGCATTCTACAAAATAATCTTTATTTTTCAAAGATAAAGAAAAGGGCCCCCCAAAATCCAAGAACACAAACACTCCCCTTTAGAATCATTCAAAGAGTAAATGTCTCTAATTAGGACCCGAATGATTCAGTCGTTACATTCCGCTGTTTTAAGACGGCAACATTCGCGCCTTTGGAACTTGTCAATGAAATATATCGTCAATTAATAAAATAAACCCATAAGAGAGTCAAAGGCATCAATTACAATTAAAACAACAAACATAATATTAAACATACAACACAACAAACAACAAATTACCTCAAGTACCCCCTGTTCTCAGTTACATAGACTGTGTAAAGTCGTAGGAAACGAGTTTCTTGTAATTATAATGTTATTGAAATTATTTTAACCAATGGATGTATATAATATACTAAACTAAGTCCTGTATGCACGTTTTTTTTTTACATATCTATTACGAATCTATAACGTATTATCGACAAATAATATTCCATTCAGCGATTGTTGATCGCAAGCTAATAAACTTTCGAGTTTGTTACCGAGGTTCACCGGATCATGACATTGATAAACAATCAACACAGAGCACGTGGATTACGTGAAAAATAAATGAATTGATAGAGCCATTTTTTTTCTTTTAGTTACCATGTGTTGCCATTTGTCAATCTAACTTTTCCTTAACAGCTGTTAAATGATTTGGTGTATTTAATTTGTTCTTTAAGAATCCGTTATTACTATTTACCTTCCATTGCACGTTTGTTTACATTCTTTTATCACGGTTTTCCCTTCGCACTTATTGTTGCGGTCTCTAAAGTCACCGCATACGGAAAAAATATAAGTTTTAATGCATCAAGATGTCAAATAATATTCTTGTTTATATTTTTTCGTTTGTATGTGTTTGAATATATAATAGGAGTTTTCTGTTTAGATCAAGAGATGATATTTATTGCCATACTCCTTTATATCTTTGCTCATGTTTATTTTGATAGTATTTTCACTATTATTCTTAAATGTATTTTGTTTTAGATTCATCATTGGGTTTGTTCATATTATTGTCGAACTTATATGATTTACGTATGAGAACCATTATATGAATAACACATAGCTGAGAGGATGATAGAGCGGATTGTTACCCCGAGAAAACATTGTCAACTGAGGCGAAGCCAAGGTTGACAATGTATATTCGAGGGGTAACAATCTGCTCTATCACCCTCTCAGATCTGTGTTATTTAATTTATTATACTGAATGTTCTGTTATTACTGTCTATTAAATTTCAAATTCAAAATAATAAATTATGTCGTCTTGTACATAACAATCATCCGTATCTATTAAAGCGCATACTTGAGCAAGCGTCTCCGTGAAGGGTAATAGAGTATTTGCCGTGGGATAGTATATAAATAACACATAGCTGAGAGGATGATAGAGCAGATTGTTACCCCGAGAAAACATTGTCAACTGAGGCGAAGCCAAGGTTGACAATGTCTTTTCGAGGGGTAACAATCTGCTCTATCACCCTCTCAGATATGTGTTATTTAATTTATCATACTGAATGTTCTGTTATTACTGTTGATTAAATTTCAAATTCAAAGTAATAAACTATGACGTCTTGTACATAACAACCATCCGTATTTAATAAAGCGCACACTTGATCAAGCGTCTCCGTGAAGGATAATAGAGTATTTGCCATAGGATAGAGTCGTATTTAATAAAGCGCACACTTGATCAAGCGTCTCTTAACCGACCGTGCAAGTGCTGTATAGCCAGTCAAGGTCGTTAAAAACTTCCATATACATCAAGCGTCTCCGTGAAGGGTAATAGAGTATTTACCATAGAATAGAGTAAATTAACACCCTTATATAAGCCATTCAAAATATTGCATTTTTACGTGAAGTATAATTAAGTAAATTGTCTCCCTCGTATTAACCAATCAAAATCTGGCATTTTGACATGAAGTATAATAAAAGTTTATACCTCGATCATTAATTATTTAAGAATTGAATGTTTCTTTTTGTAAATTTATTGGGGTGTAAAAGCGTTGACCGAAGTACATTTTGTATGAAGCGCGGAAGCGCTTCCTTCTAAAAATGTGCGCACGGTCAACGCTTTTACAACCCTATAAAATTACTAAAAGAAGCATTCAATACTTATAATTACATTTTTTGTTAGGATCATGAAAACACGATTTCTATCAAGTTTTTCTTTTATTTACCTGTGCACTTTATTGTGGAAGCTCGTGTCATCATGAATGTTACATTTCATTTTGAAATGAAGGTTAATTTCAGAATGACGCGAGATTGCTGTTATAGCCAAACAAAATAACGTTTTATAATGAAACATTCATGTAATGTAATTATTCGGAATTATCTCGGGATACATGTATACCTATCTCGAAACATTGTGCTACCCGCTGATTGGTCCCTCTCATCCAGAAATCCTTATCAAAATCCTTGATCCGTGACGCGTTTTTACTCTATAAAGTGTTCAGGGCCCGTATGCATAAAGCTACTTAAGTTAAGATTTGTTCCGAACGGACGGGTTTTTCTACATATCCTACGATAAATTAGTATTACGATTGGATTTCTTAACTTAAGTGGTTTTATGCATACGGGCCCAGGTCTTCGCGAGTAGCAAAGTCGATCACTGGAGTGCTTGAATTATTTATGTTAGCTTTTACATAGAAAAAAAATTCACTTATTTTTTTGTCAATATATGATAGATACATAAAATCTAATTTCTCTGTCAATAGAAAAAACAAAGCTGAAAGCCTACATAAAACAGTTGATAAGAACACTTAAATGCCTCTTTTGTAATTATGTTTGTCTTTTTTAATGAATATTTTTAACGTCACCGAACATACTATCTATACAGAACATTTTTATGTTCTATAGGGTGGTCCAGGCGGATTCAGAAAATGTATATCCTGGTTTTGATAAAGTACCATACAGAAGTGAAAGAAAAACAGTTAAATCTTATAATTCCTTTTTATGCAATAGTCATGAAACTACGATTTAAATCAAGCATTTTGTTCGGGTTTTCTTTGTGTGGTTGCCGTTGTCACGGAGAGCACGTACAGTTATAGATGTTGCATATTATACGGAAATAAAATATAAATTTTGGAAAGCCTCGGCGCATCAAATTTACGGAATCGTCTGAAACTTCTATATTATGTAGTAGTATAATAATATATCCCAATTATTGTCACATTAACCAATTATGTCTGTTCGGGTTTCTCTCCCAATTTTGTCAATATAACAGAACTATAAACAACTGTCATACAAGCGGGGGTTT
Organism: Mytilus californianus; assembly: GCF_021869535.1. Taxonomy (NCBI): domain Eukaryota; kingdom Metazoa; phylum Mollusca; class Bivalvia; order Mytilida; family Mytilidae; genus Mytilus; species Mytilus californianus. Next base: position 10,534,871 of record NW_026262666.1, on the reverse strand, counting down.
ATCTAGTCATAACAACACGTTTAACCAAGTCTCGATTACCCAGACGCATATATAAATATACTTTGAAAAATAAAGCGGCTGGATGATCGAGACTACGTTTAACTCACCATTGTCATCGGAAAAAGCCTGTACCAAGTCAGGATTATGACAGTTGTTTTGTATTCATTTCATTGGTTGATGTAGTCTAACGTTTGGTTTTGTCGGGTTTTAAGGACTTCCCCCTTTTGAATTTGCCTTGGACATGTTGGAGTTTAGCATACAATTGTCTCAAATAATTTTCGCCTCCATCTGCTCGACAGTATTTATTCCATTTTCTGAAATTACGCACCACCTTTCAAAAATTCTAAATCCGCCCCTGAAGAATATGTATTTTATTTGTAATGTGTATGACTACTTGCACTTATCTAACCATTGACTTGATTTTTCCGTCATAAATACTCTATTGGTGTATGGTGTAGTAATGTTATGCAATTTGATTTTTATTAGTTTTATTATATGACATATTTGGAATATTGTTTCCTTTAACTTTCGTTTTCTTTGTAATATTCACCTACACATTCATTTCCGGAAATTCAAAAATATATACATAAATATAATATTATATACATGATATATATAGGAGATTACCAAAGAATACGGATGTTATGTAAGTATATAGTAGATATATTTTATAGGTTAAAATGTTTAAGTGGCATTTATATAAAATATACATACACTGACTTTTAATAAGCTGATGGTGTATAAAAGTAAAAAATCGTATATATTTGGAACCATATAATCTTTATTTTATGTTAACGGTAATCGTCAAAATAGCTTTGTGCATGTTTATGTATAAGTACTTCTTTATGGCAGGTTGTACGATAAAAATTTCATAAAATTCCTATTATCATTTGAGTTTTTTTTTTTTTTAACTTTTATTCCCATGTCCTTGTTTTAACCAACACGATATTTCATTTGAAGCAGTTCCTAACTGCTACCCGTACTTTTAATTTCCCTAAAAAAGAGTGTGGCACATATATAAAGAGATTTGAAATTCAAATGGAACATTATGTTGGTATGATGTTTGATAAGACGTAAAATAGGGAGCATGCCCGAAGTGTTGATTGATTGCGTGTTGCATATAACGTTCAGTTGCAGATATTTCATGCATATTCAGGTTAATACAATAGGTAGATCTAGGACGGTGGGTCGATGGGCGTGAATTTGACTGTTACTGGGAACTGCAACCTCCATGTCCAAACATTGATCCCTAATCTAGAAAATATACCTTGAAATGACATAATTGAACACAATTTTAAAGTTTGCAATCACATAATTACTATATAAAAATGTCAAAACTGATTCCTGTTATAAGCAAATACTTTTTAAATACACATGTATTAAAATGTAATTATTATTTTTAATCATGATGTCTTGTTATCACATAACCATATAACTGTTTAAAACAAAAGAAGTTCAAATATGAAAACAATTGTTGCAAAGTAACACGAATATTACCCTGCTCCTTTTCGTAACTGTGCTACTTATCTATATCATTTTGAACTAAACCAATTAAGCAAATTAGTCAAGTGTACTAAACAGAACAGCTAAAATTAAAGCAACGAATATAGACTAGCAAAAAATATCCATCCAATGAACACTTGAATGATGTATTAAAAATTCAATGAGATTCTCATTTTGTTCCAATTAGACAAACAAAATATCCGCAAGAGCAATCCATGATTCTGATAGGACAATATTAAAACATCTTATCTTCTGAATTTGCTTCCGAAAGGTTTTCCCGTCAGATTCCAAATGTTGATGCTCGGTACATTTCAAAACAGTTTCATTTGAAATACACGTACAGATAATCAAGATGTGGCTGGGTATCTGAAAACTCTGGTCACAATTTTTCGTACATGAGGTGTTATTTCATATTTAGTCACTATGAGCTGCCAAAGTACCATCTCCCTTTTGATATGTTATAGAAACAAAAGTCAATATTATCTCACTTATATTTATTTCTTGTTACCAGTTTACCTTACGGTCTTTTTTTTTTTGGTATATTCCTTACAAAATATGATAATTTTGCAAATGCATGTAGGTTGATAACGTTCTCGGTGGAAAAAACATTGTATACTACTTTTTATGATATTTGTTTAAATAGTATAATACTAGAATTTTGTCTTTGGCAATTCAAGTTGTTATAGTAAAATTACGCATTGCCAAAAACAAAATTTTGATACATGTGTATCACGATAGTTTGAAATAAATTCCATTTTTGTCCAAGTACAAATAAATCTATCATTTTTATTTATACTGCCTTAATATACATTTTCAACGACTAATTTGTTTTTTATTCGATACCAAAGCGACACACAGAATATGGTGTTGCAAATATTTTATTATGTTTTCCTTGATTAGTGTTGTAAAATGGAGTATGGAAGCACAGCTTCTTCTGGGATTACCTGTTATCAACAACGACCTCCACCTCTTCCAGAGAGACCACCTCTACCGGAGGGAAAGGACTACCATGTGTTTTTCTCATACAGAAATACCGAGGAAGATCGGAAATGGACGAGAAATGTTATAATGGAATTAGAAAGCAGAGGATTTAAATGCTGTGACCACGAACTTGATTTTCTCCCTGGAAAAGAAATTATTCAAAACATTAAAGAATACATTAAACGTTCCGTTAAAACGGTGCTTGTATTTTCAAAAGAATACAACGAAAGTTTGTATTGTAAAATTGAAGTTCATTATTCCCTACATATGTCTCTCAGCGAACACAAACATATACTTATTCCTGTTAAAAGGGAGGATTGTGAAATTCCAGAAGATTTAGAATTCTTTACATGGATTGACGCCAGAGAAGACATACACCTGTGGTTTCCACAATTTTTAGCAGCGATCAAAGCCCCAGGTATAACTGTAAAAAGAAGACATAATTATAACGAAAATATATAGACAATTTATTATCTTGTGGTAAATATTTGAATAGCGACTACGTTTTTGTGCATACGCCTTCCATGGACATTTTAGGTTTGTTGGATGAAGTATGATATTAACGTATAAGTGTTTTAGTAGGGTGCCCAGTCAACGAATTAGATCGATTTGGGTTAACGGAATCACACACGGCTGTATTTTATATCATTGGAAAGAGGAGAACAAGCCTCGTCGAAATATTGATGTAAATTTGGGTCAAAGGTCAAAACTCAAATTTCAGGGAAAACGCAGAGTCACGTTTAGACAGCTGGTCGCCCCTACATATATGCGTTTATAGAAAAATAAATTAAAATAATTCAAAGGATTATAACTATCGTTATGGCATGGTATTGGTTGCAAAAATTTGATATTTTTCATTTAAATGAAATATTTCTTCATTTAAATGCAATATTTTTTTATTTGAATGGTATATTTTTTCATTTAAATGCAATATTTTTTATTCAGATGGTATAATTTTTCATTCAAATGGTATGATTTTTCATTCAAATGATATAATTTTTCATTCAAATGGTATAATTTTCGTTCAAATGCAATATTTTTTATTCAATTGGTATAAAATGTCATTTGAATGCAATATTTTTTATTCAATTGGTATAGTAGTTTTTTTATTTATATGCAATAATTGCATTATGGGAATTCTTTGACGTCATAAGATCAAATTTGCAACAACGTTTGTGATTGGTCGGAAATTGTTTGGATTTCTCCCCTTTCTTTCTAAACATGGGTGACCAAGAATTAAAAAACGCGTCAGAATATCGCCCCTCTAACTAAATCTAACGTTCGTGCGAGTCCTGCACTGGCTGTTAAAATCTTGTGGTCATAACTAGTATTTCTATTGCAAAATTTCGATGGTCAAAACGTTCGGTCCACTTTTCAAAAACCGCTTCATTGTATATGGATTTATAAGCAAGTATATCGTTTTTTTTAAATAGATCAGACACCGTTGGTTTTCCCGTTTGAATGGTTTTACACTACTAATATTTTGGGGGCCCTTTATAGCTTGCTGTTAGGTTTGAACCAAGGCTCCGTGTTGAAGACCGTACGTTGACCTTTAATGGTTTACATTTACAAATTATGACTTGGATTGAGAGTTGTCTCATCGGCACTCATACCACATCTTCTTATATCTATATACAACGTAAACCAGACGTTTCTCAGACTATTTTCTTTTTTTAATAAATCCTTTGCCGCGCGTTGTGTACTGATTGATAACTCAGTCTGGGAGAACAAGATTTATTTCAGTACCAGTTGTAATTAGGTTTGAGCAAACTTCCAGTAATTGCAAATACTCTTATGTCGGTGCTTTGTGTCTATTGTCTTAATGTTAGGTTTTTTGTGTGTCTCGTACCGATCTTTTGAGTTAATTTACTGATTTGTGCAGGTTGTTATTTTATTGTACTGTTACACCACTTTCCCAGCTTCGGGGTGGGTTGCTCACAAACATGTTGTTGTACTGTTACACCGCTGTCCCAGATTAGGGGAGGATTGGGATCCCGCTAACATGTTTAATCCCGCCACATTCTGTATGTATGTGCTTGTCCCAAGTCAGGAGCCTGTAATTCAGTGGTTGCAGTTTGTTGCTTTGTTATACATATTTGTATTTCGTTCATTTTTTTGTACATTAATTCGGCCGTAAGTTTTCTCGATTGAATTGTTTTAAATTTTTTATTTCGGGGCCTTTTATAGCTGACTATGCAGTGTAGGCTTTGCTTATTGTCGAAGGCCGTACGGTGACTTATAGCTGTTGATTTCTTCGTTTTTATATCCACCCTGCCATATTCTTTATTTGCCTGTCCCAGGGATGGAGCCTGTAGTTTAGTGGTTGTCGTTGGTTCCTGTCTCGACTCATATTTGATATTTTGTAAATTGTTTTGTTATGTATAATTAGGCTGTTAGTTTTTTCGTTTCAATTGTTCACACTTTTCATGTCGGGCCTTTTATAGACGACTTTACAGTATCAGGTTTTTGTCATTGTTGAAGGCCTTACGGTTGTCTACAAAAAAAGCATTTGTCTACATGACGGCGAAAAGCTCTACAGAGCATATGTTTGTAGTATTTCATGTAACCCGACTTAAAATAAATTTTTCTTATCTTATCTTATCTCATCTATAATTGCTTACATCCACTTCATATTTGAACTCCGGTGGATAGTTGCCTTATTAGCAATCATATTCCATCTCTTCAATTTTATATTATATACGTGACTTCTAAACTCGTGTTTTCCTGAACAAGCATGAAATAATTTTCACTGGGCGTTAAAATTAGCAACAAACAATCAATCAATTTAAACTTGTGTTAAATAAGAGGAAACCCATTTGATATTTATTTATTTGTTGGGGTGGGGGACAGAAGGATTTCATATATGAATATGGTTGCCTGGTAAGAGCTGAAAAATAGGCATGATTAGCGACAGATTGAAATGAATAATAATGCCCTCTCTTCCCTTCCCCATCCTTCATCTATAAATTTAAACTGACCACCACGGAATAGCCAAATAGTGTTGAAAGTAGCGTTACACACCAATCAATCAAAATCCCTTCCCTAGAATATCAAATAATCGTCCCTTAACTGTTATTGTCCGTGTAGTTCTTATATTTATCCAGTTTATCGTCCTACAGGGATGTCCTACTAAAGCTGTCATACCATAAAAACGTTTATAAAACAGCTCACATTCTAATATATCTGCATTCATAAATTTATTAATTTCATTTAGACTAAACGACGCCATGTTTGTTATGTGCCTCTGCCGTCAACCTATCAAAAAAGAAGAGGTGGAAGAGAGCCAGAAGGTCTTCCCAATGCATAAAAAAAACTAGAAATGGACTTCTTGGACTTCTTCTGGCTCACTTCCGAAGAACAAAAAAAAAAAACGCGCACCATTGATATGTTTTAAAAACGCCTTACCCATACCCTTTTTTCCCAAAAAATGGCATTATTAAATATATAAACATATATATAAACATCAAAATTAAAATGCTATTGTATTTTTATAAGACCTACTTTATTACATGACCTGGGACTAATGACATCTATCTATAAGTCCTAGCATACATTAATTATTATAATATGAATATGTTTCTTGTTTTAATTACCACATATGATGCTATGCATGAGTCACCATCTATCAGGACATGAATTGGGTTTACATAGAGAGGATAAGGGACGACATCAGAAAATCAATGAAGGATAAAAAACTTAATTCAAATAGTTTTTTTTTTTTTGGGGGGGGGGGGGGGGGGGTCAAAATTGCTGCAAGTTTTGTTTAATTAACATCGATTTTATATATATCCTTATTGGTCAATCAATTTTTCCCAAATTAAGTTAAGAGGGGGGGGGTAGGGGGTCAGTGAAAAAAACTATATGAATTAAGTTTTTTTTATCCTACATTGAACTTTTGATGTCGTCCCTAATGTGCAAAAAATAGATAACATAATAAAGAAATGATGAAATATACAGAATACGTTGATTGACTTTTGGTTGCCTTATGTCCAGTGGCAAATATGTCACGCATGTTTAGAACAAATATAATAGAGATCAAAGGATAAAGAATAGAGTGAAATGGTTAAAACTAAAAGATATAGAATTATAGAAACGATCTTTGATCTGAAACCCCTACCCTCACACACACACCATAACCATTACTGCCAATACTCGCATATATACACTTTATACAAATATGTACGGGTCTAGATAATAGCTAAACGTACAATCATATAATTTGTTGGATACCTAATTATATTATATAATGTGTCACAAAATAAACTTGTATACCCCCCTTCCCAATGCAGTATTGAAAAGTAAATCATTTAAAAGTCCTGAAGATAAAATATGTTTTGAAATATGCCCTGCATACTTATTTATGCAAAGACATATAGTAATTATTGAACTACTGTGGGGCTTGAAAAAAAAATCAATTTAAGGGATTCGGAGACGAGAACAGTAAAAAAAAGCTCAGCAAAGAATCCTAAATGTAAAATGATTTGCAGCATAAGACATGAGAGCACATATTATAGATAGTTACTGTATTAAATATGAAGTTCACGCCTCATATAGTGAAGTCCTATGTCATAGGACTATTAATTGTTGTAACATGGGTTAGTAACTGGTTCCAATTTATCCTGAATTGTCTTTATTAAAGAATTAGTTCCGGAGTATAACAGCTTATGTCTCTACTTGTGGGTTTCTGGTTCTGCTGTCGTAATTAGGTGGTTTTTTTCTACATGTAGTAAAAAAGAGGGGGCTTAGTCCATATAATTGTAACGTCATGGATGCTTTTTATTCTTTTTTCATGTGTGCCTTCCTGCAACGTCTCTAGGATCAAGAAAAGTAAAAAATGATATAGCACTAAAGAACGTCATGATTACATGTATCTGGACTTAGAAGGGGGAGGGGGGGGGGGGGGGGGGGGCTAGCTATGTATTTTTTTTTATTTCAATGTGTAGACTGTAGGAGAGTTTCTTCAGAAAAGGTTTTCATTGGAGGCACGGTGTTTTTGCCATGCACGCAGGCATCTGTTTCTATCCATGAACAAGTTGTGTGTCAAATTAATTATTATTACTTGTCACTCGCATTTTTTGCTCGTCCTGGCCATTATTGGCATTAACAACCAGTGCACGAACTCGCACGAACGCAAAATTTAGTTAGAGGGGCGATATTCTGACGCGTTTTTTAATTCTTGGTCACTCAAGTTTAGAAAGAAAGAGGAGAAATCCAAACAATTACCGACCAATCACAAACGCAAATTTGACCTTATGACGTCAAATAATTTCCCATAATGCAATTATTGTATATAAATAAAAAAAACTACTATGCCAATTGAATAAAAAATATTGCATTCAAATGACATTGTATACCAATTGAAAAAAAAATATTGCATTTGAACGAAAATTATACCATTTCAATGAAAAATTATACCATTTGAATGAAAAATTATACCATCTGAATAAAAAATATTGCATTTAAATGAAAAAATATACCATTCAAATAAAAAAATATTGCATTTAAATGAAGAAATATACCAATTAAATAAAAAATATTGCATTTAAATGAAAAATATCAAATTTTTGCAACCAATACCATGCCATATATAGTTTCTATATTTAGGACTAATTTGATATTTATGTTGCCAAATATGGTTCGAGATTTACATTTGTACTTATAGGGTGCACATTTACAATTTTCATTCATCTGTTAAATAACAGTGACCTTGACCTATTAAAATTTCCAAATTCGGAACTTTTACATAAGATTCGATACAAATGATCTCTAGAGATGTTTTTTAGATATTAACATTTATAAGTTGCCCTCCCAAAATGTTATTTTTCCGTCTGTTGATAGGTGTTCGTAATGATTTTCTCGGTAAATATCCAATTTTATTTTGGTGAGTTTGGAAGCACATAAAATTGTACTTAGTTCCAAAACTGGTGTAATATTAACGCAGAATGGATTTAATAAGCAGGTCTGAGTATATCTTTGCTTTATAGAAATAAAAAAGACTGCAAACGGTTAAAAAGGGGGAGGGTTTCTGTTAAAGTATATATGAAAACAAAATGACAATTAGAAACAGGTTAATCACTACATCTTACACACTTATATGCCTTATTGAGCATAAATTGGCCTACAATTGACATGAAGTTAAAGACTATCTAAAAAAAGAGGGTTGTAAACAACATCAATCTAATTAAAATATAGATCTCTGATTTCGATATCCTCATATGAGCTTATATATACGAGCACACGAGATAACAAAGATCAGAATTTTAATCAGATTGAAACGACATAAAAAAAATTGCCGAAGCTAGCAGTAGCTTTTACGTTTCATTATCTACTGTTTAGTAGAAAGCCCACCGACCAGGTTTAGGTAAGAGAGCTAATTTCAGTTGTTCTTTTTTAAATCGCATTCGAAGCAAGTCGCAGAATGCGAGGCATACAGCATACAATCTGATGGTGTCGGCGGCAACACCGTAAACTATTTGTATATCTTTATATTTCAGAGGGTAGATGAATCGGATGATTCATACTTTGTATATAGAGATCCATTGTGTTACAAAGTTCCCGTCTGTCATATACTCATTGTCCTTGACCTCATTTTCATCGTTTAGTGACTGCTAAAAAACTGTATAGCCTTTTTTTCGTCATGTGAATGTCTCACTTGTGAGTTAGAATGTCCCTTTGGTATCCTTCGCATCTAGGATAACTATATTTGGTTACTAATATATGGTATCCTTGCAAGGTCTACATGTCGGTCATACATGGTTCATCTGACCTCGACCTCATTTCATGGATCAGTGAACAAGGGAAAAAGCTGACCAAAAATCTTTGGACTCTTTTTTTAAGTCAGTAATGAAGATAGTTGATATACGTATACAACATTTTAAAGAACATTTTACTCTTAACAACAACCATAAACATCCTATTTCTCGTATTAAACATAAACTAAAAGAACTAGCCAAGGAATTTGTTTTTGTCCCGGCTGATAAAGCTGCTAATAATATCATTATAGTTTGACGTAAATTTTACGTTAAGATTCTGCAAAAGGAAATCACGAATTCACCAACATTCCAACTGACTTCATTTTCAGAAAACGATATCTGTAACAAACATAAACTATTAGCTACTTCTTTACAAGCAGAACCAAATACAATGAAAGTCCCAACTATGTACTGGCTTCCGAAGCTACACAAATCACCTTACAAATATAGATTTATTTCGTCTTCAAGTCATTGTTCCACTACTAAATTGTCTATTCTACTTACTAGTACACTTGGTACAATCAAAAACCTGATAATAAATTGTTCAAATAAGGCCTTTGAAAATAGTGGAATTAACTACTTTTAAAGTGTCAAAAACTCGTTGGAAGTACTTGATAAATTGCATGCATATATTGGTGATTTTGAATCTGTTCAAAGTTTTGATTTTTCTACCCTATATACCACTTTGCCTCATAGGCTTATTAAGAAAAAATTCACCCACCGAATTAAATGGGCATTTAAAAAGTCGGAATGCGAATACATATGTTCAAACTCTTTTAGGTCATTTTTTAGTAGCAACAAACAAAAGAGCGATGTCAATTGGACGTGCTTTGATACTATACCTGCCCTTGAATATTTGCTCGCTAACATTTTTGTTCGCTTTGGAGATTCCATATATCGTCAAGTTATCGGAATTCCAATGGGGACTAACTGTGCACCACTTATTGCGGACCTGTTTTTGTATTGTTATGAGCTACAATTTATGACTAAAATCAGCAAAGACCCATCGAAACAACATCTGATACAAAAATTTAACAATACTTTTAGATATTTGGATGATATATTGGCTCTCAATAATGACGACTTCAGTATGTATACTAAAGAAATTTATCCTGTTGAACTTACTTTAAATAAAGCTAATACTAACAATGACCACTGTCCTTTCCTCGATCTTGATATCTATATCATCAACGGGAAGCTTAATACAAAAATGTATGATAAAAGAGATGATTTTTCATTTCCTATCGTTAATTATCCATTTTTAGATGGTGACGTTCCCTTGTCACCATCTTATGGTGTTTATATATCTCAACATGTACGATTCGCTCGTGTATGTAACAACGTATTAGATTTTTGCGAGAGAAATTTATGTATTACTGAAAATTTTTTACACCAGGGTTTTTGATATCACAAACTAGTCAAAACATTTACTAAATTTTATCATCGGTATAAGGACATCATTCGTAAATATAACTCAACATGCAGACATCTTATACGTTCGGGTATTTCACATCCAATCGTTTATGGTAATATTCTTTACAAAGCCCAAAAATGTCAGTATTCACCTCAAAAGCTAACAAAACCTTTAAACAGACTTATTAAGAAGGGATATAGTTACGATACTGTTGTCAGGTCATTAAAGATTGCATATTTTGGCTTTAATATTGATTCACTTATAGGGTCTTTGCATCGGAATTAAACACATTTATTCTAAAACCAGTTGTTGGCATGATACGGGTTATGTTCTTCTCATATATTTTATGATGGTATGATACTAAATCCCTAACGGGAGGGATTGTACTTGATTTTCATATGATGAAGACATAATCTTTCAATCAGTTTAATTGAGGTCTGGAGCTGGCATGTCAGTAACTGCTAGTAGTCCTTTGTTCATTTTTGTATTATTGTCATTTTGTTTATTTTCTTTTGTTTCCTATTCTGACATCGGACTCGGACTTCTCTTAAACTGAGTTTTACTGTGCGTACTGTTGTACGTTTGTTTTTTCTACATTGGCTAGAGGTATAGGGGGAGGGTTGAGATCTCAAAAAACATGTTTAACCCCGCCCCATTTTTGTGCCTGTCCCAAGTCAGGAGCCTCTTGCCTTTGTTAGTCTTGTATCATTTTTAATTTTAGTTTCTTGTGTATAATTTGGAGTTTAGTATGACGTCCATTATCACTGAACTAGTATACATATTTGTTTAGGGGCCAGCTGAAGGACGCCTCCGGGTGCGGGAGTTTCTCGCTGCATTGAAGACCCATTGGTGGCCTTCGGCTGTTGTCTGCTCTATGGTCGAGTTGACACATTCCCCATTTCCATTCTCAATTTTATTTTCAGGTTAAGTTTCAGTGGTTAAGTCCTTATCTTATGTACTATAAGTAGTGGGTCAAATATATTTGGTGTATGGAATGGTAGCAAAGTGTACAAGTCTTTGTGGCAGAGTTCATCTGACCTTACCTCATTTACATGGAACATTGATAAATAAATGTTAATTTTATGTAATACTTGTATAATATAAAAATAAGGAGATGTGGAAGTAAGCAGTTATAGGCAACCGTGCGGCCTTCAACAATGAGAAAAACACATATGGTATGTCGTATCGTCGGCTGTAAAAGGCCCGGGTATAAAAAATTGAAACAGTTCATTTGAGTAACCATCGGCCTAGTTTATAACGAAACAATTTACCCAAAAAAATCAGACATGAACCAACGAAAACCACTCAAATACCGGCTCGACCGTGACTTGGGACAGGCATATAAAGAATGTATAATCCTTTAATCTAAGAATTTCGACATAATTCAGTCAGTTAGTAAAACATGCTGTACCAGTAGAATCCTAGTTTTTACGGTAATTATGTTTATGATCATACTTTTCTCAGACTATTGATTGATGACGTCCTTTCATTAGCTTTCAGTAAGGGGACGACCATTTGATTTCGAAAGAAGGGAAGGGAGGAGGATTTTGAAAGTCAATAATTTTGCCTGGTATGAACTGAAAATAAATGACTTTGCACAAGACCGGATGAAAATGAATACTCTGCAACATGAAATACGGGAGAGTTGAGGATATAAATGTGTACAAAAGTGAAAATAAATGTTTGCGCAGCAAAGCCGCGGAAAAATATAATCATGCGTAGCAACAAATGAAAAAAAGGTCAATCCGGAAAAAAAAATTCCTGCTGCCAGCTTCGCACATATAGGTCATTGGCTTCAGCATGTTCAGTGGTTTTCTGGGACAAACCTATTGCCAATTCAGCTTTGAAATTATTTCAGTTGTGTCTTCTTGTGTATAATTTAAAGCACGAACGGTGATACATGTTTGTTGTCGTTCACACCGAGGGGGATTTAGGTCGAAAACATCATGCAAGACCATAACATAGGCTTGATGTGCCATATTCCGGTTGTAAAACGAAATCGACCGATTTGATTCTTATACTACAATTATAACAAAAATATATATTCAATAAAAAGTTTAAAGTATTGAAAAACAGACACAAAACATATTCCTCAGAAGAAAATAACAATTTACAAAGTTAGCTGGCTATTCAAAACAAATAAATCAACCACACAACAAGCAAAAATGAGAAATGTATTGAGTGACCACTGTCCTTGTTAATGACCTGATAGTGTAGCAACAAAATGATGAATGTCACGTGATTATCCGTGTTTAATCAATGTCAAAATATTGACTTAATTTGTTTTCTTAATTGCTAATTTCTTCAAAACTACTTTCATTTCACACATGAAATTTGGCACACACAGTGTCTTATTGCTTTAATCAGAGTAAAACATATCGTGATGATACACGTTATAATTTTGCTTTCGATGAAATGTGGTAAATTTCGGGGAAAAATTTTAGTCTTACTGATGCTGAAATAATTATACTAAAATCACCTAAATACTTTCCGCTTTTGGTTATATGATATATTAAATGTATAAACTATATTATAAGTACTATTTAAACCACCAACAAAGAGCGTAATAATTTTATTTTTTCATGTTAAAGATTCCACGTACAATACGGTATCTGGGGTTACCCTGTAAAAACATGAAGTTTAGAAAATCGTGACCATGGGAACTAACGACGATAATCATGATTGTAAAAGATAATGATTTTCCTATAATTTGCAAAAAAAATAGCCGTGTGTTATCCGTTAACTTAAACCCGTTAACTAGAGGACTTTCAGTTGGACTTTGGGCACCCTACTATTTTCTCCTTTCTTTCAATCTATATTTAATTATTCATTTTCATTTTCTCGGGGTTTTTTTCTCACTTTACCATGCGTGCGACATTGTTGTATTTCTATCTCAGTGACGTATTTTTTTCAAAATTTGACTTCTTTGACTTTGTTTTTAGGGGATGGCCATCTGATTTTTATTTATCTGTTTTTTTTATTTACAGTGGATGCTGGTTTCACACAACCATTCTTACAGTTTCATAGTATGTATAACTTTATATCTCTTTTTTATACTTTTATTAATAGCAATAGAAAGAGACACACCATCTCTTTTAAAAAACTGCGTAAAGCTGTTTGAAATTGAAAGATTTAAGCATTAACTGAAGACTTTTTAAAAGCTAATGAAGGAAACTTTATTCTTAAATCATCAAAAGGGTTTTTCTCAGAAGTATAAACATATAATGATCAAGTCTATTTTATTTGTTTTTCGAAGGGTCTTTTTTTGAACTCTGTTATCATTCTGCTACACTTGTGCAAATGCAATTCAAGTTCACGGGAAGGTCTAAATTTTTGTGCAACATTTATATGAAATAGGGATATATGTAGGTATGATTGCCAATGAAACAATTATACATCAGCTTCAACAATGAGCAAAACCCATACTGCATAGTCAGCTGTAAAAGACCCCTACATAGCAAAATGTGGGACGATTCAAACGAGAAACCAAACGTTTTGGTGTACATGTTTTTTCTAATTACTTTAACTTGTGTATTTGCATTCATACATTCCTAAGACATAACATCATCTCACGTATCATCAATAGGGGATCATTACTCATTTTGAATATGATTTGTACTTGTGCTGTGTACACTTAATGGGTAAAAAAGGCTTTAGGGTGTTTGCTGTTAAAATTCGAGAGAGAGAGAGAGTTCGAGGGGAATGAAGGAAAGAAATGCATTCACATTTTTAGTGATTATGAGATAAGATGTTAACAGCACCCGACCTAGGAAAGAGCCAGCAATCTTATATAATACTAAGAGTTGAAACCATGAGAATTAATAGAACATCTTTTATACTTGTGATAAACAGTATGGATAATCTTTGGTTTCACCAGACCTGGGATCAAACTAACGACCTCTTACTTGCACTCAAGACGAGCACGCTCTTACGAGACCATCGAAGCGGTTTTCCTTAATAATGGTGTATCATCTATGAAACCTCATATTATCTCTAAGTAACTATAAGTTTTTCCTCTTTGTTAAAATCGAGTCTTACCTTCAATTTTAAACTCATGTAATATGTCGATTACCTATACAAAAGTAGTATCTGTTATTTTTTTAGAATACGAAAACTTTGATACCATTTTCGAAGAAACCAGTACGAGTTCGTGTTGTGGAGAGGCATTCCAAACACGGTATATCCCCGACTATCTCAGAAGAAGTGGAATAGATGTAAATATTCTGTTTAAAATAATACATTTAGGATAATAAAAAACGTGACTATATTGAAAATAGCGAAAAGACAAGCAAACTTGAGTTTTGTACTCTAGGTACAGTCACACTCAAGTACCGGTAGTTTAAGATGTAATACATATAGTTTAGAGTGAGTAAAACGAACCCCGAAAAAAGTCGAGGTTTAACTCAGGTTTTCAAGATTGGTGTTTCATTTTCCTATAATGGCACCCATCGTAGAACTCATGGCAAGACAAACCTTTTCATCATTTGGTTAATTCCTACACTACAAACCAGTAAAAGTCTGAAATGGCCTATATTTGTACTCGACTGAACTGATTTTTACTCTACCAGTCTGAATTGGTCTGAAATTTACTTGATATTACTTGACTGTAGTCTGAACCATACTAAACAGTCTGGACCTGTACTCGACCTTTACTCGACCAGTACTTAACCATTTTATACGAGTCTGAACCATACTCGACATAGTCGTAACCATTCTCGACCAAGTCTGAACCATGCTCGACCTAGTCTGAACCATACTCGACCAAGTCTTAAACAACCTAGACCTATTTTTTGTATCTATCTATTGTATTTCATCAATTTAGGAACTTTTATACATACATATATATATATATCATGTAATAAATTAAGTTCGTTAAATGAATTTTTATATACGTGATATCATTTTCACATTGATTTATGCACATCAAAAATACTAGAACTTCCAACCATTATTCAAATATCTTAAATGTTATTCAATTTTTTTTTTATCAAAATATATATAAAATAGCATATAAATCAACTTAATAAATGTTAAAATTGACACCTTTGTTTTGAAAAACCAAAAATTTAATATAATAATAATAATAAAACTTTCATAGCAATCCTTGATAACCTTTTAAAAAAGGAAATGTATTCCAAAGTTGCAGTAGAAATTTATTTTAATTAAATTTAAATACGTTTTGTCAAAATTAAAGACATGGCATACAAGAAGCACTTTAATAAGGTTTAATGGTTTAATAACCTCAGTACAGATGTGTTTTACAGGTAAAAAGATTTTTCTTAAACTTGTGTATTACTTATCTAGTGAATTCAAAAGGCCTTGTTATTTAAGTTTTACAGGATGTTGTAATTTTCAATTGATGTTATTTAAAATTTGTTACTCTCTGACCAGGTGTGATCTTTTTAATCAGTGTGCCCCATGCAGGATATATTACTTTATAGTTTACCCGTAATCGGAAGAAAAATTTTATCATTTCTTTAATTTTTTATCCCTTTTTAAAATATGTATACAGTCAGGGGCATTACTTAAACAAGTAACTATTAAAATTATCTATACACATAATGTTGAAAACGAGGCTATTTTAAATATTACTTATATAAGTAACTTTTCTAAATATTATTTTCATAGGTGTCCAATTATACAGATTTTACTAGCTTTAACAAATGTTCACAGTCATCTGGTTATTTTTCCCATGAAATATAAAATCTAATCCATCTGAAACACTAATTGCCTTTCTGACGCACATTTCTTTCATATCGACGCTTCTGGGTCAAAGATTGGTCTCTTGGGATTATCAAAATATCATTTTCCTTGAAAATCTTGAAGGTAGACAGATATAAATAGATAGAAACTTGTGATTTAATTAAGACTTGAAGCTATTTGTAATTTGTAACCCAAAACAATTACATATGTTCCTTAAATAAGTGTTGTTACTAATTCTTTCAAAGATGAATAAAATAACTTATTCAAGTAATATTTTTGTCATTATTTTTAAAGTAACCCTTTATCTCTATACCTTTTCAAATTTAATAAATCTTAATTTTATGATATAACATGATGTAAAAATTCATGAAAACTACATTTAGTCCATGCTTCTATTGAAATTTAAAATAACTCTATTGAGTAATTTTATAATTTTTAAAAACAAAAATTACCTATATACGTAACTAAAAATAATAACTTGTTCAAGTAACGCAAATTATAAATAGGAATAGATATATTTCTGATATAAGGTTAAACATTGTCAGTGATTTTGTTGGCTGTTGTTACCTCATTAAAAAGATAGTAATATAACTATTGTAACCATGAAACCTAAGTACAGAAAGTCACAGGACAAAAAGTCACAGGACAAAAAGTCACAAATTTGATGGGAAAAAAAGTCACAAATAGTTTTTAAACAATTGTTTGAATATTTATGAGAAAGATCTTGAAATGTTTACTTTTTATTACACATATTCATTTTACAGTTTAGTAAATTGTTCATAAGACTTAATACATAAATATTTATAAAATTTTATTAAAGGATGTAAAAATCTGTTTTTATATATATCTTTATTTAATTGGGGCCCCGCCGAAAGGCGGACGCCCTATAGTGATCAGTCTGTCCGTCCGTCTGTCCGTCCGTCTGTCCGTCCGTCTATCAAATGTCAAGGTCAAAAACTTTGGTTTTAGTTGATAACCCCATGTCCTATGGTAAAAATCGTGTCCGCTCTATATCTTGAGAACCGTTATGATTTCAAAGTTTATACTTGACATGTATTTAAACCAACACCAGAGGGTGTGTCATAATGTATGTACAACTTCCTAGGTCAAAGGTCAAGGTCAAAAACTTTGGTTACAGTTGACAACCCCATGTCCAATGATAAAGATACAATTTTTTTACCACACATTTTTCACAGCGGGGCCCACAGAGATGGCTCCCATCTCAATGATATCTAGTTGTGGCTGTTGTCATGTCAGTTAAAAAGAAAGTTATTTTAACAATCAAAATTTTAAAGAAGAGGTTATTTGGTCAAGTATGGTTCAGACTGGTCGAGTATTGTTCAGTCCTTTGGTCGAGTATGGTTCAGACTGAAAAAATAGGTCGAGAGCTGGTCAGGTATTGGTCGAGTACAGGTCGAGACTGGGTTAAGACTGTTTCAGACTGGTCGAGTAATAGTTGAGACTATTTTCAATAGCAAAGATAAGGGTCAAGTACAAATCAGTACAGTCGAGTATTGTTAAGACTGGGTCGAGTAATATTAAGTAAAATTCAGACCAATTCAGACTGGTCGAGTAAAAATCAGTACAGTCGAGTATAGATATAGGCCATTTCAGACTTTTACTGGTTTGTAATGCTATTAGTCTTTTAGATATTTGTAACTAAATGTTTGCTGACTACAAAATATATATAAAAGTGTCAATTTATGAAATATGTTACAAACTTAATTGTGCACATTTTTTTTTTAATTTTGAGAAACTTTATACCGTTTTCAATATTTTGACAAGAAATATCAATAGTATAGCATTTATCATATCTTATTTTTATGAATGTTTTTACAGTTTAATCCAGAAGTTTTGACCGAACATGTTGCTAAAGTATCGTCCACTCGACTGGTTAGACAGCGTGTGTTTATCAACCCTACACGCATAATTTGTGTGATAGCATACTATTTTATCATTGATTTCTTCCTTGGAGGACTGGCAATGATGTTGGTTTATGCATTTGTTCCTGTTGATTTTGAATACCCGTTGTTCATCGCTGGAATTCCTATTGCGTTGATATCTGGAATACTCGGAGTCGCCTGGCCATGCTATTGTTACTCTTCAAAACGACAGGTATTCGATATTCTAAAATGAAACAGTTAGAATAAGTATGTTTTTTATTTTTTCAAGATTATCAATATGTAAAATCAATTTCATCGCTGAAATTTTTTTAATTAGGTAGGTAATCACACCCACCCAAACTCAGTTATCGTACATTTCATTGTATTTTAATTGTATTTCGTATTTCCTTTCTTTTTTGTATCAAATTACAAACATTGGCACCAAGATTGTTATGTTCACTACATGTGTGCAGCATTCTATCCATAGATATAGGAAGATGTGGTATGAGTGCCAATGAGACAACTCTCCATCCAAGTAACAATTTATAAAAGTAAACCATTATAGGTCAAAGTACGGCCTTCAACACGGAGCCTTGGCTCGCACCGAACAGCAAGCTATAAAGGGCCCCAAAAAATTACTAGTGTAAAATCATTCAAACGGAAAAACCAACGGTCTAATCTATATAAAAACGAGAAACGAGAAACACGTATAAACTACATAAACAGACGACAACTACTGTAATCAGATTCCTGACTTAAGACAGGTGCGAACATTTGCAGCGGGATTAAACGTTTTAATGGTACCAAACCTTCACCCTTTTCTGAAACAATAGTATAACATCACAACATAGAAAAACACACTAAAAATATCAATTGGAAGGCTTAACTCAATCAAAAAACGTAAATTAACACACAATGAACGAATAAATTTGACCTGTGACACCTGAATGCAAATACACAGTTAATAAAAAATTACAAGGGATAAATAATTAAAGTCAAAAGTAAATAAACAGGTTTGAACAAAGTTAAAATGTACGTATACTAAAAATTCCTAAAGGAATCTAAGTCATATATTAGAATGGCCTACCCTTCTTTCAATAAAAAAATATCAAAAAAACTTCTGTTTGACTCTATACTTTACGCAATCGCTTGTTTTCTTCCTGGGAGCACTGTGAACATTCAAAGGGTAGAAGTCTTCAATGAATGATGAAGGCTAATTTCTTCGCTACTTTAACTTTGCCAAATTACTACTTTCACTTTCAACAATAATTTTTTTCACTTATTTAAGTACTGTTACATATTATAGGACAACTTAAAAATAAAATGTGATACTCTTGATTACAGACTTACTTGTTTCTGTTTCAGGGAGAAGTTGAAATGAAATTACATTTAGCTGGAGTCAACAGAGTTTTAGTGTCATCTAATATATTCATGACGCACAAAATAGCTAGAATGACAGCGAAAGTCACCGTATCCTTCAATCAAATATTTCTTAGAGCAGTCTTATACTACGCATAGATTGATTGATTGTTGCAGTTTAACGCCTCATCCAATACTTTTGGCTATATAACGGCGGCGGGTTTGTATTGGCGAAAGAAGCCCGTAGAAAACCACTGACCTTCGGCAATAAAACTGACAGTTCTAGTAATAGACAATCAAAGTCGAAGTCGAACGCACCTTGCCGAAACGGAATTCGAACCCACAATTTATATTTGCAGAATGACAGCAAACTTTAACTTATCCTGCAATCAATTAATTTTTAGAACAGTTTAGACTACGCATACATATATTGATTGATTGTTGGTGTTTAAAGCCACTTTCAATACTATTGACTATATCACGGCGGTAAGTTTGTATTAGGATGAAGCCGTTGAAAACCAATAAGAAAACTGACAGTCATGGTCAATTAAAGTCGAAGTCAAACGCACCGAAACGTGATTCAAATTCACAATTTATATTATAGCTTTAATGATGTTCACATGACTGAGCTTCAGCTGCAGATGGCATTTCTTAAAAGTAATATCTCTTGGTACTTTTCTTCCAAGTATGAATTAATTACTCTAAAACACCATTTGTGAACAAAAAAATAAATGTCATTCACGATTTCTTCGAAAATTAAAAGGAAGAAGATTCCATTTGAGATGAATATGAGTATGAGGTAAAACTACTATAGCCATGTTCACATTTATTTAAAGAATTGAAACTTAACAGTAAAAAGATATATTTTATATATTACGACTGTCGTCAATGTATGGTGAGTATCACACTGTATCTATTTACATCGTTATGGCAGGTAAAGGAAGGGGTGGTCTTTTGATTAGGTAAAAAAACATTGAAATGTTAAAGCAGTGTGACATTTACGAGGATCTGGAGGTGGTGTAGTATTGGCCTATTATTCTCTATTCTGTAAGCCTCTATTGCACGTCGGGGCCATTTACAACTGCGTAGCGCAATCGCCGTCAACGTTTATCGCATATTTTAACTTTGACTGTCCCTCTGGTATCTTTTGTCCCTCTTTTAAGTTTTTTATTGTGAACATTTTACGAGTATTGGATTAGAACAAATATAGAATCGGGATAACAGGTTTACGCAGCCAGTGAAACTGCATTTGCAACCTTCCAAAATACAAAATTTAATCCTGGTATCTATGATGAGTTTACTTCAAATCATCAGCTGACGGTAGCAAATCTTCAAATAGAGTAGTGGTATTCCTTAATCAAAAGCAAATTCCACATAAGACCCAAATTTTTGTGATAAAATTCATTCAGTGATTTCTTAATCGCGGAAAAGGATGACAAGATTATGGCTACGACAGTAAAAACATATCCGTGGTCATCTGTGTACAAACATTCCAAAACGGTGGGTCAACATCAGTAAATTCAACTCATCATAATTTCTCCCAAAATAACGACAATTAGATAAATTATACAATTTCACATAAAAGTATAAAGCAACATAACAAGTATGTAGAAGAGATTGTCAATTAAAAACAATTATCATACTCTTTAGCCGTCAAAATTTTACTTATTTAAGATATCATATAGCATAAACAAAAATAAACAAATTGTTAATACTTGCCATTGGCCAAAATGTTGTTAGTGATGCAACATTTTTAAGTCACCATACTTGTTTCAAGCTGCTGACTTTGTTTAGAATATAGCAAAGCACATTCTACCAATGAAATTGTAGGATTTGGTGTTTCCTTATTGTGAAGAATGAAAGTAGTCATGTTCTTATCAAGGGCTTATCCTTTTGTTTAGTCCTACTTACAGTTCAAAACAAAGAATTTATTAGCTTGAAAGTATTTGTGATTGAAAATGACTAAAATTTGAATTGTGAAATAAACAAATAATTTAAATAAGTTGACGATCACGGGTGCAGTAAAAATGGTACCTACAAAACCGTATTAGGGCCATCTTTTTTATTGATTTTTTTAAATTGTCGACTTCAATCTTGGAATTATCAACTTTAATCTTGGAATTTCAAACTTTAATCTTGGAATTATTATCTTTAATCTTTAAATTATCAACTTTAATCTTGGAATTATCAACTTTAATCTTGAAATTCCAACTTTAATCTTGGAATTATCAACTTTAATCTTGGAATTATCAACTTTACCTTGGAATTATCAACTTTAATCTTGAAATTCCAACATTAAACTTGAAAATTCAAACATTAAGCTTGGAAATTCCAACTTTAAATTTTAAGACATGGAATTATCAACATTAAACTTTCAAGGTAAAAGTCTTATATAGCTTCACGTAGCCTTATATCAATGAAGGGGGGAAGTAACTTCATATTAATGAGTATACGTGGATATGCCAAAAATATGGGTCATAATTTTGCGAGATTTTATATAAATATGACGCTACTTTTTAATGACATTCTATATTGATATTTATAGGTTAGATAATACTTGGTCATGTTTTATGAATATTTAAAGCCCGGTGCGTAGCCGAGTGTCTTAAATGTTCACAAAACATGACCAAGTATTGTCTGACCAATTTAGAACATATTCACACCTTCGAGTGACATAACAAAATTAGCCTCTCATTGTAATAATCAAACTTTGATATTAGCTCACTTTAAGTGTTAACATGTTTAGTAAAAGGAATGTAAATTATCTAATGGTCATTTCAACAGATGGAATGAAAGAACAATGAGATAGTTTTGTGATAACAAAAAAGGACAAATTATTCAAAAATGGAGATTTCCTCTGCTTCAGGTACAATTTAATCTTACATATCTAAAATTCCTTCATTTTAAAAAAGCACAAAATATTACATAAATCAACTTTTCTAAAATTGTATAATTTTTAATAAGGACAAAACTTCATAAATGAATTTTAATTTACAATCGTTTCAACATCAGATGCTTGTATTTTTATTGATAAATGTATTGTTTTTTCAAAAACTTTCTTTTATTTTTTATCAACAGTCATTGAGGATGCCGGAGTATAAAAATTTGATTGAATATAACATGTATTTTACCAACACCTTTGTCCCCTTTTTAATTTTTTTCGGGGGAAAAGGGGGGGGGGGGTGGTGTCTAAATATATACCATTAAATAACATTTACAATGTTGAAATCGCAATTTAATTTATAATACCGGGTACTCATGATTTTTTCTTTTTCTCTTATCCCTTGGACATTGCCATTTTATATCATTTTATAGTGCATGGAAAGCCATGTACTATGAAAAATAGAAGGGAAAATACTGATTTTCGAGTGAACGAGAATGGTTGAGTATGTTCTAAGCATTGTTCTTTCATAACTTTATATTGATTTAGGGTATGTTCTGCATTCTAAATTTGTAAAAGAATGATAATCATCAGTTATGGCCCTTGAACTAAGGTGACTAGTGTTTCATAGCTCCGTAAAAAAAATGATATTCTGAAGATTTCAACAAAAGTATGGTATGAATTTTGTGTATCGTGTATGCAACATATAATTTCCGTACTAAAACGACTAAAACTTTCCATTTTGATAACCAATTGTAATATTTATTGATGTGTACTGACAAAGAAAACCCAAACGAAGAAAACAAAATGGCTGCCTCTTATGCTAAAGCAGCAAGTAGTGAAGACAAAAACGATGATTACAAGATTGGTAGTGTTAAACCAATATTTCTCTTAGAGTCCGATGTCTTTGGTGAAAATGCTACAAACTATAGAGGCCAGCGACTATTTCTGACACATCCTGAGGTGTACAGAGCAATAAATGAGCAAGTACCTGTAAAAGCCTTAATTGGGTTACAGAGAGTTCGTGGTACGTGGCGAATATATTTTGACAATGAATACGCACAAAAAGATCTACTGTCTGTAGGTCTAACAATCAGAACAAAATCTGTAACTTTGTACACCAGAAACCCAAATGTAACAATGAACGAGCTAGAAGATACAATTAAGGTACGTGTAAAAAATGTACCCCTATCAGCAGATGATGAGCAGATTATAAGATCCCTTGAGCTTTCAGCTAGCAAATGTGAGGTACTCAACCACTTCAGGGAGAGGCTAAGAATAGATTTCCTCCTCACAAATTGCAGGACAGGTGATCGCATTGTTGTGTGCAAACCATTTGATCCACCGCTTCCAAAGTCATTAAAGATTGGAAAATACTGGGCCACAATCAACCATTATGGTCAGCAACAAACAAACAGACCAAATATGAAATGTAGTAAGTGCTTATCCGAAGGTCATACAGCAAATGTCTGTCCAAATGGATTGAAGTGCAAAAAATGTGGTCAAACAGGCCATAAGCAGTATGAATGCGACGAAAACCCAGAAGGAGAATTTGAAGGTAATGATTCATATATGACTAACACTGATGGCGATAATAAACAAGATAATTCTAATGTTCACGACAATAGTGAGAATTATGAGCAGAATCAAGACCATGATGATATCGACAAGCCAAGTCAGGAGAGTGAGGTCCATTTCCGGAGTTCGACACAACCTCTCATGAGTACCGAGGATAAGAGTAGGTCAGAGAGTGACACAGAACATTCACAATCGATCCTCGATAATCACGATAGGGTGTCCGCCAGAAAAGACAATTCACCAAAAAAGAAGGAAAAACCAAAACATCCTAAAAGTGATGACAGGAGACCTGACATCTCAAGATATTTAATAAAACCTGGTCATGAGCAGGCTAATGCAACAAACAAAACGCCTAACAAGTCAAGAACAAGAACTCAAAACATTGAAAAATCACCAGTAACGCCAACTGAAAATTAAAACGACGCTACACGAGAGGAAGCTGCAAAGAAGCAAAAAAAGAAACCATAAACTGTATATATGTGCAAAGAACTACAAAAAATAAAGACTAAAATTTATTTATTATAACAATAATAAAAAAAATAAAAAAAATCGAAAAACCAAAATGCATTATAAAAATCACATTCCTCACAATACTGTCTGTATAGCACTGTTTTTACTTATTTTTAACTGTATATATTATCCAGAATATCATTTAAACTGTTTGAGTGGTATAGCTGTTGAAGGTTATCCACAATCAATTCAGGTAGTTGTTATCCTGAAAAAGACAAATAAAACAATTAATCAATTTGTAAATGGAAATAAAAACAATATGTATGAAATTATGTATAAGAATGTAAAAATATGTAAGAAAAAGGGAAAGAAGTGTTACTCTGAAAGCCTAGCTAATAAAGTAGTATGCTGTGTAAAAGTAGTTATTTGTTTAATAACTTTGATAATCATGTTATACAAAATGTATTTGTGGAGTAGATTGTATTTTAATGTACTAAATAGGTGTTTATGTATCATCTTACAAATAAACATAAAAAGCTCTATTCACAACAAATTAAGCAAAGTTAAAATGAACTCCTCAAAACTAGATGAAATAACATTGACCAGACAGGCTATAAATAGGATGAGGTCAAAATATAGATCGAATACAATTGTAAATAGAGAACTAGTATACCTGGGGAGCAGGTGTTTAAATTTCTTACAGAATAAACATTATAAAAGTGATAAATATATTAATCACAGATTATCAAAAACTAAGTACAAAAAAAATCAAGTAAGATATGTTAATGCTTGTGATAAAGAACTGCTCAAAATATTAGACAGCCATTTAAAGAATCATATGAACAAAGATGTAGATTTCAACTCCACAGGTAAATATCTCAGATCTGATAATCTAATAGAAATCATCCAAGCATGTAAAGTCTATGAAACGGATAAAAGGAAAAAAATAAAAGAATTCAAAGTTAAAATAAATGTAGGCACAATCAAAAGTAATAAACAAATAATGCTGAAGATAAAATACAACAGAGATAATAAGAATAATTACTCACCATGCTTGGAGTTCAGGAAGATAAATAAATTTAACTATAATCCACCATGAATAAATATCTGCATATATGCACGGTCAATGCTAATGGCCTGCAGCAACCTGACAAAATAATTAAAATAGTTAGTTGGGCAAATCAACAAAAAATGTGATATAATATTTATTCAAGAAACTCATTTCACAAATTTAATGCAAGATACTTTGAATAAAGAATTTTGTGAAAATCTTTTAAGAAGTGATGGAACAAGCAATTCGCGTGGGGTAGCAATATGGTTAAGGGATGGAATTCATTTCAAAATTATAGATGAACACAAGGATTCTGAAGGGAGATTTATCTTAATTAACATTGAAATTAATGAAAATATCTACACACTAGTTAATATCTATGCTCCAAATAGATTAAGAGAAAGAAATAGTTTTTTCAAAAAAGTTAAATCTTATATAAATAAAAATGGACTAGGCCAAACTATCCTTGGGGGCGATTTCAATGATATTTGGTCATTGACTGATAAAAAAAACAAAACTAAATCCTCCAAAAAATTTGATAAACCAGTAACAAGTTTGAAAGGGCTGATAAAATCATCCAAATTAATAGATATTTGGAGAATCAAAAATAAAAACACAAGACAATTTACCTGGTGTAGAAAAGATAGATCAGAAGCCACAAGGATTGATTATTTCTTTATATCAAAAGAAGTACAAAAAAATTGTAAAAGTTGTGACATTAGACCTATAATCCAAAAACTAACTGATCATAATGCGGTATCATTAAAAATTAATACTGACAGAGGAAATAAGGGACGAGGCTATTGGAAATTAAATTCAAGTGTTTTAAATAATGAAGATTACACAATTTTAATCAAAAAGTTGATATCTAAATATGAAAAAGATTCATTCAACTGCAATGATCTGGGGATACTATGGGATAACTTGAAAATAGAAGTAAGGGATGCAAGTTTAGACTACTGTAAAATTAAAGCTAAATTAAAAAAGGATGAAATTAATATTCTAGAAAAACAACTGAATAATCTTAATAATGAAATAGATAATGGTATTGATAAAAGTCAAAACTTAAAAATAGAAATTGAGAAGGTTGAAAATAAGTTAGAGGGTTTGTATAAAGATAAAATTAAAGGGCAAAAAATTAGGTCAAGGGTAAAATGGTTTGAAGAAGGGGAAAAAAATAGTGCATACTTCTTGGGACTAGAAAAAAGTCGTCAAACAAAAAAGATCATAACTGAATTATATGATGAAAATGGATCTACGACAACTGACCAAGATAAAATTCTAAATTTACAAGTGAAATACTACAAAAAGCTTTACGAGTCAACTAATCCTAATGATAATGATGTTAAAATGTATATTAAAGAAACAGAAATACCAAAAAAACTAAAAGACTCGGATAGTATTCAATGTGAAGGGAATGTAACAGAAACTGAATGTACAGATGCAATATTTAAAATGAAATTAAATAAATCCCCTGGTCTGGATGGGCTGACAGTAGAATTTTATAGACAATTTTGGGGTAGTCTAAAGAATATTATGGTCAAGGTTTTCATTAATAATTTTGAAAAAAAAAGAATTAACAAATTCTCAAAAGAAAGGTGCTATTTCGCTTATTTTTAAAAAGAATGACCCTTTTTCATTAAATAATTACCGTCCTATAACATTATTGAATATTGATACGAAATTACTAGCTTATGTGTTGGCACAGAGACTGAAAAATGTTCTTCCTTCTATAATTAGTCTAGATCAAACTGGATATGTCAAAAATAGATACATAGGTTTTAATATTAGACAAATACAAGACATTATAGATTACTCTGAAAAATTTAATATAGAAGGAGCAATACTTTTTTTGGATTTTAGTAAAGCTTTTGACTCTTTGGAATGGACATTTATGACAGAAACGCTAAAAAAGTTTGGATTTAAAAATGGCTTTATCAGATGGGTGGAAACTATGTATAATGGCATTAAAGGCTGTATTTTAAATAATGGGTGGGTTTCAGGTCCGTTTAAAATATATCGTGGTATACGACAAGGGTGTCCGATTTCTGCTCTTCTTTTTGTCATAACAGTAGAATTAATGGCAATAAGGCTAAGAAGTAATAAAGATTTTAAAGGAATAACAATAAAATTAGATGGAAAATCATGTAATTTAAAAATTTGTCAATTAGCTGATGACACAACTCTTTTTTTCCAGTCACGAAAAGAAATAAGTCTGGCTCTTAGTATAATTGAAACATTTGGCAGCTTTTCAGGATTAAAACTAAATAGAAATAAAACAGAGGGGATATGGTTAGGAAAATTAAAAAGTTCAAAAGATAAATATGAAAATATAAATTGGACAAATAAACCAATTAAAAGCTTAGGTATTTACTTTGGTTATGACAGAAAAGAATGTGACACACTGAATATGGAAAAAGTCATGGATAAAATAGCGAAACTTGTAGATAGATGGTCAAAACGAAGATTAACCCAATTGGGAAAAATATTAATCGTAAAAGCTCTTTTGCTACCAAATATAACTTAAACTGCAACTAATAGTATCATAAGTAAAGATAAACTACAAAATATTAATAATTTAATATATAAATTTATTTGGAATGGAGGAAAAGATAAAATAAAAAGGTCAATAATTACTAAAAAATTTTCAGAGGGGGGTTTAAATATGATTGATATCGAGTCTTATATAAAATCAATACATATAAAATGGATTATAAAAATAATACAATCAGGGAATGCAAATTGGGCTGTATTACCAAAGCTATACCTCAATAAATTTGGCAAAAACTTACTTATTTTCAAGATAAATTTGAATAAAATAAAAATGCTAGATAAAAAAATATGGAACGAAACACCAATTTTCTATCAAGAGATGATAAAAACATGGATAAATGTTAACAATTGTAACAATATTAATCATGATCAAATTGAGAATTATTTAGATATTAGAAAACAAATAATATGGGGAAATAGATTTATAAAATTTCAAGGAAAATGTTTGTTCTTTGATAACTGGATTGACAGCGATATATTATATATTAATGACATAATCGATAAAAGGGGGAAGATATCAGAAGAAAAAATTATTTCAAAATTGAAAAATAAAAGTAATTGGATTGCAGAAATCTTAAAAATTAAAAATTCCATACCAAAACGATGGGTCAACATATTAAAATCAGAAGAATCATTCAAAACTAATGTTCATATTAACCGAACTAGAATCAAATTTCGAGACAATACTGATATCCTTACTATCAATAATAAAGACATATATAAAATAGTGCTAGGTCAAGTAATAACAGAAACGCCAATTGGATTTGCTAAATGGGAAAGACTCTTTGGTAATGGAAGTCTCAAAAATGAATTTAAAGACTCTATTAAATTCACTTTTGAGTATCTAAAAGATAATAAAATAAAAATGTTCAGATGGAAATTAATGCATTTTATTTTACCAAATGAACAGCTGCTTTTCCAGTGGAAAATTGCACAAAATGACCTATGTACTTATTGCAATGAACTAGATAACTATAACCATTTCTTCATTACATGTCAATATCATAAAATATTTTGGAAATCAATGAAAGATTTACCCAAAAGAGTTGGCATAGAAGAACATTTTATAAGTCTCCGTTCTCTTGTCATAGGATACAAAATTAATGATAAAGCTTACTTTGCACTTAATCATTTGCTTAGTTTAATGTTCTTTTCAGTCTATAAGGCACACAATGTTTCGAATAAAAAATCTAAATGGGTAGATACAATGAAAATATTTAAATATGAAATAAATAATATAGTAGAATTATATAGTTTGGTAAACATGAAGATAAACTGTTTATTAACAAAAGTGTATAACATTTTGAAAAAAAACTAAGGTAATGTTATAGAAATGTGAAAATATACATGTAGCATAAAGTATTTTGTAATATCAATATGCTGTCAATGTGCTTATAAATGCACCTGATACCTTAAATGTTAAGGTATACAAGTACTTATTATCTACTTATAATATATATATAAAAAGATCTGTACTTGGTGTGTGTGTGTGTGTTGGTGTGTGTGTCTACATTGTACAAGTATGTATATATGGGTGTGGATACTTTATTTGCTTCAAAATAATTGGCTAAGAAATAAAGAAAAAGGGGTAAAAATAAAGAACAATATAACTAATACCATGTTACTGGGCAGATATAGTAACTAAGTGTACAGAATTTGATGTTATTCTTGAAAATTTGAGGCAATTAATATTTTATAGCCTATCTGCATATAATTTCAAATGTGATGCTTAAAATGTATAAAACATGCAACTATGAAGGAGTTTTGTGTGTGTATCTTGGATGTTTGAATCTGTCTGTGTGTGTGTAGTACGAATATGACTTCAGAAAATTCAAGTATGTGTATGTTTACAAAATAGCTGATAGGTATTTTAAGGTCACGACACGGGATCATGTTCAATTGTTCATAACGTTATGTAGGTCAAATAAATAACACATTTATTTCAAATCATTTGATTTATAACAGATAAAAACATATAATTAAAACATCTCACCTTTTCGTATGTTTATTCCAAATTACAAAACATTGCAGAATTGTGTAAATCCCAACTTGAAGCACAAAAAACGTGCGAGGTCATCGATCAGTGACCGCATTTAGTTTCTGGAACATTTAAGATAGTATACAAAAACTCATTCCGAAATAAATAGTGATAAATTCCGTAATATATTGACGAACGTTTGTGATAACGTGTGTAATGTTACATGAATATATAGTATTTTATATAGAAAAAAATAAACATATTTTGTAGTAGACTATTTAAAACAGCTATTTGTAATAGCAATTTATTTATTTAGATATTGATAGAATTTTTTTTTGTTAATTCTACTGAATATTCTCCCTGGATATTCGGTGGCACTATTAACAGGGATACTTGATGGAATGCTGTACATCAAGTGTTATTGTTAACAAGGTGTGCAATAAAGTATCAATTTGAGTGTTAAAAAAAAAAAAAGAATGATAATCATTAAGTCATTTAAACGGAATTACCCATACAAAAACTACATGTCTGCATTCCAAATTGCAAAATATTTCATAAACTTATTTCGGACATTCTCGATTGAGGATGCCGGAGTATTAATATCTCACACTACAGCACGCATCCACTGTGTAATTTCCAGGGTAAGAGAAGGCACAGAGACGGCAAAACTTCAACATTACTCACCCTTAAGATTCATTCACATGCAATTTTCTTTCTTAGGTCATACGAATTGAAGAAAATACTTTACTTTGGAATGATCGATGAAACTATTTTTAAAGTTCAATAATTTTTTAGTTGACATCTACAGTGACTCTTGAGTTGCCAGAAGAATGCTGTTTATAGTGGGCAGGTAGAAATGTCAAAATCCACACGACTGACGCTACACTTAACGTCAGTGACGTCGTCAGTCGACTGTTCATTTTCTTTTTGATACAAACGTATCGTTACTAGTATATATAGTTTCATGTTCATCCACGACATCGATCAATCCTTTTATTTTAGTGTATGATTTTACCATAATTGTAAGAGAATTAAACAAATGATACCTATAAGTGATTGATTTTCTTACAGTCCTTGGATGGTGTAAACTTCCAATTAACACCATTACACCATACACCCTGTGCCATTACACCATAAACGTTTCACCTTTGCACCATACACCTTACACATTACACCATAATGCAATTTAATTTCAAAGAAAGCGTGCGACTACAAAATTATTTATTTATTTTAAAAAACGAGTTTTGATCACAATATTGTAAATTAATGTATAAAATTAAAAATCAGTTCAATATTTTGCATAGTTTAAAATGTCGTACACCATTCATTCACACCACTCCTGATCGCACGTTACACCATTACACCATTCCCCATACACCATACACTATAGCACCATACACCTACCACTGCACTATATGCCATACACAATTACACCATACACGTATTTTTTGGAAGTTTACACCATCCAAGGGCTGTATAATCTTGCGAGCTTATATATATGAACACTTATATATAAACAAGTCTAAATTGAAAACAACGTTCAAACCTATGATTGCGTTGGATAAAAACCGCAATTTTTATACATGTGCCTGCAAAACAAATTTTTTGGTAGAGTGGTCTAAATACAGCACAAGCAACATTTTCCAAAAGACCAAAAAAGTGAAAAAGTATATTTTAACAAAACGCATTTGACTAGCAGGTCGAACAACGGATATATATTGTTTCCAGTGAATGAATAAGACTATAGGAATTATCAGAAAGACGGAAATCAAACGACAAAATGCGTGAAACGAAATACATGTGCGTTTTTCACCTTTTTGCTAAAGCAACCTTTTAACATTAAAGAGATTTGGACTGTTTTTATAGAAATATTAAGAATCTGATTTTTGTTCTTGTATGTTAAAAGTTACCTCTCCTCGATAAATTTAAACATAGTAATCTTTACAGTTGACAATTTTACAGGAATATATCAAAGAACACCACGTAAGAAGAAACACAGATGAAACCAGAGTAAAAATGGTTGATGAAGATGACATCACTGAAGCAAATAACGAAAGAACTTCGCTGATTGGCGTGAACACCATGGCTATTGATATTGAAGTAAATTATATCTTACTTAAAATCTTCAAATTATATTAGTGGATTTCAATCCCCTTGTGACGAAATATCAGAGTTTAACTTTTTTTGTGTCGCCACTGTTTGCCCGTCCGTCCCTAATGTGGTACATTTTTCTCCTTCAACAGTTTTTAAGTTAGAACACTTAT
Organism: Mytilus californianus; assembly: GCF_021869535.1. Lineage (NCBI taxonomy): Eukaryota > Metazoa > Mollusca > Bivalvia > Mytilida > Mytilidae > Mytilus > Mytilus californianus. Next base: position 10,502,521 of record NW_026262666.1, on the reverse strand, counting down.
TTTGTTAGACGTTTAGAACATATAACAAACTAAAATCATTTTAATTTTCCACAAACGACAAGTTACTGAACTTAGTCATTTTTTATTTGTTTTGTAAAATATAAAATGCAGGATACATGCATATGGTTCGTCAAGCTAGCTGGAGCTATGAATTTTAAATTTTCCAATAATGACAGAATGTTTAGCTTTGTTAATTTTTTGTACTCTGGACTTTGAATGGTAAGAAAGATTTCAACTTATGTTACAACCTTTATGCTTTTTAGAAAAAATATGATGGGAATACATCGTCATGCTTTATACTTTAAACCCGCTGCATTTGTTTGCACCTGTCCTAAGTCAGGAACCTGTTGTTCAGTGGTTGTCGTTTGTTGATGTGGTTCATAAGTGTTTATCGTTTCTCGTTTTTGTATAGATTAGACCGTTGGTTTTCCTGTTTGAATTGTTTTACACTAGTCATTTTGGAGCCCTTTATAGCTTGCTGTTCGGTGTGAGCCAAGGCTCCGTGTCGAAGGCCGTACATTGACTCATAATGGTTAATTTTTTACAAATTGTGACTTGGATGGAGAGTTGTCTCATTAGCACTCATACCACGTCTTCTTATATCTTTCTACAGACTGATTGCTAATTTACAGGTTTGTACTAACATGAGCAGTACGACAGGTGCCACATGTGGCGCAGGATCTGCTTACCCTCTCGGTGCACCTGACGTCAACCCCAGTTTTTGGTGCGGTTCGTGTTGCTCAGTATTTGGTTTTGTATGTTGTGTTTTGTGTACTGTTGTTTTTCTGATAGTCTTTTCTTTTTTAGCCATGGCGTTATCATTTTATTTTCGACTTATGAGTTTGACTGTCTCTCTGGTATCTTTCGTCTCTCATTAACCTCGCCATCTTTTTTTTTTTGCTTACAGGAAGATGCTTTGGACAAGATTATGGATATTTCTGTTATCTACTTTGACAAGTTTTTGTCTGGAAAACTTAGCCATCCCGTGAGCATCAGACACTCACGTCGGGCAATCTGTTTATGTCAGTTTTTGGAGGAAATGAACAAATCATGTAAGGGACAGAGTACACAACATACCATTATTGAAGTATAACAGTTATAACTGATTTTAAATCTCACTTATATACTGTAGTTTTTCATTGTGTTTTTGTTATTGATAACAAGACACTTGTTTGTTTATTTCATAAGGTTTAATGCCAATACGTGAAACGTGTACATGTGTGGCATCTTATTCAATTTAGTGCCTGAGCGGTTGATTGATTTATTGATGTTGTTGTTTGAACCCCACTTCCAGTTTTATTGGACATTCTGTGGCAGCCAATTTTATTGGTAGAGGCCGCTAGAGTACCATGAGAGAACCACCGACCTTCGGCAGGAATACCGGCACTCCTATTTAATCAAGATTGGAGTTGAATGCAACTGCACAAGAGGGGCAAAAGATACCAGAGGGACATTTAAACTGCAACGTACGGGGCTCTGATACACAGCCTCAGTGTTGACAGGCTAGTGGAACAGTAGTTCAACTGAGACAACTCGGCCATCGAAGTCTTCTACCTGAGTCTTCGAATCGAATACACATTTAAATGTTTGCAAATGCAACACTCACTTAGATTTTGATTACACAATATATTTTAGGTTAAAAAAATGTATGATGAATTTTTGAATAATTTCCAAATTTGTCTATTTCTTATTTATTGCAAGTTACAATACCGTACATTGATTTTTTTAATGTGCTATTACTACGAAGAAGAATATGAGTATGCTATTTTCTAGGTCCGTCATTACAGGTTGATTTCTACTTCGCCAAATTTGTCTCTCTATTATACATATCGATTTTTGCAATCAAGAAGTACAGACGGTGCGTTGTTATGATAGTTTTTGGTACTCACATTATAACATTATACCTATACTTTGGTAAGACAAATGTTTCTTCTTCTAGAACCATTTGAAATACATGTAGGTTTATGAATTATACTACTTAAAATTATTGTTTGGTTGCAAATGGTAATCATTTTGATAAATCAATACAAAAATCTATAAAATTATTTTGATAATAAAAACAGGAAATTTTCTTAAGTCGAAAACGCATAACCCTACATAAAAAAAATTGAAAACAAATTCTGAAGTTATCCATTTTTAAGATCCAAATAAATCTGTCATCAGTGTTTGGGAGAGATACAGGAGGGGTGTCAGGGACTTTTATTTTCATAGCACATTTTCGTGAATAAGGAAAGAAGTATGCCTAAATTTTACTTTGATGTGACAATGAAAAAAACATTAAGAGTTGGACATAACCTTGGTAATCTTTGACACAGATCGATATCCATAACAGTCCACACAATTAGTCTCCTAGACTATCCATGCATGGACTATGATATGGCAGCGATAGTGCCTCCACTAAGTTTTGGTTCCTTACTATAAACCGATAAATATAAATGTAAGCTCTAACCAGATTTTAAAGCTGAATTTAATCTAAAACTTGACCACACTTTATGAAGTAGGTATTTTAACCTTAATATATTTTTTTTTTAAATTAAAGAAGATAGCAAAATTTGAATAGTTGAAAAGCAAAACATTCAATTAAAGAAGACAGAAAAATTATGATAAATTTATTGATTTACTAAATGTATATATACATACTCAGTGATAAAATCTAAACACAAATTCATAATATGATTTACAAATTGTTCATAAAAAATTAAATTATTTCATTAAATGTAAATAAATATATGTAGAATATGATGTTCAATTTAGTATTTACAAATTATATATTTGAAAAGAAATACTATATCTATCTATTGATAAGGAAAACAATTAAGGCAATCTTGTTTTAAAGAAAAACATAATCTAGTTACACCAAGAACAATTGTTTAAAAATATATATTGTCAATCTTTGCACGCTTCAACTACCACATGTTCTCATTTCTATTGATACGATCATGCATAATTACTGTTGTTATTTAACACAAAAGGAAGGTACCAATGCATTTCCTTATAATTTTTTTCACTTTTTAGATGAAATAGCTATAGCTGACTATACGGTGTGGGTTTTTCTCATTGATGAAGGCCATACTGTAACATATAACTACTAATTACCACTTGATATGAACTGTGGTGGGTAGGTGCCTCACTGGCATTCATACCGTATCTCCTCATTTTTCTGTTAATGTTTTCAGTTTTTTACTTAAAATTATCGAAACAACATCACTATAATATTATGAATGGAAAGCGTTTTTTTTTACTGTAAAGGGTTTATAGAATGATCTGTTGTTTTAGTGATTGTGTCCTATTTCTAATTG